>NW_027421927.1:347000-694001 GCF_037893015.1 Macrotis lagotis
GGCAAGGCAAGGAAAGGGTAACGCATGGGAAAGCACGTTCAGGCGAGGCAAGGCTAAGGCACGACAACGCAAGGCTAGGCAATGCACGGAAGGCAAGCAAAGAGTAACGGAAGGTAAGGAAGGCAAGGGAAAGCAAAGAAAGGCAAGTGTAACGGAAGGAACGGCACGGCAAGGGGAAACAAGGCTAAGGCACGACAACGCACGCTAGGCAATGCACGGCAAGGCAAGGAAAGGGTAACGCATGGGAAAGCACGGTCAGGCGAGGCAAGGCTAAGGAAAGCCAACGCAAGGCTAGGCAATGCCCGGAAAGCAAGCAGGGAGTAACGGAATGCAAGGAAGGAAAGGGAAAGCAAGGGAAGGCAAGGGTAACGGAAGGAACGGCACGGCAAGGGGTAACAAGGCTAAAGCACGACAACACACGGCTAGGAAATGCACGGCAAGGCAAGGAAAGGGTAACGCAAGGCAAGGCACGGTGAGGCTAGGCAAGGTCAATGCACGACAACGCAAGGCTAGGCAATGCACGACAATGCAAGGAAAGCTTGAAGCAAAGGAAGGCACGGTCAGGCGAGATAAGGCTAAGGCACGACAACGCAAGGCTAGGCAATTCAGGAAAGGCAAGCAAAGAGTAACGGAAGGTAAGCAAGGCAAGGAAAAGGAAGGAAAGGCCAGGGTAACGGAAGGAACGGCACGGCAAGGAGAAACAAGTCTAAGGCACGACACCGAACGCTAGGCAATGAACGGCAAGGCAAGGAAAGGGTAACGCATTTGAAAGCACGGTCAGGCGAGGCAACGCTAAGGCACGACAACGCAAGGCTAGGCAATGCACGGAAGGCAAGCAAAGAGTAACGGAAGGTAAGGAAGGCAAGGGAAAGGAAGGAAAGGCAAGTGTAACGGAAGGAACGGCACGGCAAGGGGAAACAAGGCTAAGGCACGACAACGCACGGCTAGGCAATGCACGGAAAGGCAAGGAAAGGGTAACGCATGGGAAAGCACGGTCAGGCGATGAAATGCTAAGGCATGACAACGCAAGGCTAGGCAATGCACGGAAAGCAAGCAAAGTGTAACGGAACGCAAGGAAGGCAAGGGAAAGCAAGGGAAGGCAAGGGTAACGGAAGGAACGGCACGATAAGGGGTAACAAGGCTAAGGCACGGCAACGCAGGGCTAGGCAATGCACGGCAAGGCAAGGAAAGGGTAACGCAGGGGAAGGCACGGTCAGGTGAGGCAAGGATAAGGAACGCCAATGCAAGGCTAGGCAATGCACGGCAAGGCAAGGAAAGAGGAACGGAAGGAAAGGAAGGCAAGTCAAAGCCAGGAAAGGCAAGTGTAACAAAAGGCACGCCACGGCAAGGGGAAACAAGGCTAAGGCACGACAACGCACGGCTAGGCAATGCACGGCAAGGCAAGGAAAGGGTAACGCAAGGCAAGGCACGGTGAGGCTAGGCAAGGCTAATGCACGACAACGCAAGGCTAGGCAATGCACGACAATGCAAGGAAAGCTTAAAGTAAAGGAAGGCACGGTCAGGCAAGATAAGGCTAAGGCACGACAACGCAAGGCTAGGCAATGCAGGGAAGGGAAGCAAAGAGTAACGGAAGGTATGCAAGGCAAGGAAAAACAAGGAAAGGCAAGGGTAACGGAAGGAATTGCACGGCAAGGGGAAACAAGGCTAAGGCACGGCAACGCAGGCTGGGCAATGCACGGCAAGGCAAGGAAAGGGTAACGCATGGGAAAGCACGTTCAGGCGAGGCAAGGCTAAGGCACGACAACGCAAGGCTAGGCAATGCACGGAAGGCAAGCAAAGAGTAACGGAAGTTAAGGAAGGCAAGGGAAAGCAAAGAAAGGCAAGTGTAACGGAAGGAACTGCACGGCAAGGGGTAACAAGGCTAAGGCACGACAACGCACGGCTAGGCAATGCACGGCAAGGCAAGCAAAGGGTAACGCAAGGCAATGCACGGTGAGGCTAGACAAGGCTAATGCACGAAAACGCAAGGCTAGGCAATGCACGACAATGCAAGGAAAGCTTAAAGCAAAGGAAGGCAAGGTCAGGCGAGATAAGGCAAAGGCACGACAACGCAAGGCTAGGCAATTCAGGGAAGGCAAGCAAAGAGTAACGGAAGGTAAGGAAGGCAAGGAAAAGCAAGGAAAGGCAAGGGTAACGGAAGGAACGGCAGGGCAAGGGGGAACAAGTCTAAGGCACGACACCGAACGCTAGGCAATGAACGGCAAGGCAAGGAAAGGGTAACGCATGGGAAAGCACGGTCAGGCGAGGCAAGGCTAAGGCACGACAACGCAAGGCTAGGCAATGCACGGAAGGCAAGCAAAGAGTAACGGAACGCAAGGAAGGCAAGGGAAAGCAAGGGAAGGCAAGGGTAACGGAAGGAACGGCACGGCAAGGGGTAAGAAGGCTAAGGCACGACAACGCAGGGCTAGGCAATGCACGGCAAGGCAAGGAAAGGGTAACGCAGGGGAAGGCACGGTCAGGTGAGGCAAGGATAAGGCACGACAATGCAAGGCTAGGCAATGCACGGCAAGGCAAGTAAAGAGTAACGGAAGGAAAGGAAGGCAAGGCAAAGCAAGGCAAGGCAAGTGTAACAAAAGGCACGCCACGGCAAGGGGAATCAAGGCTAAGGCACGACAACGCACGGCTAGGCAATGCACGGCATGGCAAGGAAAGGGTAACGCAAGGCAAGGCACGGTGAGGCTAGGCAAGGCTAATGCACGACAACGCAAGGCTAGGCAATGCACGACAATGCAAGGAAAGCTTAAAGCAAAGGAAGGCACGGTCAGGCGAGATAAGGCTAAGGCACGACAACGCAAGGCTACGCAATGCACGGAAGGCAAGCAAAGAGTAACGGAAGGTAAGGAAGGCAAGGGAAAGCAAAGAAAGGCATGTGTAACGGAAGGAACGGCACGGCAAGGGGAAACAAGGCTAAGGCACGACAACGCAGGCTGCTAGGCAATGCACGGCAAGGCAAGGAAAGGGTAACGCATGGGAAAGCACGGTCAGGCGAGGCAAGCCTAAGGCATGACAACGCAAGGCTAGGCAATGCACGGAAAGCAAGCAAAGAGTAACGGAACGCAAGGAAGGTAAGGGAAAGCAAGGGAAGGCAAGGGTAACGGAAGGAACGGCACGGCAAGGGGTAACAAGGCTAAGGCACGACAACGCAGGGCTAGGCAATGCACGGCAAGGCAAGGAAAGAGTAACGGAAGGAAAGGAAGGCAAGGCAAAGCCAGGCAAGGCAAGTGTAACAAAAGGCACGCAACGGCAAGGGGAAACAAGGCTAAGGCACGACAACACACGGCTAGGAAATGCACGGCAAGGCAAGGAAAGGGTAACGGAAGGCAAGGCACGGTGAGGCTAGGCAAGGCTAATGCACGACAACTCAAGGCTAGGCAATGCACGACAATGCAAGTAAAGCTTAAAGCAAAGGAAGGCACGGTCAGGCGAGATAAGGCTAAGGCACGACAACGCAAGGCTAGGCAATGCACGGAAGGCAAGCAAAGAGTAACGGAAGGTAAGGAAGGCAAGGGAAAGCAAAGAAAGGCAAGTGTAACGGAAGGAACGACACGGCAAGGGGAAACAAGGCTAAGGCACGACAACGCACGCTAGGCAATGCACGGCAAGGCAAGGAAAGGGTAACGCATGGGAAAGCACGGTCAGGCGAGGCAAGGCTAAGGAAAGCCAACGCAAGGCTAGGCAATGCACGGAAAGAAAGCAAGGAGTAACGGAAGGTAAGGAAGGCAAGGGAAAGCAAGGAAAGGCAATTGTAACGGAAGGAACGGCACGGCAAGGGGTAACAAGGCTAAGGCACGACAACACACGGCTAGGAAATGCACGGCAAGGCAAGGAAAGGGTAACGCAAGGCAAGGCACGGTGAGGCTAGGCAAGGTTAATGCACGACAACGCAAGGCTAGGCAATGCACGACAATGCAAGGAAAGCTTGAAGCAAAGGAAGGCACGGTCAGGCGAGATAAGGCTAAGGCACGACAACGCAAGGCTAGGCAATTCAGGGAAGGCAAGCAAAGAGTAACGGAAGGTAAGCAAGGCAAGGAAAAGGAAGGAAAGGCCAGGGTAACGGAAGGAACGGCACGGCAAGGAGAA
The DNA here is from genome assembly GCF_037893015.1 of Macrotis lagotis. Taxonomy (NCBI): domain Eukaryota; kingdom Metazoa; phylum Chordata; class Mammalia; order Peramelemorphia; family Peramelidae; genus Macrotis; species Macrotis lagotis. The sequence goes on from NW_027421927.1 coordinate 351,102, forward strand.
ACAAGTCTAAGGCACGACACCGAACGCTAGGCAATGAACGGCAAGGCAAGGAAAGGGTAACGCATTTGAAAGCACGGTCAGGCGAGGCAACGCTAAGGCACGACAACGCAAGGCTAGGCAATGCACGGAAGGCAAGCAAAGAGTAACGGAAGGTAAGGAAGGCAAGGGAAAGGAAGGAAAGGCAAGTGTAACGGAAGGAACGGCACGGCAAGGGGAAACAAGGCTAAGGCACGACAACGCACGGCTAGGCAATGCACGGAAAGGCAAGGAAAGGGTAACGCATGGGAAAGCACGGTCAGGCGATGAAAGGCTAAGGCATGACAACGCAAGGCTAGGCAATGCACGGAAAGCAAGCAAAGAGTAACGGAACGCAAGGAAGGCAAGGGAAAGCAAGGGAAGGCAAGGGTAACGGAAGGAACGGCACGATAAGGGGTAACAAGGCTAAGGCACGGCAACGCAGGGTTAGGCAATGCACGGCAAGGGAAGGAAAGGGTAACGCAGGGGAAGGCACGGTCAGGTGAGGCAAGGATAAGGAACGCCAATGCAAGGCTAGGCAATGCACGGCAAGGCAAGGAAAGAGGAACGGAAGGAAAGGAAGGCAAGTCAAAGCCAGGAAAGGCAAGTGTAACAAAAGGCACGCCACGGCAAGGGGAAACAAGGCTAAGGCACGACAACGCACGGCTAGGCAATGCACGGCAAGGCAAGGAAAGGGTAACGCAAGGCAAGGCACGGTGAGGCTAGGCAAGGCTAATGCACGACAACGCAAGGCTAGGCAATGCACGACAATGCAAGGAAAGCTTAAAGCAAAGGAACGCACGGTCAGGCAAGATAAGGCTAAGGCACGACAACGCAAGGCTAGGCAATGCAGGGAAGGGAAGCAAAGAGTAACGGAAGGTATGCAAGGCAAGGAAAAGCAAGGAAAGGCAAGGGTAACGGAAGGAATTGCACGGCAAGGGGAAACAAGGCTAAGGCACGGCAACGCAGGCTGGGCAATGCACGGCAAGGCAAGGAAAGGGTAACGCATGGGAAAGCACGTTCAGGCGAGGCAAGGCTAAGGCACGACAACGCAAGGCTAGGCAATGCACGGAAGGCAAGCAAAGAGTAACGGAAGTTAAGGAAGGCAAGGGAAAGCAAAGAAAGGCAAGTGTAACGGAAGGAACTTCACGGCAAGGGGAAACAAGGCTAAGGCACGACAACGCACGGCTAGGCAATGCACGGCAAGGCAAGCAAAGGGTAACGCAAGGCAATGCACGGTGAGGCTAGACAAGGCTAATGCACGAAAACGCAAGGCTAGGCAATGCACGACAATGCAAGGAAAGCTTAAAGCAAAGGAAGGCAAGGTCAGGCGAGATAAGGCAAAGGCACGACAACGCAAGGCTAGGCAATTCAGGGAAGGCAAGCAAAGAGTAACGGAAGGTAAGGAAGGCAAGGAAAAGCAAGGAAAGGCAAGGGTAACGGAAGGAACGGCAGGGCAAGGGGGAACAAGTCTAAGGCACGACACCGAACGCTAGGCAATGAACGGCAAGGCAAGGAAAGGGTAACGCATGGGAAAGCACGGTCAGGCGAGGCAAGGCTAAGGCACGACAACGCAAGGCTAGGCAATGCACCGAAGGCAAGCAAAGAGTAACGGAACGCAAGGAAGGCAAGGGAAAGCAAGGGAAGGCAAGGGTAACGGAAGGAACGGCACGGCAAGGGGTAAGAAGGCTAAGGCACGACAACGCAGGGCTAGGCAATGCACGGCAAGGCAAGGAAAGGGTAACGCAGGGGAATGCACGGTCAGGCGAGGCAAGCCTAAGGCATGACAACGCAAGGCTAGGCAATGCACGGAAAGCAAGCAAAGAGTAACGGAACGCAAGGAAGGTAAGGGAAAGCAAGGGAAGGCAAGGGTAACGGAAGGAACGGCATGGCAAGGGGTAGCAAGGCTAAGGCACGACAACGCAGGCCTAGGCAATGCACGGCAAGGCAAGGAAAGGGTAACGCAAGGCAAGGCACGGTGAGGCTAGGCAAGGCTTATGCACGACAACGCAAGGCTAGGCAATGCACCACAATGCAAGGAAAGCTTAAAGCAAAGGAAGGCACGGTCAGGCGAGATAAGGCTAAGGCACGACAACGCAAGGCTAGGCAATGCACGGAAGGCAAGCAAAGAGTAACGGAAGGTAAGGAAGGCAAGGGAAAGCAAGGAAAGGCAAGTGTAACGGAAGGAACGGCACGGCAAGGGGAAACAAGGCTAAGGCACGACAACGCACGCTAGGCAATGCACGGCAAGGCAAGGAAAGGGTAACGCAGGGGAAGGCACGGACAGGTGAGGCAAGGATAAGGCACGACAATGCAAGGCTAGGCAATGCACGGCAAGGCAAGTAAAGAGTAACGGAAGGAAAGGAAGGCAAGGCAAAGCCAGGCAAGGCAAGTGTAACAAAAGGCACGCCACGGCAAGGGGAATCAAGGCTAAGGCACGACAACGCACGGCTAGGCAATGCACGGCATGGCAAGGAAAGGGTAACGCAAGGCAAGGCACGGTGAGGCTAGGCAAGGCTAATGCACGACAACGCAAGGCTAGGCAATGCACGACAATGCAAGGAAAGCTTAAAGCAAAGGAAGGCACGGTCAGGCGAGATAAGGCTAAGGCACGACAACGCAAGGCTACGCAATGCACGGAAGGCAAGCAAAGAGTAACGGAAGGTAAGGAAGGCAAGGGAAAGCAAAGAAAGGCATGTGTAACGGAAGGAACGGCACGGCAAGGGGAAACAAGGCTAAGGCACGACAACGCAGGCTGGGCAATGCACGGCAAGGCAAGGAAAGGGTAACGCATGGGAAAGCACGGTCAGGCGAGGCAAGCCTAAGGCATGACAACGCAAGGCTAGGCAATGCACGGAAAGCAAGCAAAGAGTAACGGAACGCAAGGAAGGTAAGGGAAAGCAAGGGAAGGCAAGGGTAACGGAAGGAACGGCACGGCAAGGGGTAACAAGGCTAAGGCACGACAACGCAGGGCTAGGCAATGCACGGCAAGGCAAGGAAAGAGTAACGGAAGGAAAGGAAGGCAAGGCAAAGCCAGGCAAGGCAAGTGTAACAAAAGGCACGCAACGGCAAGGGGAAACAAGGCTAAGGCACGACAACACACGGCTAGGAAATGCACGGCAAGGCAAGGAAAGGGTAACGGAAGGCAAGGCACGGTGAGGCTAGGCAAGGCTAATGCACGACAACTCAAGGCTAGGCAATGCACGACAATGCAAGTAAAGCTTAAAGCAAAGGAAGGCACGGTCAGGCGAGATAAGGCTAAGGCACGACAACGCAAGGCTAGGCAATGCACGGAAGGCAAGCAAAGAGTAACGGAAGGTAAGGAAGGCAAGGGAAAGCAAAGAAAGGCAAGTGTAACGGAAGGAACGACACGGCAAGGGGAAACAAGGCTAAGGCACGACAACGCACGCTAGGCAATGCACGGCAAGGCAAGGAAAGTGTAACGCATGGGAAAGCACGGTCAGGCGAGGCAAGGCTAAGGAAAGCCAACGCAAGGCTAGGCAATGCACGGAAAGAAAGCAAGGAGTAACGGAAGGTAAGGAAGGCAAGGGAAAGCAAGGAAAGGCAATTGTAACGGAAGGAACGGCACGGCAAGGGGTAACAAGGCTAAGGCACGACAACACACGGCTAGGAAATGCACGGCAAGGCAAGGAAAGGGTAACGCAAGGCAAGGCACGGTGAGGCTAGGCAAGGTTAATGCACGACAACGCAAGGCTAGGCAATGCACGACAATGCAAGGAAAGCTTGAAGGAAAGGAAGGCACGGTCAGGCGAGATAAGGCTAAGGCACGACAACGCAAGGCTAGGCAATTCAGGGAAGGCAAGCAAAGAGTAACGGAAGGTAAGCAAGGCAAGGAAAAGGAAGGAAAGGCCAGGGTAACGGAAGGAACGGCACGGCAAGGAGAAACAAGTCTAAGGCACGACACCGAACGCTAGGCAATGAACGGCAAGGCAAGGAAATGGTAACGCATTTGAAAGCACGGTCAGGCGAGGCAACGCTAAGGCACGACAACGCAAGGCTAGGCAATGCACGGAAGGCAAGAAAAAAGTAACGGAAGGTAAGGAAGGCAAGGGAAAGGAAGGAAAGGCAAGTGTAACGGAAGGAACGGCACGGCAAGGGGAAACCAGGCTAAGGCACGACAACGCACGGCTAGGCAATGCACGGAAAGGCAAGGAAAGGGTAATGCATGGGAAAGCACGGTCAGGCGATGAAAGGCTAAGGCATGACAACGCAAGGCTAGGCAATGCACGGAAAGCAAGCAAAGAGTAACGGAACGCAAGGAAGGCAAGGGAAAGCAAGGGAAGGCAAGGGTAACGGAAGGAACGGCACGATAAGGGGTAACAAGGCTAAGGCACGGCAACGCAGGGTTAGGCAATGCACGGCAAGGGAAGGAAAGGGTAACGCAGGGGAAGGCACGGTCAGGTGAGGCAAGGATAAGGAACGCCAATGCAAGGCTAGGCAATGCACGGCAAGGCAAGGAAAGAGGAACGGAAGGAAAGGAAGGCAAGTCAAAGCCAGGAAAGGCAAGTGTAACAAAAGGCACGCCACGGCAAGGGGAAACAAGGCTAAGGCACGACAACGCACGGCTAGGCAATGCACGGCAAGGCAAGGAAAGGGTAACGCAAGGCAAGGCACGGTGAGGCTAGGCAAGGCTAATGCACGACAACGCAAGGCTAGGCAATGCACGACAATGCAAGGAAAGCTTAAAGCAAAGGAACGCACGGTCAGGCAAGATAAGGCTAAGGCACGACAACGCAAGGCTAGGCAATGCAGGGAAGGGAAGCAAAGAGTAACGGAAGGTATGCAAGGCAAGGAAAAGCAAGGAAAGGCAAGGGTAACGGAAGGAATTGCACGGCAAGGGGAAACAAGGCTAAGGCACGGCAACGCAGGCTGGGCAATGCACGGCAAGGCAAGGAAAGGGTAACGCATGGGAAAGCACGTTCAGGCGAGGCAAGGCTAAGGCACGACAACGCAAGGCTAGGCAATGCACGGAAGGCAAGCAAAGAGTAACGGAAGTTAAGGAAGGCAAGGGAAAGCAAAGAAAGGCAAGTGTAACGGAAGGAACTTCACGGCAAGGGGAAACAAGGCTAAGGCACGACAACGCACGGCTAGGCAATGCACGGCAAGGCAAGCAAAGGGTAACGCAAGGCAATGCACGGTGAGGCTAGACAAGGCTAATGCACGAAAACGCAAGGCTAGGCAATGCACGACAATGCAAGGAAAGCTTAAAGCAAAGGAAGGCAAGGTCAGGCGAGATAAGGCAAAGGCACGACAACGCAAGGCTAGGCAATTCAGGGAAGGCAAGCAAAGAGTAACGGAAGGTAAGGAAGGCAAGGAAAAGCAAGGAAAGGCAAGGGTAACGGAAGGAACGGCAGGGCAAGGGGGAACAAGTCTAAGGCACGACACCGAACGCTAGGCAATGAACGGCAAGGCAAGGAAAGGGTAACGCATGGGAAAGCACGGTCAGGCGAGGCAAGGCTAAGGCACGACAACGCAAGGCTAGGCAATGCACCGAAGGCAAGCAAAGAGTAACGGAACGCAAGGAAGGCAAGGGAAAGCAAGGGAAGGCAAGGGTAACGGAAGGAACGGCACGGCAAGGGGTAAGAAGGCTAAGGCACGACAACGCAGGGCTAGGCAATGCACGGCAAGGCAAGGAAAGGGTAACGCAGGGGAATGCACGGTCAGGCGAGGCAAGCCTAAGGCATGACAACGCAAGGCTAGGCAATGCACGGAAAGCAAGCAAAGAGTAACGGAACGCAAGGAAGGTAAGGGAAAGCAAGGGAAGGCAAGGGTAACGGAAGGAACGGCATGGCAAGGGGTAACAAGGCTAAGGCACGACAACGCAGGCCTAGGCAATGCACGGCAAGGCAAGGAAAGGGTAACGCAAGGCAAGGCACGGTGAGGCTAGGCAAGGCTTATGCACGACAACGCAAGGCTAGGCAATGCACCACAATGCAAGGAAAGCTTAAAGCAAAGGAAGGCACGGTCAGGCGAGATAAGGCTAAGGCACGACAACGCAAGGCTAGGCAATGCACGGAAGGCAAGCAAAGAGTAACGGAAGGTAAGGAAGGCAAGGGAAAGCAAGGAAAGGCAAGTGTAACGGAAGGAACGGCACGGCAAGGGGAAACAAGGCTAAGGCACGACAACGCACGCTAGGCAATGCACGGCAAGGCAAGGAAAGGGTAACGCATGGGAAAGCACGGTCAGGCGAGGCAAGCCTAAGGCATGACAACGCAAGGCTAGGCAATGCACGGAAAGCAAGCAAAGTGTAAAGGAACGCAAGGAAGGCAAGGGAAAGCAAGGGAAGGCAAGGGTAACGGAAGGAACGGCACGGCAAGGGGTAACAAGGCTAAGGCACGAAAACGCAGGGCTAGGCAATGCACGGCAAGGCAAGGAAAGAGTAACGGAAGGAACGGAAGGCAAGGCAAAGCCAGGCAAGGCAAGTGTAACAAAAGGCACGCAACGGCAAGGGGAAACAAGGCTAAGGCACGACAACACACGGCTAGGAAATGCACGGCAAGGCAAGGAAAGGGTAACGCAAGGCAAGGCACGGTGAGGCTAGGCAAGGCTAATGCACGACAACGCTAGGCTAGGCAATGCACGACAATGCAAGTAAAGCTTAAAGCAAAGGAAGGCACGGTCAGAAGAGATAAGGCTAAGGCACGACAAGGCAAGGCTAGGCAATGCAGGGAAGGCAAGCAAAGAGTAACGGAAGGTAAGGAAGGCAAAGGAAAGCAAGGAAAGGCAATGGTAACGGAAGGAACGGCACGGCAAGGGGAAACAAGTCTAAGGCACGACAACGCACGCTAGGCAATGCACGGCAAGGGAAGGAAAGGGTAACGCATTTGAAAGCACGGTCAGGCGAGGCAACGCTAAGGCACGACAACGCAAGGCTAGGCAATGCACGGAAGGCAAGCAAAGAGTAACGGAAGGTAAGGAAGGCAAGGGAAAGGAAGGAAAGGCAAGTGTAACGGAAGGAACGGCACAGCAAGGGGAAACAAGGCTAAGGCACGACAACGCACGGCTAGGCAATGCACGGAAAGGCAAGGAAAGGGTAACGCCTGGGAAAGCACGGTCAGGCGATGCAAGGCTAAGGCATGACAACGCAAGGCTAGGCAATGCACGGAAAGCAAGCAAGGAGTAACGGAACGCAAGGAAGGCAAGGGAAAGCAAGGGAAGGCAAGGGTAACGGAAGGAACGGCACGGTAAGGGGTAACAAGGCTAAGGCACGGCAACGCAGGGCTAGGCAATGCACGGCAAGGCAAGGAAAGGGTAACGCAGGGGAAGGCACGGTCAGGTGAGGCAAAGATAAGGCACGACAATGCAAGGCTAGGCAATGCACGGCAAGGCAAGGAAAGAGTAACGGAAGGAAAGGAAGGCAAGTCAAAGCCAGGAAAGGCAAGTGTAACAAAAGGCACGCCACGGCAAGGGGAAACAAGGCTAAGGCACGACAACGCACGGCTAGGCAATGCACGGCAAGGCAAGGAAAGGGTAACGCAAGGCAAGGCACGGTGAGGCTAGGCAAGGCTAATGCACGACAACGCAAGGCTAGGCAATGCACCACAATGCAAGGAAAGCTTAAAGCAAAGGAAGGCACGGTCAGGCGAGATAAGGCTAAGGCACGACAACGCAAGGCTAGGCAATGCAGCGAAGGGAAGCAAAGAGTAACGGAAGGTAAGCAAGGCAAGGAAAAGCAAGGAAAGACAAGGGTAACGGACGGAATTGCACGGCAAGGGGAAACAAGGCTAAGGCACGGCAACGCAGGCTGGGCAATGCACGGCAAGGCAAGGAAAGGGTAACGCATGGGAAAGCACGTTCAGGCGAGGCAAGGCTAAGGCACGACAACGCAAGGCTAGGCAATGCACGGAAGGCAAGCAAAGAGTAACGGAAGTTAAGGAAGGCAAGGGAAAGCAAAGAAAGGCAAGTGTAACGGAAGGAACTGCACGGCAAGGGGAAACAAGGCTAAGGCACGACAACGCACGGCTAGGCAATGCACGGCAAGGCAAGCAAAGGGTAACGCAAGGCAATGCACGGTGAGGCTAGACAAGGCTAATGCACGAAAACGCAAGGCTAGGCAATGCACGACAATGCAAGGAAAGCTTAAAGCAAAGGAAGGCAAGGTCAGGCGAGATAAGGCAAAGGCACGACAACGCAAGGCTAGGCAATTCAGGGAAGGCAAGCAAAGAGTAACGGAAGGTAAGGAAGGCAAGGAAAAGCAAGGAAAGGCAAGGGTAACGGAAGGAACGGCAGGGCAAGGGGGAACAAGTCTAAGGCACGACACCGAACGCTAGGCAATGAACGGCAAGGCAAGGAAAGGGTAACGCATGGGAAAGCACGGTCAGGCGAGGCAAGGCTAAGGCACGACAACGCAAGGCTAGGCAATGCACCGAAGGCAAGCAAAGAGTAACGGAACGCAAGGAAGGCAAGGGAAAGCAAGGGAAGGCAAGGGTAACGGAAGGAACGGCACGGCAAGGGGTAAGAAGGCTAAGGCACGACAACGCAGGGCTAGGCAATGCACGGCAAGGCAAGGAAAGGGTAACGCAGGGGAATGCACGGTCAGGCGAGGCAAGCCTAAGGCATGACAACGCAAGGCTAGGCAATGCACGGAAAGCAAGCAAAGAGTAACGGAACGCAAGGAAGGTAAGGGAAAGCAAGGGAAGGCAAGGGTAACGGAAGGAACGGCATGGCAAGGGGTAACAAGGCTAAGGCACGACAACGCAGGCCTAGGCAATGCACGGCAAGGCAAGGAAAGGGTAACGCAAGGCAAGGCACGGTGAGGCTAGGCAAGGCTTATGCACGACAACGCAAGGCTAGGCAATGCACCACAATGCAAGGAAAGCTTAAAGCAAAGGAAGGCACGGTCAGGCGAGATAAGGCTAAGGCACGACAACGCAAGGCTAGGCAATGCACGGAAGGCAAGCAAAGAGTAACGGAAGGTAAGGAAGGCAAGGGAAAGCAAGGAAAGGCAAGTGTAACGGAAGGAACGGCACGGCAAGGGGAAACAAGGCTAAGGCACGACAACGCACGCTAGGCAATGCACGGCAAGGCAAGGAAAGGGTAACGCATGGGAAAGCACGGTCAGGCGAGGCAAGCCTAAGGCATGACAACGCAAGGCTAGGCAATGCACGGAAAGCAAGCAAAGTGTAAAGGAACGCAAGGAAGGCAAGGGAAAGCAAGGGAAGGCAAGGGTAACGGAAGGAACGGCACGGCAAGGGGTAACAAGGCTAAGGCACGAAAACGCAGGGCTAGGCAATGCACGGCAAGGCAAGGAAAGAGTAACGGAAGGAACGGAAGGCAAGGCAAAGCCAGGCAAGGCAAGTGTAACAAAAGGCACGCAACGGCAAGGGGAAACAAGGCTAAGGCACGACAACACACGGCTAGGAAATGCACGGCAAGGCAAGGAAAGGGTAACGCAAGGCAAGGCACGGTGAGGCTAGGCAAGGCTAATGCACGACAACGCTAGGCTAGGCAATGCACGACAATGCAAGTAAAGCTTAAAGCAAAGGAAGGCACGGTCAGAAGAGATAAGGCTAAGGCACGACAAGGCAAGGCTAGGCAATGCAGGGAAGGCAAGCAAAGAGTAACGGAAGGTAAGGAAGGCAAAGGAAAGCAAGGAAAGGCAATGGTAACGGAAGGAACGGCACGGCAAGGGGAAACAAGTCTAAGGCACGACAACGCACGCTAGGCAATGCACGGCAAGGGAAGGAAAGGGTAACGCATTTGAAAGCACGGTCAGGCGAGGCAACGCTAAGGCACGACAACGCAAGGCTAGGCAATGCACGGAAGGCAAGCAAAGAGTAACGGAAGGTAAGGAAGGCAAGGGAAAGGAAGGAAAGGCAAGTGTAACGGAAGGAACGGCACAGCAAGGGGAAACAAGGCTAAGGCACGACAACGCACGGCTAGGCAATGCACGGAAAGGCAAGGAAAGGGTAACGCCTGGGAAAGCACGGTCAGGCGATGCAAGGCTAAGGCATGACAACGCAAGGCTAGGCAATGCACGGAAAGCAAGCAAGGAGTAACGGAACGCAAGGAAGGCAAGGGAAAGCAAGGGAAGGCAAGGGTAACAGAAGGAACGGCACGGTAAGGGGTAACAAGGCTAAGGCACGGCAACGCAGGGCTAGGCAATGCACGGCAAGGCAAGGAAAGGGTAACGCAGGGGAAGGCACGGTCAGGTGAGGCAAAGATAAGGCACGACAATGCAAGGCTAGGCAATGCACGGCAAGGCAAGGAAAGAGTAACGGAAGGAAAGGAAGGCAAGTCAAAGCCAGGAAAGGCAAGTGTAACAAAAGGCACGCCACGGCAAGGGGAAACAAGGCTAAGGCACGACAACGCACGGCTAGGCAATGCACGGCAAGGCAAGGAAAGGGTAACGCAAGGCAAGGCACGGTGAGGCTAGGCAAGGCTAATGCACGACAACGCAAGGCTAGGCAATGCACCACAATGCAAGGAAAGCTTAAAGCAAAGGAAGGCACGGTCAGGCGAGATAAGGCTAAGGCACGACAACGCAAGGCTAGGCAATGCAGCGAAGGGAAGCAAAGAGTAACGGAAGGTAAGCAAGGCAAGGAAAAGCAAGGAAAGACAAGGGTAACGGACGGAATTGCACGGCAAGGGGAAACAAGGCTAAGGCACGGCAACGCAGGCTGGGCAATGCACGGCAAGGCAAGGAAAGGGTAACGCATGGGAAAGCACGTTCAGGCGAGGCAAGCCTAAGGCACGACAACGCAAGGCTAGGCAATGCACGGAAGGCAAGCAAAGAGTAACGGAAGGTAAGGAAGGCAAGGGAAAGCAAAGAAAGGCAAGTGTAACGGAAGGAACTGCACGGCAAGGGGAAACAAGGCTAAGGCACGACAACGCACGGCTAGGCAATGCACGGCAAGGCAAGCAAAGGGTAACGCAAGGCAATGCACGGTGAGGCCAGACAAGGCTAATGCACGAAAACGCAAGGCTAGGCAATGCACGACAATGCAAGGAAAGCTTAAAGCAAAGGAAGGCAAGGTCAGGCGAGATAAGGCAAAGGCACGACAACGCAAGGCTAGGCAATTCAGGGAAGGCAAGCAAAGAGTAACGGAAGGTCAGGAAGGCAAGGAAAAGCAAGGAAAGGCTAGGGTAACGGAAGGAACGGCACGGCAAGGGGGAACAAGTCTAAGGCACGACACCGAACGCTAGGCAATGAACGGCAAGGCAAGGAAAGGGTAACGCATGGGAAAGCACAGTCAGGAGAGGCAAGGCTAAGGCATGACAACGCAAGGCTAGGCAATGCACGGAAAGCAAGCAAAGAGTAACGGAACGCAAGGAAGGCAAGGGAAAGCAAGGGAAGGCAAGGGTAACGGAAGGAACGGCACGCCAATGGGTAAGAAGTCTAAGGCACGACAACGCAGGGTTAGGCAATGCACGGCAAGGGAAGGAAAGGGTAACGGAGGGGAAGGCACGGTCAGGTGAGGCAAGGATAAGGCACGACAATGCAAGGCTAGGCAATGCACGGCAAGGCAAGGAAAGAGTAACGGAAGGAAAGGAAGGCAAGGCAAACCCAGGCAAGGCAAGTGTAACAAAAGGCACGCCACGGCAAGGGGAATCAAGTCTAAGGGACGACAACGCACGGCTAGGCAATGCACGGCAAGGCAAGGAAAGGGTAACGCAAGGCAAGGCACGGTGAGGCTAGGCAAGGCTAATGCACGACAACGCAAGGCTAGGCAATGCACGATAATGCAAGGAAAGCTTAAAGCAAAGGAAGGCACGGTCAGGCGAGATAAGGCTAAGGCACGACAACGCAAGGCTAGGCAATGCACGGAAGGCAAGCAAAGAGTAACGGAAGGTAAGGAAGGCAAGGGAAAGCAAAGAAAGGCAAGTGTAACGGAAGGAACGGCACGGCAAGGGGTAACAAGGCTAAGGCACGACAACGCAGGGCTAGGCAATGCACGGCAAGGCAAGGGAAGAGTAACGGAAGGAAAGGAAGGCAAGGCAAAGCCACGCAAGGCAAGTGTAACAAAAGGCACGCAACTGCAAGGGGAAACAAGGCTAAGGCACGACAACACACGGCTAGGAAATGCACGGCAAGGCAAGGAAAGGGTAACGCAAGGCAAGGCACGGTGAGGCTAGGCAAGGCTAATGCACGAAAACGCAAGGCTAGGCAATGCACGACAATGCAAGTAAAGCTTAAAGCAAAGGAAGGTACGGTCAGGCGAGATAAGCCTAAGGCACGACAACGCAAGGCTAGGCAATGCAGGGAAGGCAAGCAAAGAGTAACGGAAGGTAAGGAAGGCAAGGAAAAGCAAGGAAAGGCAAGGGTAACGGAAGGAACGGGAGGGCAAGGGGGAACAAGTCTAAGGCACGACACCGAACGCTAGGCAATGAACGGCAAGGCAAGGAAAGGGTAACGCATGGGAAAGCACGGTCAGGCGAGTCAAGGCTAAGGCACGACAACGCAAGGCTAGGCAATGCACGGAAGGCAAGCAAAGAGTAACGGAAGGTAAGGAAGGCAAGGGAAAGCAAGGAAAGGCAAGTGTAACGGAAGGAACGGCACGGCAAGGGGAAACAAGGCTAAGGCACGACAACGCACGTTAGGCAATGCACGGCAAGGCAAGGAAAGGGTAACGCATGGGAAAGCACGGTCAGGCGAGGCAAGGCTAAGGCATGACAACGCAAGGCTAGTCAATGCACGGAAAGCAAGCAAAGAGTAACGGAACGCAAGGAAGGCAAGGGAAAGCAAGGGAAGGCAAGGGTAACGGAAGGAACGGCACGGCAAGGGGTAAGAAGGCTAAGGCACGACAACGCAGGGCTAGGCAATGCACGGCAAGGCCAGGAAAGGGTAACGCAGGGGAAGGCACGGTCAGGTGAGGCAAGGATAAGGCACGACAATGCAAGGCTAGGCAATGCACGGCAAGGCAAGGAAAGAGTAACGGAAGCAAAGGAAGGCAAGGCAAAGCCAGGCAAGGCAAGTGTAACAAAAGGCACGCCACGGCAAGGGGAATCAAGGCTAAGGCACGACAACGCACGGCTAGGCAATGCACGGCATGGCAAGGAAAGGGTAACGCAAGGCAAGGCACGGTGAGGCTAGGCAAGGCTAATGCACTACAACGCAAGGCTAGGCAATGCACGACAATGCAAGGAAAGCTTAAAGCAAAGGAAGGCACGGTCAGGCGAGATAAGGCTAAGGCACGACAACGCAAGGCTACGCAATGCACGGAAGGCATGCAAAGAGTAACGGAAGGTAAGGAAGGCAAGGGAAAGCAAAGAAAGGCAAGTGTAACGGAAGGAACGGCACGGCAAGGGGAAACAAGGCTAAGGCACGACAACGCACGCTAGGAAATGCACGGCAAGGCAAGGAAAGGGTAACGCATGGGAAAGCACGGCAAGGGGAAACAAGTCTAAGGCATGACAACGCAAGGCTAGGCAATGCACGGAAAGCAAGCAAAGAGTAACGGAACGCAAGGAAGGTAAGGGAAAGCAAGGGAAGGCAAGGGTAACGGAAGGAACGGCACGGCAAGGGGTAACAGGGGTAAGGCACGACAACGCAGGGCTATGCAATGCACGGCAAGGCAAGGAAAGAGTAACGGAAGGAAAGGAAGGCAAGGCAAAGCCAGGCAAGGCAAGTGTAACAAAAGGCACGCAACGGCAAGGGGAAACAAGGCTAAGGCACGACAACACACGGCTAGGAAATGCACGGCAAGGCAAGGAAAGGGTAACGCAAGGCAAGGCACGGTGAGGCTAGGCAAGGCTAATGCACGACAACGCAAGGCTAGGCAATGCACGACAATGCAAGTAAAGCTTAAAGCAAAGGAAGGCACGGTCAGGCGAGATAAGGCTAAGGCACGACAACGCAAGGCTAGGCAATGCACGGAAGGCAAGCAAAGAGTAACGGAAGGTAAGGAAGGCAAGGGAAAGCAAAGAAAGGCAAGTGTAACGGAAGGAACGACACGGCAAGGGGAAACAAGGCTAAGGCACGACAACGCACGCTAGGCAATGCACGGCAAGGCAAGGAAAGGGTAACGCATGGGAAAGCACGGTCAGGCGAGGCAAGGCTAAGGAAAGCCAACGCAAGGCTAGGCAATGCACGGAAAGCAAGCAAGGAGTAACGGAATGCAAGGAAGGAAAGGGAAAGCAAGGGAAGGCAAGGGTAACGGAAGGAACGGCACGGCAAGGGGAAACAAGGTTAAGGCACGACAACGCACGCTAGGCAATGCACGGCAAGGCAAGGAAAGGGTAACGCATGGGAAAGCACGGTCAGGCGAGGCAAGGCTAAGGAAAGCCAACGCAAGGCTAGGCAATGCACGGAAAGCAAGCAAGGAGTAACGGAATGCAAGGAAGGAAAGGGAAAGCAAGGGAAGGCAAGGGTAACGGAAGGAACGGCACGGCAAGGGGTAACAAGGCTAAGGCACGACAACACACGGCTAGGAAATGCACGGCAAGGCAAGGAAAGGGTAACGCAAGGCAAGGCACGGTGAGGCTAGGCAAGGTTAATGCACGACAACGCAAGGCTAGGCAATGCACGACAATGCAAGGAAAGCTTAAAGCAAAGGAAGGCACGGTCAGGCGAAATAAGGGTAAGGCACGACAACGCAAGGCTAGGCAATTCAGGGAAGGCAAGCAAAGAGTAACGGAAGGTAAGCAAGGCAAGGAAAAGGAAGGAAAGGCCAGGGTAACGGAAGGAACGGCACTGCAAGGGGAAACAAGTCTAAGGCACGACACCGAACGCTAGGCAATGAACGGCAAGGCAAGGAAAGGGTAACGCATTTGAAAGCACGGTCAGGCGAGGCAACGCTAAGGCACGACAACGCAAGGCTAGGCAATGCACGGAAGGCAAGCAAAGAGTAACGGAAGGTAAGGAAGGCAAGGGAAAGCAAAGAAAGGCAAGCGTAACGGAAGGAACGGCACGGCAAGGGGAAACAAGGCTAAGGCACGACAACGCACGCTAGGCAATGCACGGCAAGGCAAGGAAAGGGTAACCCATGGGAAAGCACGGTCAGGCGAGGCAAGGATAAGGAAAGCCAACGCAAGGCTAGGCAATGCACGGAAAGCAAGCAAAGTGTAACGGAAGGTAAGGAAGGCAAGGGAAAGGAAGGAAAGGCAAGTGTAACGGAAGGAACGGCACGGCAAGGGAAAACAAGGCTAAGGCACGACAACGCACGGCTAGGCAATGCACGGAAAGGCAAGGAAAGGGTAACGCATGGGAAAGCACGGTCAGGGGATGCAAGGCTAAGGCATGACAACGCAAGGCTAGGCAATGCACGGAAAGCAAGCAAAGAGTAACGGAACGCAAGGAAGGCAAGGGAAAGCAAGGGAAGGCAAGGGTAACGGAAGGAACGGCACGGCAAGGGGTAAGAAGGCTAAGGCACGACAACGCAGGGCTAGGCAATGCACGGCAAGTCAAGGAGGCAAGGCTAAGGCACGACAACGCAAGGCTAGGCAATGCACGGAAGGCAAGCAAAGAGTAACGGAAGGTAAGGAAGGCAAGGGAAAGCAAAGAAAGGCAAGTGTAACGGAAGGAACGGCACGGCAAGGGGAAACAAGGCTAAGGCACGACAACGCACGCTAGGCAATGCACGGCAAGGCAAGGAAAGGGTAACGCATGGGAAAGCACGGTCAGGCGAGGCAAGCCTAAGGCATGACAACGCAAGGCTAGGCAATGCACGGAAAGCAAGCAAAGAGTAACGGAACGCAAGGAAGGCAAGGGAAAGCACGGGAAGGCAAGGGTAACGGAATGAACGGCACGGCAAGGGGTAACAAGGCTAAGGCACGACAACGCAGGGCTAGGCAATGCACGGCAAGGCAAGGAAAGAGTAACGGAAGGAAAGGAAGGCAAGGCAAAGCCAGGCAAGGCAAGTGTAACAAAAGGCACGCCACGGCAAGGGGAAACATGGCTAAGGCACGACAACGCACGGCTAGGCAATGCACGGCAAGGCAAGGAAAGGGTAACGCAAGGCAAGGCACGGTGAGGCTAGGCAAGGCTAATGCACGACAACGCAAGGCTAGGCAATGCAGGACAATGCAAGGAAAACTTAAAGCAAAGGAAGGCACGGTCAGGCGAGATAAGGCTAAGGCACGACAACGCAAGGCTAGGCAATGCAGGGAAGGGAAGCAAAGAGTAACGGAAGGTAAGCAAGGCAAGGAAAAGCAAGGAAAGGCAAGGGTAACGGAAGGAATTGCACGGCAAGGGGAAACAAGGCTAAGGCACGGCAACGCAGGCTGGGCAATGCACGGCAAGGCAAGGAAAGGGTAACGCAGGGGAAGGCACGGTCAGGTGAGGCAAGGATAAGTCACGACAATGCAAGGCTAGGCAATGCACGGCAAGGCAAGGAAAGAGTAACGGAAGGAAAGGAAGGCAAGTCAAAGCCAGGAAAGGCAAGTGTAACAAAAGGCACGCCACGGCAAGGGGAAACAAGGCTAAGGCACGACAACGCACGGCTAGGCAATGCACGGCAAGGCAAGGAAAGGGTAACGCAAGGCAAGGCACGGTGAGGCTAGGCAAGGCTAATGCACGACAACGCAAGGCTAGGCAATGCACGACAATGCAAGGAAAACTTAAAGCAAAGGAAGGCACGGTCAGGCGAGATAAGGCTAAGGCACGACAACGCAAGGCTAGGCAATGCAGGGAAGGGAAGCAAAGAGTAACGGAAGGTAAGCAAGGCAAGGAAAAGCAAGGAAAGGCAAGGGTAACGGAAGGAATTGCACGGCAAGGGGAAACAAGGCTAAGGCACGGCAACGCAGGCTGGGCAATGCACGGCAAGGCAAGGAAACGGTAACGCATGGGAAAGCACGTTCAGGCGAGGCAAGGCTAAGGCACGACAACGCAAGGCTAGGCAATGCACGGAAGGCAAGCAAAGAGTAACGGAAGGTAAAGAAGGCAAGGGAAAGCAAAGAAAGGCAAGTGTAACGGAAGGAACTGCACGGCAAAGGGAAACAAGGCTAAGGCACGACAACGCACGGCTAGGCAATGCACGGCAAGGCAAGCAAAGGGTAACGCAAGGCAATGCACGGTGAGGCTAGACAAGGCTAATGCACGAAAACGCAAGGCTAGGCAATGCACGACAATGCAAGGAAAGCTTAAAGCAAAGGAAGGCAAGGTCAGGCGAGATAAGGCAAAGGCACGACAACGCAAGGCTAGGCAATTCAGGGAAGGCAAGCAAAGAGTAACGGAAGGTAAGGAAGGCAAGGAAAAGCAAGGAAAGGCAAGGGTAACGGAAGGAACGGCACGGCAAGGGGGAACAAGTCTAAGGCACGACACCGAACGCTAGGCAATGAACGGCAAGGCAAGGAAAGGGTAACGCATGGGAAAGCACGGTCAGGCGAGGCAAGGCTAAGGCACGACAACGCAAGGCTAGGCAATGCACGGACGGCAAGCAAAGAGTAACGGAAGGTAAGGAAGGCAAGGGAAAGCAAGGAAAGGCAAGTGTAACGGAAGGAACGGCACGGCAAGGGGAAACAAGGCTAAGGCACGACAACGCACGCTAGGCAATGCACGGCAAGGCAAGGAAAGGGTAACGCATGGGAAAGCACGGTCAGGCTAGGCAAGGCTAATGCACGACAACGCAAGGCTAGGCAATGCACGACAATGCAAGGAAAGCTTAAAGCAAAGGAAGGCACGGTCAGGCGAGATAAGGCTAAGGCACGACAACGCAAGGCTAGGCAATGCACGGAAGGCAAGCAAAGAGTAACGGAAGGTAAGGAAGGCAAGGGAAAGCAAAGAAAGGCAAGTGTAACGGAAGGAACGGCACGGCAAGGGGAAACAAGGCTAAGGCACGACAACGCACGCTAGGCAATGCACGGCAAGGCAAGGAAAGGGTAACGCATGGGAAAGCACGGTCAGGCGAGGCAAGCCTAAGGCATGACAACGCAAGGCTAGGCAATGCACGGAAAGCAAGCAAAGAGTAACGGAACGCAAGGAAGGCAAGGGAAAGCAAGGGAAGGCAAGGGTAACGGAAGGAACGGCACGGCAAGGGTTAACAACGCTAAGGCACGACAACGCAGGGCTAGGCAATGCACGGCAAGGCAAGGAAAGAGTAACGGAAGGAAAGGAAGGCAAGGCAAAGCCAGGCAAGGCACGTGTAACAAAAGGCACGCAACGGCAAGGGGAAACAAGGCTAAGGCACGACAACACACGGCTAGGAAATGCACGGCAAGGCAAGGAAAGGGTAACGCAAGGCAAGGCACGGTGAGGCTAGGCAAGGCTAATGCACGACAACGCAAGGCTAGGCAAGGCACGACAATGCAAGGAAAGCTTAAAGCAAAGGAAGGCACGGTCAGGCGAGATAAGGCTAAGGCACGACAAGGCAAGGCTAGGCAATGCACGGAAGGCAAGCAAAGAGTAACGGAAGGTAAGCAAGGCAAGGAAAAGCAAGGAAAGGCAAGGGTAACGGAAGGAACTGCACGGCAAGGGGAAACAAGGCTAAGGCACGTCAACGCAGGCTGGGCAATGCACGGCAAGGCAAGGAAAGGGTAACGCATGGGAAAGCACGTTCAGGCGAGGCAAGGCTAAGGCACGACAACGCAAGGCTAGGCAATGCACGGAAGGCAAGCAAAGAGTAACGGAAGGTAAGGAAGGCAAGGGAAAGCAAGGAAAGGCAAGTGTAACGGAAGGAACGGCACGGCAAGGGGAAACAAGGCTAAGGCACGACAACGCACGCTAGGCAATGCACGGCAAGGCAAGGAAAGGGTAACGCATGGGAAAGCACGGTCAGGCGATGCAAGGCTAAGGCATGACAACGCAAGGCTAGGCAATGCACGGAAAGCAAGCAAAGAGTAACGGAACGCAAGGAAGGCAAGGGAAAGCAAGGGAAGGCAAGGGTAACGGAAGGAACGGCACGGCAAGGGGTAAGAATGTTAAGGCACGACAACGCAGGGCTAGGCAATGCACGGCAAGGCAAGGAAAGGGTAACGCAGGGGAAGGCACGGTCAGGTGAGGCAAGGATAAGGCACGACAATGCAAGGCTAGGCAATCCACGGCAAGGCAAGGTAAGAGTAACGGAAGGAAAGGAAGGCAAGGCAAAGCCAGGCAAGGCAAGTGTAACAAAAGGCACGCCACGGCAAGGGGAAACATGGCTAAGGCACGACAACGCAGGGCTAGGCAATGCACGGCAAGGCAAGGAAAGGGTAACGCAAGGCAAGGCACGGTGAGGCTAGGCAAGGCTAATGCACGACAACGCAAGGCTAGGCAATGCACGACAATGCAAGGAAAACTTAAAGCAAAGGAAGGCACGGTCAGGCGAGATAAGGCTAAGGCACGACAACGCAAGGCTAGGCAATGCAGGGAAGGGAAGCAAAGAGTAACGGAAGGTAAGCAAGGCAAGGAAAAGCAAGGAAAGGCAAGGGTAACGGAAGGAATTGCACGGCAAGGGGAAACAAGGCTAAGGCACGGCAACGCAGGCTGGGCAATGCACGGCAAGGCAAGGAAAGGGTAACGCATGGGAAAGCACGTTCAGGCGAGGCAAGGCTAAGGCACGACAACGCAAGGCTAGGCAATGCACGGAAGGCAAGCAAAGAGTAACGGAAGGTAAAGAAGGCAAGGGAAAGCAAAGAAAGGCAAGTGTAACGGAAGGAACTGCACGGCAAAGGGAAACAAGGCTAAGGTACGACAACGCACGGCTAGGCAATGCACGGCAAGGCAAGCAAAGGGTAACGCAAGGCAATGCACGGTGAGGCTAGACAAGGCTAATGCACGAAAACGCAAGGCTAGGCAATGCACGACAATGCAAGGAAAGCTTAAAGCAAAGGAAGGCAAGGTCAGGCGAGATAAGGCAAAGGCACGACAACGCAAGGCTAGGCAATTCAGGGAAGGCAAGCAAAGAGTAACGGAAGGTAAGGAAGGCAAGGAAAAGCAAGGAAAGGCAAGGGTAACGGAAGGAACGGCACGGCAAGGGGGAACAAGTCTAAGGCACGACACCGAACGCTAGGCAATGAACGGCAAGGCAAGGAAAGGGTAACGCATGGGAAAGCACGGTCAGGCGAGGCAAGGCTAAGGCACGACAACGCAAGGCTAGGCAATGCACGGACGGCAAGCAAAGAGTAACGGAAGGTAAGGAAGGCAAGGGAAAGCAAGGAAAGGCAAGTGTAACGGAAGGAACGGCACGGCAAGGGGAAACAAGGCTAAGGCACGACAACGCACGCTAGGCAATGCACGGCAAGGCAAGGAAAGGGTAACGCATGGGAAAGCACGGTCAGGCTAGGCAAGGCTAATGCACGACAACGCAAGGCTAGGCAATGCACGACAATGCAAGGAAAGCTTAAAGCAAAGGAAGGCACGGTCAGGCGAGATAAGGCTAAGGCACGACAACGCAAGGCTAGGCAATGCACGGAAGGCAAGCAAAGAGTAACGGAAGGTAAGGAAGGCAAGGGAAAGCAAAGAAAGGCAAGTGTAACGGAAGGAACGGCACGGCAAGGGGAAACAAGGCTAAGGCACGACAACGCACGCTAGGCAATGCACGGCAAGGCAAGGAAAGGGTAACGCATGGGAAAGCACGGTCAGGCGAGGCAAGCCTAAGGCATGACAACGCAAGGCTAGGCAATGCACGGAAAGCAAGTAAAGAGTAACGGAACGCAAGGAAGGCAAGGGAAAGCAAGGGAAGGCAAGGGTAACGGAAGGAACGGCACGGCAAGGGTTAACAACGCTAAAGGCACGACAACGCAGGGCTAGGCAATGCACGGCAAGGCAAGGAAAGAGTAACGGAAGGAAAGGAAGGCAAGGCAAAGCCAGGCAAGGCACGTGTAACAAAAGGCACGCAACGGCAAGGGGAAACAAGGCTAAGGCACGACAACACACGGCTAGGAAATGCACGGCAAGACAAGGAAAGGGTAACGCAAGGCAAGGCACGGTGAGGCTAGGCAAGGCTAATGCACGACAACGCAAGGCTAGGCAAGGCACGACAATGCAAGGAAAGCTTAAAGCAAAGGAAGGCAAGGTCAGGCGAGATAAGGCAAAGGCACGACAACGCAAGGCTAGGCAATTCAGGGAAGGCAAGCAAAGAGTAACGGAAGGTAAGCAAGGCAAGGAAAAGCAAGGAAAGGCAAGGGTAACGGAAGGAACTGCACGGCAAGGGGAAACAAGGCTAAGGCACGTCAACGCAGGCTGGGCAATGCACGGCAAGGCAAGGAAAGGGTAACGCATGGGAAAGCACGTTCAGGCGAGGCAAGGCTAAGGCACGACAACGCAAGGCTAGGCAATGCACGGAAGGCAAGCAAAGAGTAACGGAAGGTAAGGAAGGCAAGGGAAAGCAAGGAAAGGCAAGTGTAACGGAAGGAACGGCACGGCAAGGGGTAACAAGGCTAAGGCACGACAACGCACGCTAGGCAATGCACGGCAAGGCAAGGAAAGGGTAACGCATGGGAAAGCACGGTCAGGCGATGCAAGGCTAAGGCATGACAACGCAAGGCTAGGCAATGCACGGAAAGCAAGCAAAGAGTAACGGAACGCAAGGAAGGCAAGGGAAAGCAAGGGAAGGCAAGGGTAACGGAAGGAACGGCACGGCAAGGGGTAAGAATGTTAAGGCACGACAACGCAGGGCTAGGCAATGCACGGCAAGGCAAGGAAAGGGTAACGCAGGGGAAGGCACGGTCAGGTGAGGCAAGGATAAGCACGACAATGCAATGCTAGGCAATTCACGGCAAGGCAAGGTAAGAGTACCGGAAGGAAAGGAAGGCAAGGCAAAGCCAGGCAAGGCAAGTGTAACAAAAGGCACGCCACGGCAAGGGGAATCAAGGCTAAGGCACGACAACGCACGGCTAGGCAATGCATGGCAAGGCAAGGAAAGGGTAACGCAAGGCAAGGCACGGTGAGGCTAGGCAAGGCTAATGCACGACAACGCAAGGCTAGGCAATGCACGACAATGCAAGGAAAGCTTAAAGCAAAGGAAGGCACGGTCAGGCGAGATAAGGCTAAGGCACGACAACGCAAGGCTAGGCAATGCACGGAAGGCAAGCAAAGAGTAACGGAAGGTAAGGAAGGCAAGGGAAAGCAAAGAAAGTTAAGTGTAACGGAAGGAACGGCACGGCAAGGGGAAACAAGGCTATGGCACGACAACGCAGGGCTAGGCAATGCACAGCAAGGCAAGGAAAGAGTAACGGAAGGAAAGGAAGGCAAGGCAAAGCCAGGCAAGGCAAGTGTAACAAAAGGCACGCAACGGCAAGGGGAAACAAGGCTAAGGAACGACAACACACGGCTAGGAAATGCACGGCAAGGCAAGGAAAGGGTAACGCAAGGCAAGGCACGGTGAGGCTAGGCAAGGCTAATGCACGACAACGCAAGGCTAGGCAATGCACGACAATGCAAGGAAAGCTTAAAGCAAAGGAAGGCACGGTCAGGCGAGATAAGGCTAAGGCACGACAACGCAAGGCTAGGCAATGCACGGAAGGCAAGCAAAGAGTAACGGAAGGTAAGGAAGGCAAGGGAAAGCAAAGAAAGGCAAGTGTAACGGAAGGAACGACACGGCAAGGGGAAACAAGGCTATGGCACGACAACGCACGCTAGGCAATGCACGGGAAGGCAAGGAAAGGGTAACGCAAGGCAAGGCACGGTGAGGCAAGACAAGGCAAATGCACGACAAAGCACGGCTAGGCAATGCACGGCAAGGCAAGGAAAGGGTACCGCAAGGCAAGGCACGGTCAGGCGAGGCAAGGCTAAGGAACGACAACGCAAGGCTAGGCAATGCACGACAATGCAAGGAAAGCTTAAAGCAAAGGAAGGCACGGTCAGGCGAGATAAGGCTAAGGCACGACAACGCAAGGCTAGGCAATGCACGGAAGGCAAGCAAAGAGTAACGGAAGGTAAGGAAGGCAAGGGAAAGCAAAGAAAGGCAAGTGTAACGGAAGGATCGGCACGGCAAGGGGAAACAAGGCTAAGACACGACAACGCACGCTAGGCAATGCACGGCAAGGCAAGGAAAGGGTAACGCATGGGAAAGCACGGTCAGGCGAGGCAAGCCTAAGGCATGACAACGCAAGGCTAGGCAATGCACGGAAAGCAAGCAAAGAGTAACGGAACGCAAGGAAGGCAACGGAAAGCAAGGGAAGGCAAGGGTATCGGAAGGAACGGCACGGCAAGGGGTAACAAGGCTAAGGCACGACAACGCAGGGCTAGGCAATGCACGGCAAGGCAAGGAAAGAGTAACGGAAGGAAAGGAAGGCAAGGCAAAGCCAGGCAAGGCAAGTGTAACAAAAGGCACGCAACGGCAAGGGGAAACAAGGCTAAGGCACGACAACACACGGCTAGGAAATGCACGGCAAGGCAAGGAAAGGGTAACGCAAGGCAAGGCACGGTGAGGCTAGGCAAGGCTAATGCACGACAACGCAAGGCTAGGCAAGGCACGACAATGCAAGGAAAGCTTAAAGCAAAGGAAGGCACGGTCGGGCGAGATAAGGCTAAGGCACGACAAGGCAAGGCTAGGCAATGCACGGAAGGCAAGCAAAGAGTAACGGAAGGTAAGGAAGGCAAAGGAAAGCAAAGAAAGGCAAGTGTAACGGAAGGAACGGCACGGCAAGGGGAAACAAGGCTAAGGCACGAAAAGGCACGGCTAGGCAATGCACGGCAAGGCAAGCAAAGGGTAACGCAAGGAAAGGCACGGTGAGGCTAGGCAAGGCTAATGCACGAAAACGCAAGGCTAGGCGATGCACGACAATGCAAGGAAAGAGTAACGGAAGGTAAGGAAGGCAAGGGAAAGCAATGAAAGGCAATGGTAATGGAAGGAACGGCACGGCAAGGGGAAACAAGGCTAAGGCACGACAACGCAGGGCTAGGCAATGCATGGCAATGCAAGGAAAATGTAACGCAGGGGAAGGCACGGTCAGGTGAGGCAAGGAGACGGCACGACAATGCAAGGCTAGGCAATGCACGGCAAGGCAAGGAAAGAGTATCGGAAGGAAAGGAAGGCAAGTCAAAGCCAGGAAAGGCAAGTGTAACAAAAGGCACGCCACGGCAAGGGGAAACAAGGCTAAGGCACGACAACGCACGGCTAGGCAATGCACATCAAGGCAAGGAAAGGGTAACGCAAGGCAAGGCAAGGTGAGGCTAGGCAAGGCTAATGCACGACAACGCAAGGCTAGGCAATGCACGACAATGCAAGGAAAGCTTAAAGCAAAGGAAGGCACGGTCAGGCGAGATAAGGCTAAGGCACGACAACGCAAGGCTAGGCAATGCAGGGAAGGGAAGCAAAGAGTAACGGAAGGTAAGCAAGGCAAGGAAAAGCAAGGAAAGGCAAGGGTAACGGAAGGAACTGCACGGCAAGGGGAAACAAGGCTAAGGCACGGCAACGCAGGCTGGGCAATGCACGGCAAGGCAAGGAAAGGGTAACGCATGGGAAAGCACGTTCAGGCGAGGCAAGGCTAAGGCACGACAACGCAAGGCTAGGCAATGCACGGAAGGCAAGCAAAGAGTAACGGAAGGTAAGGAAGGCAAGGGAAAGCAAGCAAAGGCAAGTGTAACGGAAGGAACGGCACGGCAAGGGGAAACAAGGCTAAGGCACGACAACGCACGCTAGGCAATGCACGGCAAGGCAAGGAAAGGGTAACGCATGGGAAAGCACGGTCAGGCGATGCAAGGCTAAGGCATGACAACGCAAGGCTAGGCAATGCACGGAAAGCAAGCAAAGAGTAACGGAACGCAAGGAAGGCAAGGGAAAGCAAGGGAAGGCAAGGGTAACGGAAGGAACGGCACGGCAAGGGGTAAGAAGGCTAAGGCACGACAACGCAGGGCTAGGCAATGCACGGCAAGGCAAGGAAAGGGTAACGCAGGGGAAGGCACGGTCAGGTGAGGCAAGGATAAGGCACGACAATGCAAAGCTAGGCAATCCACGGCAAGGCAAGGTAAGAGTACCGGAAGGAAAGGAAGGCAAGGCAAAGCCAGGAAAGGCAAGTATAACAAAAGGCACGCCACGGCAAGGGGAATCAAGGCTAAGGCACGACAACGCACGGCTAGGCAATGCACGGCAAGGCAAGGAAAGGGTAACGCAAGGCAAGGCACGGTGAGGCTAGGCAAGGCTAATGCACGACAACGCAAGGCTAGGCAATGCACGACAATGCAAGTAAAGCTTAAAGCAAAGGAAGGCACGGTCAGGCGAGATAAGGCTAAGGCACGACAACGCAAGGCTAGGCAATGCACGGAAGGCAAGCAAAGAGTAACGGAAGGTAAGGAAGGCAAGGGAAAGCAAAGAAAGGCAAGTGTAACGGAAGGAACGGCACGGCAAGGGGAAACAAGGCTATGGCACGACAACGCACGCTAGGCAATGCACGGGAAGGCAAGGAAAGGGTAACGCAAGGCAAGGCACGGTGAGGCAAGACAAGGCAAATGCACGACAACGCACGGCTAGGCAATGCACGGCAAGGCAAGGAAAGGGTACCGCAAGGCAAGGCACGGTCAGGCGAGGCAAGGCTAAGGAACGACAACGCAAGGCTAGGCAATGCACGACAATGCAAGGAAAGCTTAAAGCAAAGGAAGGCACGGTCAGGCGAGATAAGGCTAAGGCACGACAACGCAAGGCTAGGCAATGCACGGAAGGCAAGCAAAGAGTAACGGAAGGTAAGGAACGCAAGGGAAAGCAAAAAAAGGCAAGTGTAACGGAAGGAACGGCACGGCAAGGGGAAACAAGGCTAAGGCACGACAACGCACGCTAGGCAATGCACGGCAAGGCAAGGAAAGGGTAACGCATGGGAAAGCACGGTCAGGCGAGGCAAGATTAAGGTATGACAACGCAAGGCTAGGCAATGCACAGAAAGCAAGCAAAGAGTAACGGAACGCAAGGAAGGCAAGGGAAAGCAAGGGAAGGCAAGGGTAACGGATGGAACGGCACGGCAAGGGTTAACAAGGCTAAGGCACGACAACGCATGGCTAGGCAATGCACGGCAAGGCAAGGAAAGAGTAACGGAAGGAAAGGAAGGCAAGGCAAAGCCAGGCAAGGCAAGTGTAACAAAAGGCACGCAACGGCAAGGGGAAACAAGGCTAAGGCACGACAACACACGGCTAGGAAATGCACGGCAAGGCAAGGAAAGGGTAACGCAATGCAAGGCACGGTGAGGCTAGGCAAATCTAATGCACGACAACGCAAGGCTAGGCAAGGCACGACAATGCAAGGAAAGCTTAAAGCAAAGGAAGGCACGGTCAGGCGAGATAAGGCTAAGGCACGACAAGGCAAGGCTAGGCAATGCACGGAAGGCAAGCAAAGAGTAACGGAAGGTAAGGAAGGCAAGGGAAAGCAAAGAAAGGCAAGTGTAACGGAAGGAACGGCACGGCAAGGGGAAACAAGGCTAAGGCACGACAACGCACGCTAGGCAATGCACGGCAAGGCAAGTAAAGGGTAACGCATGGGAAAGCACGGTCAGGCGAGGCAAGGCTAAGGAAAGCCAACGCAAGGCTAGGCAATGCACGGAAAGTAAGCAAGGAGTAACGGAATGCAAGGAAGGAAAGGGAAAGCAAAGAAAGGCAAGTGTAACGGAAGGAACGGCACGGCAAGGGGAAACAAGGCTAAGGCACGACAAGGCACGGCTAGGCAATGCACGGCAAGGCAAGCAAAGGGTAACGCAAGGAAAGGCACGGTGAGGCTAGGCAAGGCTAATGCACGAAAACGCAAGGCTAGGCGATGCACGACAATGGAAGGAAAGAGTAACGGAAGGTAAGGAAGGCAAGGGAAAGCAAGGAAAGGCAATGGTAACGGAAGGAACGGCACGGCAAGGGGAAACAAGGCTAAGGCACGACAACGCAGGGCTAGGCAATGCATGGCAATGCAAGGAAAGGGTAACGCAGGGGAAGGCACGGTCAGGTGAGGCAAGGATACGGCACGACAATGCAAGGCTAGGCAATGCACGGCAAGGCAAGGAAAGGGTAACGCATGGGAAAGCACGGTCAGGCGATGCAAGGCTAAGGCATGACAACGCAAGGCTAGGCAATGCACGGAAAGCAAGCAAAGAGTAACGGAACGCAAGGAAGGCAAGGGAAAGCAAGGGAAGGCAAGGGTAACGGAAGGAACGGCACGGCAAGGGGTAAGAAGGCTAAGGCACGACAACGCAGGGCTAGGCAATGCACGGCAAGGCAAGGAAAGGGTAACGCAGGGGAAGGCACGGTCAGGTGAGGCAAGGATAAGGCACGACAATGCAAGGCTTGGCAATCCACGGCAAGGCAAGGTAAGAGTACCGGAAGGAAAGGAAGGCAAGGCAAAGCCAGGCAAGGCAAGTGTAACAAAAGGCACGCCACGGCAAGGGGAATCAAGGCTAAGGCACGACAACGCACGGCTAGGCAATGCACGGCAAGGCAAGGGAAAGGGTAACGCAAGGCAAGGCACGGTGAGGCTAGGCAAGGCTAATGCACGACAACGCAAGGCTAGGCAAGGCACGACAATGCAAGGAAAGCTTAAAGCAAAGGAAGGCACGGTCAGGCGAGATAAGGCTAAGGCACGACAACGCAAGGCTAGGCAATGCACGGAAGGCAAGCAATGAGTAACGGAAGGTAAGGAAGGCAAGGGAAAGCAAAGAAAGGTAAGTGTAACGGAAGGAACGGCACGGCAAGG
Organism: Macrotis lagotis; assembly: GCF_037893015.1. Lineage (NCBI taxonomy): Eukaryota > Metazoa > Chordata > Mammalia > Peramelemorphia > Peramelidae > Macrotis > Macrotis lagotis. Next base: position 378,596 of record NW_027421927.1, read on the forward strand.
GGAAACAAGGCTATGGCACGACAACGCAGGGCTAGGCAATGCACGGCAAGGCAAGGAAAGGGTAACGCAAGGCAAGGCACGGTGAGGCTAGGCAAGGCTAATGCACGACAACGCAAGGCTAGGCAATGCAAGACAATGCAAGTAAAGCTTAAAGCAAAGGAAGGCACGGTCAGGCGAGATAAGGCTAAGGCACGACAACGCAAGGCTAGGCAATGCACGGAAGGCAAGCAAAGAGTAACGGAAGGTAAGGAAGGCAAGGGAAAGCAAAGAAAGGCAAGTGTAACGGAAGGAACGGCACGGCAAGGGGAAACAAGGCTATGGCACGACAACGCACGCTAGGCAATGCACGGGAAGGCAAGGAAAGTGTAACGCAAGGCAAGGCACGGTGAGGCAAGACAAGGCAAATGCACGACAACGCACGGCTAGGCAATGCACGGCAAGGCAAGGAAAGGGTACCGCAAGGCAAGGCACGGTCAGGCGAGGCAAGGCTAAGGAACGACAACGCAAGGCTAGGCAATGCACGACAATGCAAGGAAAGCTTAAATCAAAGGAAGGCACGGTCAGGCGAGATAAGGTTAAGGCACGACAATGCAAGGCTAGGCAATGCACGGAAGGCAAGCAAAGAGTAACGGAAGGTAAGGAAGGCAAGGGAAAGCAAAGAAAGGCAAGTGTAACGGAAGGAACGGCACGGCAAGGGGAAACAAGGCTAAGGCACGACAACGCACGCTAGGCAATGCACGGTAAGGCAAGGAAAGGGTAACGCATGGGAAAGCACGGTCAGGCGAGGCAAGGCTAAGGAAAGCCAACGCAAGGCTAGGCAATGCACGGAAAGCAAGCAAGGAGTAACGGAATGCAAGGAAGGAAAGGGAAAGCAAGGGAAGGCAAGGGTAACGGAAGGAACGGCACTGTAAGGGGTAACAAGGCTAAGGCACGGCATCGCAGGGCTAGGCAATGCACGGCAAGGCAAGGAAAGGGTAACGCATGGGAAAGCACGGTCAGGCGAGGCAAGCCTAAGGCATGACAACGCAAGGCTAGGCAATGCACGGAAAGCAAGCAAAGAGTAACGGAACGCAAGGAAGGCAAGGGAAAGCAAGGGAAGGCAAGGGTAACGGAAGGAACGGCACGGCAAGGGGTAACAAGGCTAAGGCACGACAACGCAGGGCTAGGCAATGCACGGCAAGGCAAGGAAAGAGTAACGGAAGGAAAGGAAGGCAAGGCAAAGCCAGGCAAGGCAAGTGTAACAAAAGGCACGCAACGGCAAGGGGAAACAAGGCTAAGGCACGACAACACACGGCTAGGAAATGCACGGCAAGGCAAGGAAAGGGTAACGCAAGGCAAGGCACGGTGAGGCTAGGCAAGGCTAATGCACGACAACGCAAGGCTAGGCAATGCACGACAAAGCAAGTAAAGCTTAAAGCAAAGGAAGGCACGGTCAGGCGAGATAAGGCTAAGGCACGACAACGCAAGGCTAGGCAATGCACGGAAGGCAAGCAAAGAGTAACGGAAGGTAAGGAAGGCAAGGGAAAGCAAAGAAAGGCAAGTGTAACGGAAGGAACGGCACGGCAAGGGGAAACAAGGCTAAGGCACGACAACGCACGCTAGGCAATGCACGGCAAGGCAAGGAAAGGGTAAAGCATGGGAAAGCACGGTCAGGCGAGGCAAGGCTAAGGAAAGCCAACGCAAGGCTAGGCAATGCACGGAAAGCAAGCAAGGAGTAACGGAATGCAAGGAGGGAAAGGGAAAGCAAGGGAAGGCAAGGGTAACGGAAGGAACGGCACGTCAAGGGGAAACAAGGCTAAGGCACGACAACGCACGCTAGGCAATGCACGGCAAGGCAAGGAAAGGGTAACGCATGGGAAAGCACGGTCAGGCGAGGCAAGGCTAAGGAAAGCCAACGCAAGGCTAGGCAATGCACGGAAAGCAAGCAAGGAGTAACGGAATGCAAGGAAGGAAAGGGAAAGCAAGGGAAGGCAAGGGTAACGGAAGGAACGCCACGGCAAGGGGTAACAAGGCTAAGGCACGACAACACACGGCTAGGAAATGCACGGCAAGGCAAGGAAAGGGTAACGCAGGGGAAGGCAGGGTCAGGTGAGGCAAGGATAAGGCACGACAATGCAAGGCTAGGCAATGCACGGCAAGGCAAGGAAAGAGTAACGGAAGGAAAGGAAGGCAAGTCAAAGCCAGGAAAGGCAAGTGTAACAAAAGGCACGCCACGGCAAGGGGAAACAAGGCTAAGGCACGACAACGCACGGCTAGGCAATGCACGGCAAGGCAAGGAAAGGGTAACGCAAGGCAAGGCACGGTGAGGCTAGGCAAGGCTAATGCACGACAACGCAAGGCTAGGCAATGCACGACAATGCAAGTAAAGCTTAAAGCAAAGGAAGGCACGGTCAGGCGAGATAAGGCTAAGGCACGACAACGCAAGGCTAGGCAATGCACGGAAGGCAAGCAAAGAGTAACGGAAGGTAAGGAAGGCAAGGGAAAGCAAAGAAAGGCAAGTGTAACGGAAGGAACGGCACGGCAAGGGGAAACAAGGCTATGGCACGACAACGCACGCTAGGCAATGCACGGGAAGGCAAGGAAAGGGTAACGCAAGGCAAGGCACGGTGAGGCAAGACAAGGCAAATGCACGACAACGCACGGCTAGGCAATGCACGGCAAGGCAAGGAAAGGGTACCGCAAGGCAAGGCACGGTCAGGCGAGGCAAGGCTAAGGAACGACAACGCAAGGCTAGGCAATGCACGACAATGCAAGGAAAGCTTAAAGCAAAGGAAGGCACGGTCAGGCGAGATAAGGCTAAGGCACGACAACGCAAGGCTAGGCAATGCACGGAAGGCAAGCAAAGAGTAACGGAAGGTAAGGAACGCAAGGGAAAGCAAAAAAAGGCAAGTGTAACGGAAGGAACGGCACGGCAAGGGGAAACAAGGCTAAGGCACGACAACGCACGCTAGGCAATGCACGGCAAGGCAAGGAAAGGGTAACGCATGGGAAAGCACGGTCAGGCGAGGCAAGATTAAGGTATGACAACGCAAGGCTAGGCAATGCACAGAAAGCAAGCAAAGAGTAACGGAACGCAAGGAAGGCAAGGGAAAGCAAGGGAAGGCAAGGGTAACGGATGGAACGGCACGGCAAGGGTTAACAAGGCTAAGGCACGACAACGCATGGCTAGGCAATGCACGGCAAGGCAAGGAAAGAGTAACGGAAGGAAAGGAAGGCAAGGCAAAGCCAGGCAAGGCAAGTGTAACAAAAGGCACGCAACGGCAAGGGGAAACAAGGCTAAGGCACGACAACACACGGCTAGGAAATGCACGGCAAGGCAAGGAAAGGGTAACGCAATGCAAGGCACGGTGAGGCTAGGCAAATCTAATGCACGACAACGCAAGGCTAGGCAAGGCACGACAATGCAAGGAAAGCTTAAAGCAAAGGAAGGCACGGTCAGGCGAGATAAGGCTAAGGCACGACAAGGCAAGGCTAGGCAATGCACGGAAGGCAAGCAAAGAGTAACGGAAGGTAAGGAAGGCAAGGGAAAGCAAAGAAAGGCAAGTGTAACGGAAGGAACGGCACGGCAAGGGGAAACAAGGCTAAGGCACGACAACGCACGCTAGGCAATGCACGGCAAGGCAAGTAAAGGGTAACGCATGGGAAAGCACGGTCAGGCGAGGCAAGGCTAAGGAAAGCCAACGCAAGGCTAGGCAATGCACGGAAAGTAAGCAAGGAGTAACGGAATGCAAGGAAGGAAAGGGAAAGCAAAGAAAGGCAAGTGTAACGGAAGGAACGGCACGGCAAGGGGAAACAAGGCTAAGGCACGACAAGGCACGGCTAGGCAATGCACGGCAAGGCAAGCAAAGGGTAACGCAAGGAAAGGCACGGTGAGGCTAGGCAAGGCTAATGCACGAAAACGCAAGGCTAGGCGATGCACGACAATGCAAGGAAAGAGTAACGGAAGGTAAGGAAGGCAAGGGAAAGCAAGGAAAGGCAATGGTAACGGAAGGAACGGCACGGCAAGGGGAAACAAGGCTAAGGCACGACAACGCAGGGCTAGGCAATGCATGGCAATGCAAGGAAAGGGTAACGCAGGGGAAGGCACGGTCAGGTGAGGCAAGGATAGGCAAGGAAAGGGTAACGCATGGGAAAGCACGGTCAGGCGATGCAAGGCTAAGGCATGACAACGCAAGGCTAGGCAATGCACGGAAAGCAAGCAAAGAGTAACGGAACGCAAGGAAGGCAAGGGAAAGCAAGGGAAGGCAAGGGTAACGGAAGGAACGGCACGGCAAGGGGTAAGAAGGCTAAGGCACGACAACGCAGGGCTAGGCAATGCACGGCAAGGCAAGGAAAGGGTAACGCAGGGGAAGGCACGGTCAGGTGAGGCAAGGATAAGGCACGACAATGCAAGGCTTGGCAATCCACGGCAAGGCAAGGTAAGAGTACCGGAAGGAAAGGAAGGCAAGGCAAAGCCAGGCAAGGCAAGTGTAACAAAAGGCACGCCACGGCAAGGGGAATCAAGGCTAAGGCACGACAACGCACGGCTAGGCAATGCACGGCAAGGCAAGGGAAAGGGTAACGCAAGGCAAGGCACGGTGAGGCTAGGCAAGGCTAATGCACGACAACGCAAGGCTAGGCAAGGCACGACAATGCAAGGAAAGCTTAAAGCAAAGGAAGGCACGGTCAGGCGAGATAAGGCTAAGGCACGACAACGCAAGGCTAGGCAATGCACGGAAGGCAAGCAATGAGTAACGGAAGGTAAGGAAGGCAAGGGAAAGCAAAGAAAGGTAAGTGTAACGGAAGGAACGGCACGGCAAGGGGAAACAAGGCTATGGCACGACAACGCAGGGCTAGGCAATGCACGGCAAGGCAAGGAAAGGGTAACGCAAGGCAAGGCACGGTGAGGCTAGGCAAGGCTAATGCACGACAACGCAAGGCTAGGCAATGCAAGACAATGCAAGTAAAGCTTAAAGCAAAGGAAGGCACGGTCAGGCGAGATAAGGCTAAGGCACGACAACGCAAGGCTAGGCAATGCACGGAAGGCAAGCAAAGAGTAACGGAAGGTAAGGAAGGCAAGGGAAAGCAAAGAAAGGCAAGTGTAACGGAAGGAACGGCACGGCAAGGGGAAACAAGGCTATGGCACGACAACGCACGCTAGGCAATGCACGGGAAGGCAAGGAAAGTGTAACGCAAGGCAAGGCACGGTGAGGCAAGACAAGGCAAATGCACGACAACGCACGGCTAGGCAATGCACGGCAAGGCAAGGAAAGGGTACCGCAAGGCAAGGCACGGTCAGGCGAGGCAAGGCTAAGGAACGACAACGCAAGGCTAGGCAATGCACGACAATGCAAGGAAAGCTTAAAGCAAAGGAAGGCACGGTCAGGCGAGATAAGGTTAAGGCACGACAATGCAAGGCTAGGCAATGCACGGAAGGCAAGCAAAGAGTAACGGAAGGTAAGGAAGGCAAGGGAAAGCAAAGAAAGGCAAGTGTAACGGAAGGAACGGCACGGCAAGGGGAAACAAGGCTAAGGCACGACAACGCACGCTAGGCAATGCACGGTAAGGCAAGGAAAGGGTAACGCATGGGAAAGCACGGTCAGGCGAGGCAAGGCTAAGGAAAGCCAACGCAAGGCTAGGCAATGCACGGAAAGCAAGCAAGGAGTAACGGAATGCAAGGAAGGAAAGGGAAAGCAAGGGAAGGCAAGGGTAACGGAAGGAACGGCACTGTAAGGGGTAACAAGGCTAAGGCACGGCATCGCAGGGCTAGGCAATGCACGGCAAGGCAAGGAAAGGGTAACGCATGGGAAAGCACGGTCAGGCGAGGCAAGCCTAAGGCATGACAACGCAAGGCTAGGCAATGCACGGAAAGCAAGCAAAGAGTAACGGAACGCAAGGAAGGCAAGGGAAAGCAAGGGAAGGCAAGGGTAACGGAAGGAACGGCACGGCAAGGGGTAACAAGGCTAAGGCACGACAACGCAGGGCTAGGCAATGCACGGCAAGGCAAGGAAAGAGTAACGGAAGGAAAGGAAGGCAAGGCAAAGCCAGGCAAGGCAAGTGTAACAAAAGGCACGCAACGGCAAGGGGAAACAAGGCTAAGGCACGACAACACACGGCTAGGAAATGCACGGCAAGGCAAGGAAAGGGTAACGCAAGGCAAGGCACGGTGAGGCTAGGCAAGGCTAATGCACGACAACGCAAGGCTAGGCAATGCACGACAAAGCAAGTAAAGCTTAAAGCAAAGGAAGGCACGGTCAGGCGAGATAAGGCTAAGGCACGACAACGCAAGGCTAGGCAATGCACGGAAGGCAAGCAAAGAGTAACGGAAGGTAAGGAAGGCAAGGGAAAGCAAAGAAAGGCAAGTGTAACGGAAGGAACGGCACGGCAAGGGGAAACAAGGCTAAGGCACGACAACGCACGCTAGGCAATGCACGGCAAGGCAAGGAAAGGGTAAAGCATGGGAAAGCACGGTCAGGCGAGGCAAGGCTAAGGAAAGCCAACGCAAGGCTAGGCAATGCACGGAAAGCAAGCAAGGAGTAACGGAATGCAAGGAGGGAAAGGGAAAGCAAGGGAAGGCAAGGGTAACGGAAGGAACGGCACGTCAAGGGGAAACAAGGCTAAGGCACGACAACGCACGCTAGGCAATGCACGGCAAGGCAAGGAAAGGGTAACGCATGGGAAAGCACGGTCAGGCGAGGCAAGGCTAAGGAAAGCCAACGCAAGGCTAGGCAATGCACGGAAAGCAAGCAAGGAGTAACGGAATGCAAGGAAGGAAAGGGAAAGCAAGGGAAGGCAAGGGTAACGGAAGGAACGCCACGGCAAGGGGTAACAAGGCTAAGGCACGACAACACACGGCTAGGAAATGCACGGCAAGGCAAGGAAAGGGTAACGCAGGGGAAGGCAGGGTCAGGTGAGGCAAGGATAAGGCACGACAATGCAAGGCTAGGCAATGCACGGCAAGGCAAGGAAAGAGTAACGGAAGGAAAGGAAGGCAAGTCAAAGCCAGGAAAGGCAAGTGTAACAAAAGGCACGCCACGGCAAGGGGAAACAAGGCTAAGGCACGACAACGCACGGCTAGGCAATGCACGGCAAGGCAAGGAAAGGGTAACGCAAGGCAAGGCACGGTGAGGCTAGGCAAGGCTAATGCACGACAACGCAAGGCTAGGCAATGCACGACAATGCAAGGAAAACTTAAAGCAAAGGAAGGCACGGTCAGGCGAGATAAGGCTAAGGCACGACAAGGCAAGGCTAGGCAATGCAGCAAAGAGTAACGGAATGTAAGGAAGGCAAGGGAAAGCAAAGAAAGGCAAGTGTAACGGAAGGAACGGCACGGCAAGGGGAAACAAGGCTAAGGCACGACAACGCACGCTAGGCAATGCACGGCAAGGCAAGTAAAGGGTAACGCATGGGAAAGCACGGTCAGGCGAGGCAAGGCTAAGGAAAGCCAACGCAAGGCTAGGCAATGCTCGGAAAGTAAGCAAGGAGTAACGGAATGCAAGGAAGGAAAGGGAAAGCAAAGAAAGGCAAGTGTAACGGAAGGAACGGCACGGCAAGGGGAAACAAGGCTAAGGCACGACAAGGCACGGCTAGGCAATGCACGGCAAGGCAAGCAAAGGGTAACGCAAGGAAAGGCACGGTGAGGCTAGGCAAGGCTAATGCACGAAAACGCAAGGCTAGGCGATGCACGACAATGCAAGGAAAGAGTAACGGAAGGTAAGGAAGGCAAGGGAAAGCAAGGAAAGGCAATGGTAACGGAAGGAACGGCACGGCAAGGGGAAACAAGGCTAAGGCACGACAACGCAGGGCTAGGCAATGCATGGCAATGCAAGGAAAGGGTAACGCAGGGGAAGGCACGGTCAGGTGAGGCAAGGATACGGCACGACAATGCAAGGCTAGGCAATGCACGGCAAGGCAAGGAAAGGGTAACGCATGGGAAAGCACGGTCAGGCGATGCAAGGCTAAGGCATGACAACGCAAGGCTAGGCAATGCACGGAAAGCAAGCAAAGAGTAACGGAACGCAAGGAAGGCAAGGGAAAGCAAGGGAAGGCAAGGGTAACGGAAGGAACGGCACGGCAAGGGGTAAGAAGGCTAAGGCACGACAACGCAGGGCTAGGCAATGCACGGCAAGGCAAGGAAAGGGTAACGCAGGGGAAGGCACGGTCAGGTGAGGCAAGGATAAGGCATGACAATGCAAGGCTTGGCAATCCACGGCAAGGCAAGGTAAGAGTACCGGAAGGAAAGGAAGGCAAGGCAAAGCCAGGCAAGGCAAGTGTAACAAAAGGCACGCCACGGCAAGGGGAATCAAGGCTAAGGCACGACAACGCACGGCTAGGCAATGCACGGCAAGGCAAGGAAAGGGTAACGCAAGGCAAGGCACGGTGAGGCTAGGCAAGGCTAATGCACGACAACGCAAGGCTAGGCAAGGCACGACAATGCAAGGAAAGCTTAAAGCAAAGGAAGGCACGGTCAGGCGAGATAAGGCTAAGGCACGACAACGCAAGGCTAGGCAATGCACGGAAGGCAAGCAATGAGTAACGGAAGGTAAGGAAGGCAAGGGAAAGCAAAGAAAGGCAAGTGTAACGGAAGGAACGGCACGGCAAGGGGAAACGCTAGGCAATGCACGGCAAGGCAAGGAAAGGGTAACGGAAGGCAAGGCACGGTGAGGCTAGGCAAGGCTAATGCACGACAACGCAAGGCTAGGCAATGCAAGACAATGCAAGTAAAGCTTAAAGCACTAAGGCACGACAACGCAAGGCTAGGCAATGCACGGAAGGCAAGCAAAGAGTAACGGAAGGTAAGGAAGGCAAGGGAAAGCAAAGAAAGGCAAGTGTAACGGAAGGAACGGCACGGCAAGGGGAAACAAGGATATGGCACGACAACGCACGCTAGGCAATGCACGGGAAGGCAAGGAAAGTGTAACGCAAGGCAAGGCACGGTGAGGCAAGACAAGGCAAATGCACGACAACGCACGGCTAGGCAATGCACGGCAAGGCAAGGAAAGGGTACCGCAAGGCAAGGCACGGTCAGGCGAGGCAAGGCTAAGGAACGACAACGCAAGGCTAGGCAATGCACGACAATGCAAGGAAAGCTTAAAGCAAAGGAAGGCACGGTCAGGCGAGATAAGGTTAAGGCACGACAATGCAAGGCTAGGCAATGCACGGAAGGCAAGCAAAGAGTAACGGAAGGTAAGGAAGGCAAGGGAAAGCAAAGAAAGGCAAGTGTAACGGAAGGAACGGCACGGCAAGGGGAAACAAGGCTAAGGCACGACAACGCACGCTAGGCAATGCACGGTAAGGCAAGGAAAGGGTAACGCATGGGAAAGCACGGTCAGGCGAGGCAAGGCTAAGGAAAGCCAACGCAAGGCTAGGCAATGCACGGAAAGCAAGCAAGGAGTAACGGAATGCAAGGAAGGAAAGGGAAAGCAAGGGAAGGCAGGGGTAACGGAAGGAACGGCACTGTAAGGGGTAACAAGGCTAAGGCACCGCAACGCAGGGCTAGGCAATGCACGGCAAGGCAAGGAAAGGGTAACGCATGGGAAAGCACGGTCAGGCGAGGCAAGCCTAAGGCATGACAACGCAAGGCTAGGCAATGCACGGAAAGCAAGCAAAGAGTAACGGAACGCAAGGAAGGCAAGGGAAAGCAAGGGAAGGCAAGGGTAACGGAAGGAACGGCACGGCAAGGGGTAACAAGGCTAAGGCACGACTACGCAGGGCTAGGCAATGCACGGCAAGGCAAGGAAAGAGTAACGGAAGGAAAGGAAGGCAAGGCAAAGCCAGGCAAGGCAAGTGTAACAAAAGGCACGCAACGGCAAGGGGAAACAAGGCTAAGGCACGACAACACACGGCTAGGAAATGCACGGCAAGGCAAGGAAAGGGTAACGCAAGGCAAGGCACGGTGAGGCTAGGCAAGGCTAATGCACGACAACGCAAGGCTAGGCAATGCACGACAAAGCAAGTAAAGCTTAAAGCAAAGGAAGGCACGGTCAGGCGAGATAAGGCTAAGGCACGACAACGCAAGGCTAGGCAATGCACGGAAGGCAAGCAAAGAGTAACGGAAGGTAAGGAAGGCAAGGGAAAGCAAAGAAAGGCAAGTGTAACGGAAGGAACGGCACGGCAAGGGGAAACAAGGCTAAGGCACGACAACGCACGCTAGGCAATGCACGGCAAGGCAAGGAAAGGGTAAAGCATGGGAAAGCACGGTCAGGCGAGGCAAGGCTAAGGAAAGCCAACGCAAGGCTAGGCAATGCACGGAAAGCAAGCAAGGAGTAACGGAATGCAAGGAGGGAAAGGGAAAGCAAGGGAAGGCAAGGGTAACGGAAGGAACGCCACGGCAAGGGGTAACAAGGCTAAGGCACGACAACACACGGCTAGGAAATGCACGGCAAGGCAAGGAAAGGGTAACGCAGGGGAAGGCAGGGTCAGGTGAGGCAAGGATAAGGCACGACAATGCAAGGCTAGGCAATGCACGGCAAGGCAAGGAAAGAGTAACGGAAGGAAAGGAAGGCAAGTCAAAGCCAGGAAAGGCAAGTGTAACAAAAGGCACGCCACGGCAAGGGGAAACAAGGCTAAGGCACGACAACGCACGGCTAGGCAATGCACGGCAAGGCAAGGAAAGGGTAACGCAAGGCAAGGCACGGTGAGGCTAGGCAAGGCTAATGCACGACAACGCAACGCTAGGCAATGCACGACAATGCAAGGAAAACTTAAAGCAAAGGAAGGCACGGTCAGGCGAGATAAGTCTAAGGCACGACAACGCAAGGCTAGGCAATGCAGGGAAGGGAAGCAAAGCGTAACGGAAGGTAAGCAAGGCAAGGAAAAGCAAGGAAAGACAAGGGTAACGGAAGGAACGGCACGGCAAGGGGAAACAAGGCTAAGGCACGACAACGCACGCTAGGCAATGCACGGCAAGGCAAGGAAAGGGTAACGCATGGGAAAGCACGGTCAGGCGAGGCAAGGCTAAGGCATGACAACGGAAGGCTAGGCAATGCACGGAAAGCAAGCAAAGAGTAACGGAACGCAAGGAAGGCAAGGGAAAGCAAGGGAAGGCAAGGGTAACGGAAGGAACGGCACGGCAAGGGGTAAGAAGGCTAAGGCACGACAACGCAGGGCTAGGCAATGCACGGCAAGGCAAGGAAAGGGTAACGCAGGGGAAGGCACGGTCAGGTGAGGCAAGGATAAGGCACGACAATGCAAGGCTAGGCAATGCACGGCAAGGCAAGGAAAGAGTAACGGAAGGAAAGGAAGGCAAGGCAAAGCCAGGCAAGGCAAGTGTAACAAAAGGCACGCCACGGCAAGGGGAATCAAGGCTAAGGCACGACAACGCACGGCTAGGCAATGCACGGCAAGGAAAGGAAAGGGTAACGCAAGGCAAGGCACGGTGAGGCTAGGCAAGGCTAATGCACGACAACGCAAGGCTAGGCAATGCACGACAATGCAAGGAAAGCTTAAAGCAAATGAAGGCACGGTCAGGCGAGATAAGGCTAAGGCACGAGAACGCAAGGCTAGGCAATGCACGGAAGGCAAGCAAAGAGTAACGGAATGTAAGGAAGGCAAGGGAAAGCAAAGAAAGGCAAGTGTAACGGAAGGAACGGCACGGCAAGGGGAAACAAGGCTAAGGCACGACAACGCACGCTAGGCAATGCACGGCAAGGCAAGGAAAGGGTAACGCATGGGAAAGCACGGTCAGGCGAGGCAAGCCTAAGGCATGACAACGCAAGGCTAGGCAATGCACGGAAAGCAAGGAAAGAGTAACGGAACGCAAGGAAGGCAAGGGAAAGCAAGGGAAGGCAAGGGTAACGGAAGGAACGGCACGGCAAGGGGTAACAAGGCTAAGGCACGACAACGCAGGGCTAGGCCATGCACGGCAAGGCAAGGAAAGAGTAACGGAAGGAAAGGAAGGCAAGGCAAAGCCAGGCAAGGCAAGTGTAACAAAAGGCACGCAACGGCAAGGGGAAACAAGGCTAAGGCACGACAACACACGGCTAGGAAATGCACGGCAAGGCAAGGAAAGGGTAACGCAAGGCAAGGCACGGTGAGGCTAGGCAAGGCTAATGCACGACAACGCAAGGCTAGGCAAGGCACGACAATGCAAGGAAAGCTTAAAGCAAAGGAAGGCACGGTCAGGCGAGATAAGGCTAAGGCACGACAACGCACGCTAGGCAATGCACGGCAAGGCAAGTAAAGGGTAACGCATGGGAAAGCACGGTCAGGAGATGCAAGGCTAAGGAAAGCCAACGCAAGGCTAGGCAATGCACGGAAAGTAAGCAAGGAGTAATGGAATGCAAGGAAGGAAAGGGAAAGCAAAGAAAGGCAAGTGTAAGGGAAGGAACGGCACGGCAAGGGGAAACAAGGCTAAGGCACGACAAGGCACGGCTAGGCAATGCACGGCAAGGCAAGCAAAGGGTAACGCAAGGAAAGGCACGGTGAGGCTAGGCAAGGCTAATGCACGAAAACGCAAGGCTAGGCGATGCACGACAATGCAAGGAAAGAGTAACGGAAGGTAAGGAAGGCAAGGGAAAGCAAGGAAAGGCAATGGTAACGGAAGGAACGGCACGGCAAGGGGAAACAAGGCTAAGGCACGACAACGCAGGGTTAGGCAATGCACTGCAAGGCAAGGAAAGGGTAACGCAAGGCAAGGCACGGTGAGGCTAGGCAAGGCTAATGCACGACAACGCAAGGCTAGGCAATGCACGACAATGCAAGGAAAGCTTAAAGCAAAGGAAGGCACGGTCAGGCGAGATAAGGCTAAGGCACGACAACGCAAGGCTAGGCAATGCACGGAAGGCAAGCAATGAGTAACGGAAGGTAAGGAAGGCAAGGGAAAGCAAAGAAAGGCAAGTGTAACGGAAGGAACGGCACGGCAAGGGGAAACAAGGCTATGGCACGACAACGCAGGGCTAGGCAATGCACGGCAAGGCAAGGAAAGAGTAACGGAAGGAAAGGAAGGCAAGGCAAAGCCAGGCAAGGCAATTGTAACAAAAGGCACGCAACGGCAAGGGGAAACAAGGCTAAGGCACGACAACAGACGGCTAGGAAATGCACGGCAAGGCAAGGAAAGGGTAACGCAAGGCAAGGCACTGTGAGGCTAGGCAAGGCTAATGCACGACAACGCAAGGCTAGGCAATGCACGACAATGCAAGTAAAGCTTAAAGCAAAGGAAGGCACGGTCAGGCGAGATAAGGCTAAGGCACGACAACGCAAGGCTAGGCAATGCACGGAAGGCAAGCAAAGAGTAACGGAAGGCAAGGAAGGCAAGGGAAAGAAAGGCAAAGCAAGTAAGGCTATGGCAAGGTGAAACAAGGCTAAGGCACCACAACGCACGACTAGGCAATGCACGGCCAGCCAAGGAAAAGGTAACGCAAGGCAAGGCACTCTGAGGCAAGGCAAGGCTGATGCATGAGAGCGGAAGGATAGGCAATGCACGGAAGGCAAGCAAAGAGTAACGGAAACCAAGGAAGGCAAGGGAAAGCAAGGCAAGGCAAGGGTAACGGAAGGAACGGTACGGCAAGGGGAAACAAGGCTAAGGCACGACAACGCACGGCTAGGCAATGCACGGCAAGGCAAGGAAATGGTAACGCCAGGCAAGGCACGGTCAGGCAAGGCAAGGCTAATGCACGACAAGGCAAGGCTAGGCAGTGCACGGCAAGGCAAGGAAAGGGTAACGCAAGGCAAGGCACTGTCTGGCGAGGCAAGGCTAAGGCACGACAACGCAAGGCTTGGCAATGCACGGAAGGAAAGCGAAGAGTAACGGAAGGCAAGGAAAGCAAGGGAAAGCAAGGGAAGGCAAGGGTAACGGAAGGAACGGCACGGCAAGGGGAAACAAGGCTAAGGCACGACAACACAGGGCTAGGCAATGCAGGGTAAGGTAAGGAAAGGGTAACACAAGGCAAGGCACGGTTTGGGGAGGCAAGTCTAATGCACGACAACGCAAGGCTAGGCAATGCACGGAAAGCAAGCAAAGAGTAACGGAAGGCAAGGAATGCAAGGCAAAGCAAGGCAACGCAAGCAAGGCTATGGCAAGGTGAAAAAAGGCTAAGGCACGACCACGCAAGGCTAGGCAATGCACGGAAGGCAAGCAAAGAGTAACGGAAAGCAAGGAAGGCAAGGCAAAGCAAGGCAACGCAAGCAAGGCTATGGCAAGGGGAAACAAGGCTAAGGCACGACAACGCACTGCTAGGCAATGCACTGCAAGGCAAGGAAAGCGTAACGCAAGGCAAGGCACGGTCAGGCGAGGCAAGGCTAAGGCACGACAACGAAAGGCAAGGAAATGCACGGAAGGCAAGCAAAGAGTAACGGAAGGCAAGGAATGCAAGGGAAAGCAGGGGAAGGCAAGGGTAACGAAAGGAACGGCACGGTAAGGGGAAACAAGGCTAAGGCACGACAACGCAGGGCTAGGCAATGCACGGCAAGGCAAGGAAAGGGTAACGCAAGGCAAGGCACGGTCAGGCGATGCAAGGGTAATGCACGACAACGCAAGGCTACGCAGTGCACGGCTAGGCAAGGAAAGAGTAACGGAAGGAAAGGAAGGCAAGGCAAAGCAAGGCAAGGCAAGTGTAACAAAAGGCACGGCACGGCAAGGGGAAACAAGGCTAAGGCACGGCAACGCAAGGCTAAGCAATGCACGGCCAGGCAAGGAAAGGGTAACGCAAGGCAAGGCACGGTAAGGCAAGGCGAGGCTAATGCACGGCAAGGCAAGGAAAGGGTAACGCAAGGCAAGGCACGGTGTGGGGAGGAAAGGCTAATGCACGACAACGCAAGGCTAGGCAATGCACGGAAGGCAAGTAAAGAGTAACGGAAGGCAAGGAATGCAAGGCAAAGCAAGGCAACGCAAGCAAGGCTATGGCAAGGTGAAAAAAGGCTAAGGCACGACCACGCAAGGCTAGGCAATGCACGGAAGTGAAGCAAGGAGTAACGGAAGGCAAGGAAGGCAAGGCAAAGCAAGGCAACGCAAGCAAGGCTATGGCAAGGTGAAAAAAGGCTAAGACACGACAACGCAAGGCTAGGCAATGCACGGAAGGCAAGCAAAGAGTAACGGAAGGCAAGGAAGGCAAGGGAAAGAAAGGCAAAGCAAGTAAGGCTATGGCAAGGTGAAACAAGGCTAAGGCACCACAACGCACGACTAGGCAATGCACGGCCAGCCAAGGAAAAGGTAACGCAAGGCAAGGCACTCTGAGGCAAGGCAAGGCTGATGCATGAGAGCGCAAGGATAGGCAATGCACGGAAGGCAAGCAAAGAGTAACGGAAACCAAGGAAGGCAAGGGAAAGCAAGGCAAGGCAAGGGTAACGGAAGGAACGGCACGGCAAGGGGAAACAAGGCTAAGGCACGACAACGCACGGCTAGGCAATGCACGGCAAGGCAAGGAAATGGTAACGCCAGGCAAGGCACGGTCAGGCAAGGCAAGGCTAATGCACGACAAGGCAAGGCTAGGCAGTGCACGGCAAGGCAAGGAAAGGGTAACGCAAGGCAAGGCACTGTCTGGCGAGGCAAGGCTAAGGCACGACAACGCAAGGCTAGGCAATGCACGGAAGGAAAGCGAAGAGTAACGGAAGGCAAGGAAAGCAAGGGAAAGCAAGGGAAGGCAAGGGTAACGGAAGGAACGGCACGGCAAGAGGAAACAAGGCTAAGGCACGACAACACAGGGCTAGGCAATGCAGGGTAAGGTAAGGAAAGGGTAACACAAGGCAAGGCACGGTTTGGGGAGGCAAGTCTAATGCACGACAACGCAAGGCTAGGCAATGCACGGAAAGCAAGCAAAGAGTAACGGAAGGCAAGGAATGCAAGGCAAAGCAAGGCAACGCAAGCAAGGCTATGGCAAGGTGAAAAAAGGCTAAGGCACGACCACGCAAGGCTAGGCAATGCACGGAAGGCAAGCAAAGAGTAACGGAAAGCAAGGAAGGCAAGGCAAAGCAAGGCAACGCAAGCAAGGCTATGGCAAGGGGAAACAAGGCTAAGGCACGACAAGGCACTGCTAGGCAATGCACTGCAAGGCAAGGAAAGCGTAACGCAAGGCAAGGCACGGTCAGACGAGGCAAGGCTAAGGCACGACAACGAAAGGCTAGGCAATGCACGGAAGGCAAGCAAAGAGTAACGGAACGCAAGGAAGGCAAGGGAAAGCAAGGCAAGGCAAGGTTACCGGAAGGAACGGCACGGCAAGGGGAAACAAGGCTAAGGCACGGCAACGCACGGCTAGGCAATGCAGGGCAAGGCAAGGAAATGGTAACGCAAGGCAAGGCACGGTTTGGGGAGGCAAGGCTAATGCACGACAACGCAAGGCTAGGCAGTGCACGGCTAGGCAAGGAAAGAGTAACGGAAGGAAAGGAAGGCAAGGCAAAGCAAGGCAAGTGTAACGAAAGGCAAGGCACGGCAAGGGGAAACAAGGCTAAGGAACGGCAACGCACGGCTAGGGAATGCACGGCCAGGCAAGGAAAGGGTAACGAAAGGCAAGGCACGGTAAGGCAAGACAAGGCTAATGCACGACAACGCACGGCTAGGCAATGCACGGCAAGGCAAGGAAAGGGTAACGCCAGGCAAGGCACGGTCAGGAGAGGCAAGGCTAATGCACGACAACGCAAGGCTAGGCAATGCACGGAAGGCAAGCAAAGAGTAACGGAAGGCAAGGAAGGCAAGGGAAACCAAGGCAAGGCAAGGGTAACGGAAGGAACGGCACGGCAAGGGGAAACAATGCTAAGGCACGACAACGCACGCTAGGCAATGCACGGCAAGGCAAGGAAAGGGTAACGCATGGGAAAGCACGGTCAGGCGAGGCAAGGCTAAGGCACGACAACCCAAGGCTAAGCAATGCACGGAAGGCAAGCAAAGAGAAACGGAAGGTAAGGAAGGAAAGGGAAAACAAAGAAAGGCAAGTGTAACGGAAGGAACGGCACGGCAAGGGGAAACAAGGCTAAGGCACGACAACGCACGGCTAGGCAATGCACGGCAAGGCAAGCAAAGGGTAACGCAAGGAAAGGCACGGTGAGGCTAGGCAAGGCTAATGCACGAAAACGCAAGGCTAGGCGATGCACGACAATGCAAGGAAAGCTTAAAGCACAGGAAGGCAAGGTCAGGCGAGATAAGGCTAAGGCACGACAACGCAAGGCTAGGAAATTCAGGGAAGGCAAGCAAAGAGTAACGGAAGGTAAGCAAGGCAAGGAAAAGGAAGGAAAGGCCAGGGTAACGGAAGGAACGGCACGGCAAGGGGAAACAAGTCTAAGGCACGACACCGAACGCTAGGCAATGAACGGCAAGGCAAGGAAAGGGTAACGCATTTGAAAGCACGGTCAGGCGAGGCAACGCTAAGGCACGACAACGCAAGGCTAGGCAATAAACGGAAGGCAAGCAAAGAGTAACGGAAGGTAAGGAAGGCAAGGGAAAGGAAGGAAAGGCAAGTGTAACGGAAGGAACGGCACGGCAAGGGGAAACAAGGCTAAGGCACGACAACGCACGGCTAGGCAATGCACGGAAAGGCAAGGAAAGGGTAACGCATGGGAAAGCACGGTCAAGCGATGCAAGGCTAAGGCATGACAACGCAAGGCTAGGCAATGCACGGAAAGCAAGCAAAGAGTAACGGAACGCAAGGAAGGCAAGGGAAAGCAAGGGAAGGCAAGGGTAACGGAAGGAACGGCACGGTAAGGGGAAACAAGGCTAAGGCACGACAACGCACGGCTAGGCAATGCACGGCAAGGCAAGGAAAGGGTAACGCAAGGCAAGGCACGGTGAGGCTAGGCAAGGCTAATGCACGACAACGCAAGGCTAGGCAATGCACGACAATGCAAGGAAAGCTTAAAGCAAAGGAAGGCACGGTCAGGCGAGATAAGGCTAAGGCACGACAACGCAAGGCTAGGCAATGCAGGGAAGGGAAGCAAAGAGTAACGGAAGGTAAGCAAGGCAAGGAAAAGCAAGGAAAGGCAAGGGTAACGGAAGGAACTGCACGGCAAGGGGAAACAAGGCTAAGGCACGGCAACGCAGGCTGGGCAATGCACGGCAAGGCAAGGAAAGGGTAACGCAAGGGAAAGCACGTTCAGGCGAGGCAAGGCTAAGGCACGACAACGCAAGTCTAGGCAATGCACGGAAGGCAAGCAAAGAGTAACGGAAGGTAAGGAAGGCAAGGGAAAGCAAAGAAAGGCAAGTGTAACGGAAGGAACTGCACGGCAAGTGGAAACAAGGCTAAGGCACGACAACGCACGGCTAGGCAATGCACGGCAAGGCAAGCAAAGGGTAACGCAAGGCAAGGCACGGTGAGGCTAGGCAAGGCTAATGCACGGAAACGCAAGGCTAGGCAATGCACGACAATGCAAGGAAAGCTTAAAGCAAAGGAAGGCAAGGTCAGGCGAGATAAGGCAAAGGCACGACAACGCAAGGCTAGGCAATTCAGGGAAGGCAAGCAAAGAGTAACGGAAGGTAAGGAAGGCAAGGAAAAGCAAGGAAAGGCAAGGGTAACGGAAGGAACGGCACGGCAAGGGGGAACAAGTCTAAAGCACGACACCGAACGCTAGGCAATGAACGGCAAGGCAAGGAAAGGGTAACGCATGAGAAAGCACGGTCAGGCGAGGCAAGGCTAAGGCACGACAACGCAAGGCTAGGCAATGCACGGAAGGCAAGCAAAGAGTAACGGAAGGTAAGGAAGGCAAGGGAAATCAAGGAAAGGCAAGTGTAACGGAAGGAACGGCACGGCAAGGGGAAACAAGGCTAAGGCACGACAACGCACGCTAGGCAATGCACGGCAAGGCAAGGAAAGGGTAACGCATGGGAAAGCACGGTCAGGCGAGGCAAGGCTAAGGCATGACAACGCAAGGCTAGGCAATGCACGGAAAGCAAGCAAAGAGTAACGGAACGCAAGGAAGGCAAGGGAAAGCAAGGGAAGGCAAGGGTAACGGAAGGAACGGCACGCCAATGGGTAAGAAGGCTAAGGCACGACAACGCAGGGCTAGGAAATGCACGGCTAGGGAAGGAAAGGGTAACGCAGGGGAAGGCACGGTCAGGTGAGGCAAGGATAAGGCACGACAATGCAAGGCTAGGCAATGCACGGCAAGGCAAGGAAAGAGCAACGGAAGGAAAGGAAGGCAAGGCAAAGCCAGGAAAGGCAAGTGTAACAAAAGGCACGCCACGGCAAGGGGAATCAAGGCTAAGGCACGACAACGCACGGCTAGGCAATGCACGGCAAGGCAAGGAAAGGGTAACGCAAGGCAAGGCACGGTGAGGCTAGGAAAGGCTAATGCACGACAACGCAAGGCTAGGCAATGCACGACAATGCAAGGAAAGCTTAAAGCAAAGGAAGGCACGGTCAGGCGAGATAAGCCTAAGGCACGACAACGCAAGGCTAGGCAATGCACGGAATGCAAGCAAAGAGTAACGGAAGGTAAGGAAGGCAAGGGAAAGCAATGAAAGGCAAGTGTAACGGAAGGAACGGCACGGCAAGGGGAAACAAGGCTAAGGCACGACAACGCACGCTAGGCAAAGCACGGCAAGGCAAGGAAAGGGTAACGCATGGGAAAGCACGGTCAGGCGAGGCAAGCCTAAGGCATGACAACGCAAGTCTAGGCAATGCACGGAAAGCAAGGAAAGAGTAACGGAACGCAAGGAAGGCAAGGGAAAGCAAGGGAAGGCAAGGGTAACGGAAGGAACGGCACGGCAAGGGGTAACAAGGCTAAGGCACGACAACGCAGGGCTAGGCAATGCACGGCAAGGCAAGGAAAGAGTAACGGAAGGAAAGGAAGGCAAGGCAAAGCCAGGCAAGGCAAGTGTAACAAAAGGCACGCAACGGCAAGGGGAAACAAGGCTAAGGCACGACAACACACGGCTAGGAAATGCACGGCAAGGCAAGGAAAGGGTAACGCAAGGCAAGGCACGGTGAGGCTAGGCAAGGCTAATGCACGACAACGCAAGGCTAGGCAATGCACGACAATGCAAGTAAAGCTTAAAGCAAAGGAAGGCACGGTCAGGCGAGATAAGGCTAGGCACGACAACGCAAGGCTAGGCAATTCAGGGAAGGCAAGCAAAGAGTAACGGAAGGTAAGGAAGGCAAGGGAAAGCAAGGAAAGGCAATGGTAACGGAAGGAACGGCACGGCAAGCGGAAACAAGTCTAAGGCACGACAACGCACGCTAGGCAATGCACGGCAAGGCAAGTAAAGGGTAACGCATGGGAAAGCACGGTCAGGGGAGGCAAGGCTAAGGCACGACAACGCAAGGCTTCGCAATGCACGGAAGGCAAGCAAAGAGTAACGGAAGGTAAGGAAGGCAAGGGAAAGCAAAGAAAGGCAAGTGTAACGGAAGGAACGGCACGGCAAGGGGAAACAAGGCTAAGGCACGACAACGCACGCTAGGCAATGCACGGCAAGTCAAGGAAAGGGTAACGCATGGGAAAGCACGGTCAGGCGAGGCAAGGCTAAGGAAAGCCAACGCAAGGCTAGGCAATGCACGGAAAGCAAGCAAGGAGTAACGGAATGCAAGGAAGGAAAGGGAAAGCAAGGGAAGGCAAGGGTAACGGAAGGAACGGCACGGCAAGGGGTAACAAGGCTAAGGCACGACAACACACGGCTAGGAAATGCACGGCAAGGCAAGGAAAGGGTAACGCAAGGCAAGGCACGGTGAGGCTAGACAAGGTTAATGCACGACAACGCAAGGCTAGGCAATGCACGACAATGCAAGGAAAGCTTAAAGCAAAGGAAGGCACGGTCAGGCGAGATAAGGCTAAGGCACGACAACGCAAGGCTAGGCAATTCAGGGAAGGCAAGCAAAGAGTAACGGAAGGTAAGGAAGGCAAGGGAAAGGAAGGAAAGGCAAGTGTAACGGAAGGAAAGGCACGGCAAGGGGAAACAAGGCTAAGGCACGACAACGCACGGATAGGCAATGCACGGAAAGGCAAGGACAGGGTAACGCATGGGAAAGCACGGTCAGGCGATGCAAGGCTAAGGCATGACAACGCAAGGCTAGGCAATGCACGGCAAGGCAAGGAAAGGGTAACGCAGGGGAAGGCACGGTCAGGTGAGGCAAGGATAAGGCACGACAATGCAAGGCTAGGCAATGCACGGCAAGGCAAGGAAAGAGTAACGGAAGGAAAGGAAGGCAAGTCAAAGCCAGGAAAGGCAAGTGTAACAAAAGGCACGCCACGGCAAGGGGAAACAAGGCTAAGGCACGACTACGCACGGCTAGGCAATGCACGGCAAGGCAAGGAAAGGGTAACGCAAGGCAAGGCACGGTGAGGCTAGGCAAGGCTAATGCACGACAACGCAAGGCTAGGCAATGCGCGACAATGCAAGGAAAGCTTAAAGCAAAGGAAGGCACGGTCAGGCGAGATAAGGCTAAGGCACGACAACGCAAGGCTAGGCAATGCACGGAAGGCAAGCAAAGAGTAACGGAAGGTAAGGAAGGCAAGGGAAAGCAAAGAAAGGCAAGTGTAACGGAAGGAACGTCACGGCAAGGGGAAACAAGGCTAAGGCACGACAACGCACGCTAGGCAATGCACGGCAAGGCAAGGAAAGGGTAACGCATGGGAAAGCACGGTCAGGCGAGGCAAGGCTAAGGAAAGCCAACGCAAGGCTAGGCAATGCACGGAAAGTAAGCAAGGTGTAACGGAATGCAAGGAAGGAAAGGGAAAGCAAAGAAAGGCAAGTGTAACGGAAGGAACGGCACGGCAAGTGGAAACAAGGCTAAGGCACGACAAGGCACGGCTAGGCAATGCACGGCAAGGCAAGCAAAGGGTAACGCAAGGAAAGGCACGGTGAGGCTAGGCAAGGCTAATGCACGAAAACGCAAGGCTAGGCGATGCACGACAATGCAAGGAAAGAGTAACGGAAGGTAAGGAAGGCAAGGGAAAGCAAGGAAAGGCAATGGTAACGGAAGGAACGGCACGGCAAGGGGAAACAAGGCTAAGGCACGACAACGCAGGGCTAGGCAATGCATGGCAAGGCAAGGAAAGGGTAACGCAGGGGAAGGCACGGTCAATTGAGGCAAGGATAAGGCACGACAATGCAAGGCTAGGCAATGCACGGCAAGGCAAGGAAAGAGTAACGGAAGGAAAGGAAGGCAAGTCAAAGCCAGGAAAGGCAAGTGTAACAAAAGGCACGCCACGGCAAGGGGAAACAAGGCTAAGGCACGACAACGCACGGCTAGGAAATGCACGGCAAGGCAAGGAAAGGGTAACGCAAAGCAAAGCACGGTGAGGCTAGGCAAGGCTAATGCACGACAACGCAAGGCTAGGAAATGCACGACAATGCAAGGAAAGCTTAAAGCAAAGGAAGGCACGGTCAGGCGAGATAAGGCTAAGGCACGACAACGCAAGGCTAGGCAATGCAGGGAAGGGAAGCAAAGAGTAACGGAAGATAAGCAAGGCAAGGAAAAGCAAGGAAAGGCAAGGGTAACGGAAGGAACTGCACGGCAAGGGGAAACAAGGCTAAGGCACGGCAACGCAGGCTGGGCAATGCACGGCAAGGCAAGGAAAGGGTAACGCATGGGAAAGCACGTTCAGGCGAGGCAAGGCTAAGGCACGACAACGCAAGGCTAGGCAATGCACGGAAGGCAAGCAAAGAGTAACGGAAGGTAAGGAAGGCAAGGGAAAGCAAGGAAAGGCAAGTGTAACGGAAGGAACGGCACGGCAAGGGGAAACAAGGCTAAGGCACGACAACGCACGCTAGGCAATGCACGGCAAGGCAAGGAAAGGGTAACGCATGGGAAAGCACGGTCAGGCGAGGCAAGGCTAAGGCATGAAAACGCAAGGCTAGGCAATGCACGGAAACCAAGCAAAGAGTAACGGAACGCAAGGAAGGCAAGGGAAAGCAAGGGAAGGCAAGGGTAACGGAAGGAACGGCACGGCAAGGGGTAAGAAGGCTAAGGCAGGACAACGCAGGGCTAGGCAATGCACGGCAAGGCAAGGAAAGGGTAACGCAGGGGAAGGCACGGTCAGGTGAGGCAAGGATAAGGCACGACAATGCAAGGCTAGGCAATGCACGGCAAGGCAAGGAAAGAATATCGGAAGGAAAGGAAGGCAAGGCAAAGCCAGGCAAGGCAAGTGTAACAAAAGGCACGCCACGGGAAGGGGAATCAAGGCTAAGGAACGACAACGCACGGCTAGGCAATGCACGGCAAGGCAAGGAAAGGGTAACGCAAGGCAAGGCACGGTGAGGCTAGGCAAGGCTAATGCACGACAACACAAGGCTAGGCAATGCACGACAATGCAAGGAAAGCTTAAAGCAAAGGAAGGCACGGTCAAGCGAGATAAGGCTAAGGCACGACAACGCAAGGCTAGGCAATGCACGGAAGGCAAGCAAAGAGTAACGGAAGGTAAGTAAGGCAAGGGAAAGCAAAGAAAGGCAAGTGTAACGGAAGGAACGGCACGGCAAGGGGAAACAAGGCTATGGCACGACAACGCAGGGCTAGGCAATGCACGGCAAGGCAAGGAAAGAGTAACGGAAGGAAAGGAAGGCAAGGCAAAGCCAGGCAAGGCAAGTGTAACAAAAGGCACGCAACGGCAAGGGGAAACAAGGCTAAGGCACGACAACACACGGCTAGGAAATGCACGGCAAGGCAAGGAAAGGGTAACGCAAGGCAAGGCACGGTGAGGCTAGGCAAGGCTAATGCACGACAACGCAAGGCTAGGCAATGCACGACAATGCAAGTAAAGCTTAAAGCAAAGGAAGGCACGGTCAGGCGAGATAAGGCTAAGGCACGACAACGCAAGGCTAGGCAATGCACGGAAGGCAAGCAAAGAGTAACGGAAGGTAAGGAAGGCAAGTGAAAGCAAAGAAAGGCAAGTGTAACGGAAGGAACGGCACGGCAAGGGGAAACAAGCCTAAGGCACGACAACGCACGCTATGCAATGCACGGGAAGGCAAGGAAAGGGTAACGCATGGGAAAGCACGGTCAGGCGAGGTAAGGCTAAGGAAAGCCAACGCAAGGCTAGGCAATGCACGGAAAGCAAGCAAGGAGTAACGGAATGCAAGGAAGGAAAGGGAAAGCAAGGGAAGGCAAGGGTAACGGAAGGAACGGCACGGCAAGGGGAAACAAGGCTAAGGCACGACAACGCACGCTAGGCAATGAACGGCAAGGCAAGGAAAGGGTAACGCATGGGAAAGCACGGTCAGGCGAGGCAAGCCTAAGGCATGACAACGCAAGGCTAGGCAATGCACGGAAAGCAAGCAAAGAGTAACGGAACGCAAGGAAGTCAAGGGAAAGCAAGGGAAGGCAAGGGTAATGGAAGGAACGGCACGGCAAGGGGTAACAAGGCTAAGGCACGACAACCCAGGGCTAGGCAATGCACGGCAAGGCAAGGAAAGAGTAACGGAAGGAAAGGAAGGCAAGGCAAAGCCAGGCAAGGCAAGTGTAACAAAAGGCACGCAACGGCAAGGGGAAACAAGGCTAAGGCACGACAACACACGGCTAGGAAATGCACGGCAAGGCAAGGAAAGAGTAACGCATGGGAAAGCACGGTCAGGCGATGAAAGGGAAAGGCATGACAACGCAAGGCTAGGCAATGCACGGAAAGCAAGCAAAGAGTAACGGAACGCAAGGAAGGCAAGGGAAAGCAAGGGAATGCAAGGGTAAGGGAAGGAACGTCACGCAAGGGGTAACAAGGCTAAGGCACGGCAACGCAGGGTTAGGCAATGCACGGCAAGGCAAGGAAAGGGTAACGCAGGGGAAGGCACGGTCAGGTGAGGCAAGGGTAAGGCACGACAATGCAAGGCTAGGCAATGCACGGGAAGGCAAGGAAAGAGTAACGCAAGGCAAGGCACGGTGAGGCTAGGCAAGGCTAATGCACGACAACGCAAGGCTAGGCAATGCACGACAATGCAAGTAAAGCTTAAAGCAAAGGAAGGCACGGTTAGGCGAGATAAGGCTAAGGCACGACAACGCAAGGCTAGGCAATGCATGGAAAGCAAGCAAAGAGTAACGGAACGCAAGGAAGGCAAGGGAACGCAAGGGAAGGCAAGGGTAACGGCAGGAACGGCACGGCAAGGGGTAACAAGGCTAAGGTACGACAACGCAGGTCTAGGCAATGCACGGCAAGGCAAGGAAAGAGTAACGGAAGGAAAGGAAGGCAAGGCAAAGCCAGGCAAGGCAAGTGTAACAAAAGGCACGCAACGGCAAGGGGAAACAAGGCTAAGGCACGACAACACACGGCTAGGAAATGCACGGCAAGGCAAGGAAAGGGTAACGCAAGGCAAGGCACGGTGAGGCTAGGCAAGGCTAATGCACGACAACGCAAGGCTAGGCAATGCACGACAATGCAAGTAAAGCTTAAAGCAAAGGAAGGCACGGTCAGGCGAGATAAGGCTAAGGCACGACAACGCAAGGCTAGGCAATGCACGGAAGGCAAGCAAAGAGTAACGGAAGGTAAGGAAGGCAAGGGAAAGCAAAGAAAGGCAAGTGTAACGGAAGGAACGGCACGGCAAGGGGAAACAAGGCTAAGGCACGACAACGCACGCTAGGCAATGCACGGCAAGGCAAGGACAGGGTAACGCATGGGAAAGCACGGTCAGGCGAGGCAAGGCTAAGGAAAGCCAACGCAAGGATAGGCAATGCACGGAAAGCAAGCGAGGAGTAACGGAATGCAAAGAAGTAAAGGGAAAGCAAGGGAAGGCAAGGGTAACGGAAGGAACGGCACGGCAATGGGAAACAAGGCTAAGGCACGACAACGCACGCTAGGCAATGCACGGCAAGGCAAGGAAAGGGTAACGCATGGGAAAGCACGGTCAGGCGAGGCAAGGCTAAGGAAAGCCAACGCAAGGCTAGGCAATGCACGGAAAGCAAGCAGGGAGTAACGGAATGCAAGGAAGGAAAGGGAAAGCAAGGGAAGGCAAGGGTAACGGAAGGAACGGCACGGCAAGGGGTAACAAGGCTAAGGCACGACAACACACGGCTAGGAAATGCACGGCAAGGCAAGGAAAGGGGAACGCAAGGCAAGGCACGGTGAGGCTAGGCAAGGTTAATGCACGACAACGCAAGGCTAGGCAATGCAAGACAATGCAAGGAAAGCTTAAAGCAAAGGAAGGCACGGTCAGGCGAGATAAGGCTAAGGCACGACAACGCAAGGCTAGGCAATTCAGGGAAGGCAAGCAAAGAGTAACGGAAGGTAAGCAAGGCAAGGAAAAGGAAGGAAAGGCCAGGGTAACGGAAGGAACGGCACGGCAAGGGGAAACAAGTCTAAGGCACGACACCGAACGCTAGGCAATGAACGGCAAGGCAAGGAAAGGGTAACGCATTTGAAAGCACGGTCAGGCGATGCAAGGCTAAGGCATGACAACGCAAGGCTAGGCAATGCACGGAAAGCAAGCAAAGAGTAACGGAACGCAAGGAAGGCAAGGGAAAGCAAGGGAAGGCAAGGGTAACGGAAGGAACGGCACGGCAAGGGGAAACAAGGCTAAGGCACGACAACGCACGGCTAGGCAATGCACGGCAAGGCAAGCAAAGGGTAACGCAAGGCAATGCACGGTGAGGCTAGACAAGGCTAATGCACGAAAACGCAAGGCTAGGCAATGCACGA
Source organism: Macrotis lagotis (assembly GCF_037893015.1). Lineage (NCBI taxonomy): Eukaryota > Metazoa > Chordata > Mammalia > Peramelemorphia > Peramelidae > Macrotis > Macrotis lagotis. Next base: position 405,050 of record NW_027421927.1, read on the forward strand.
CAATGCAAGGAAAGCTTAAAGCAAAGGAAGGCAAGGTCAGGCGAGATAAGGCAAAGGCACGACACCGCAAGGCTAGGCAATTCAGGGAAGGCAAGCAAAGAGTAACGGAAGGTAAGGAAGGCAAGGAAAAGCAAGGAAAGGCAAGGGTAACGGAAGGAACGGCACGGCAAGGGGGAAGAAGTGTAAGGCACGACACCGAACGCTAGGCAATGCACGGCAAGGCAAGGAAAGGGTAACGCATGGGAAAGCACGTTCAGGCGAGGCAAGGCTAAGGCACGACAACGGAAGGCTAGGCAATGCACGGAAGGCAAGCAAAGAGTAACGGAAGGTAAGGAAGGCAAGGGAAAGCAAGGAAAGGCAAGTGTAACGGAAGGAACGGCACGGCAAGGGGCAACAAGGCTAAGGCACGACAACGCACGCTAGGCAATGCACGGCAAGGCAAGGAAAGGGTAACGCATGGGAAAGCACGGTCAGGCGAGGCAAGGCTAAGGCATGACAACGCAAGGCTAGGCAATGCACGGAAAGCAAGCAAAGAGTAACGGAACGCAAGGAAGGCAAGGGAAAGCAAGGGAAGGCAAGGGTAACGGAAGGAACGGCACGGCAAGGGGTAAGAAGGCTAAGGCACGACAACGCAGGTCTAGGCAATGCACGGCAAGGCAAGGAAAGGGTAACGCAGGGGAAGGCACGGTCAGGTGAGGCAAGGATAAGGCACGACAATGCAAGGCTAGGCAATGCACGGCAAGGCAAGTAAAGAGTAACGGAAGGAAAGAAAGGCAAGGCAAAGCCAGGCAAGGCAAGTGTAACAAAAGGCACGCCACGGCAAGGGGAATCAAGGCTAAGGCACGACAACGCACGGCTAGGCAATGCACGGCAAGGCAAGGAAAGGGTAACGCAAGGCAAGGCACGGTGAGGCTAGGCAAGGCTAATGCACGACAACGCAAGGCTAGGCAATGCACGACAATGCAAGGAAAGCTTAAAGCAAAGGAAGGCACGGTCAGGCGAGATAAGGCTAAGGCACGACAACGCAAGGCTAGGCAATGCACGGAAGGCAAGCAAAGAGTAACGGAAGGTAAGGAAGGCAAGGGAAAGCAAAGAAAGGCAAGTGTAACAGAAGGAACGGCACGGCAAGGGGAAACAAGGCTAAGGCACGACAACGCAGGCTAGGCAATGCACGGCAAGGCAAGGAAAGGGTAACGCATGGGAAAGCACGGTCAGGCGAGGCAAGCCTAAGGCATGACAACGCAAGGCTAGGCAATGCACGGAAAGCAAGCAAAGAGTAACGGAACGCAAGGAAGGCAAGGGAAAGCAAGGGAAGGCAAGGGTAACGGAAGGAACGGCACGGCAAGGGGTAACAAGGCTAAGGCACGACAACGCAGGGCTTGGCAATGCACGGCAAGGCAAGGAAAGAGTAACGGAAGGAAAGGAAGGCAAGGCAAAGCCAGGCAAGGCAAGTGTAACAAAAGGCACGCAACGGCAAGGGGAAACAAGGCTAAGGCACGGCAACACACGGCTAGGAAATGCACGGCAAGGCAAGGAAAGTGTAACGCAAGGCAAGGCACGGTGAGGCTAGGCAAGGCTAATGCACGACAACGCAAGGCTAGGCAAGGCACGACAATGCAAGTAAAGCTTAAAGCAAAGGAAGGCATGGTCAGGCGAGATAAGGCTAAGGAACGACAACGCAAGGCTAGGCAATGCAGGGAAGGCAAGCAAAGAGTAACGGAAGGTAAGGAAGGCAAGGGAAAGCAAGGAAAGGCAATGGTAACGGAAGGAACGGCACGGCAAGGGGAAACAAGTCTAAGGCACGACAACGCACGCTAGGCAATGCACGGCAAGGCAAGGAAAGAGTAACGGAAGGAAAGGAAGGCAAGGCAAAGCCAGGCAAGGCAAGTGTAACAAAAGGCACGCAACGGCAAGGGGAAACAAGGCTAAGGCACGACAACACACGGCTAGGAAATGCACGGCAAGGCAAGGAAAGTGTAACGCAAGGCAAGGCACGGTGAGGCTAGGCAAGGCTAATGCACGACAACGCAAGGCTAGGCAAGGCACGACAATGCAAGTAAAGCTTAAAGCAAAGGAAGGCACGGTCAGGCGAGATAAGGCTAAGGAACGACAACGCAAGGCTAGGCAATGCACGGAAGGCAAGCAAAGAGTAACGGAAGGTAAGGAAGGCAAGGGAAAGCAAGGAAAGGCAATGGTAACGGAAGGAACGGCACGGCAAGGGGAAACAAGTCTAAGGCACGACAACGCACGCTAGGCAATGCACGGCAAGGCAAGGAAAGAGTAACGGAAGGAAAGGAAGGCAAGGCAAAGCCAGGCAAGGCAAGTGTAACAAAAGGCACGCAACGGCAAGGGGAAACAAGGCTAAGGCACGACAACACACGGCTAGGAAATGCACGGCAAGGCAAGGAAAGTGTAACGCAAGGCAAGGCACGGTGAGGCTAGGCAAGGCTAATGCACGACAACGCAAGGCTAGGCAAGGCACGACAATGCAAGTAAAGCTTAAAGCAAAGGAAGGCACGGTCAGGCGAGATAAGGCTAAGGAACGACAACGCAAGGCTAGGCAATGCAGGGAAGGCAAGCAAAGAGTAACGGAAGGTAAGGAAGGCAAGGGAAAGCAAGGAAAGGCAATGGTAACGGAAGGAACGGCACGGCAAGGGGAAACAAGTCTAAGGCACGACAACGCACGCTAGGCAATGCAGGGCAAGGCAAGGAAAGGGTAACGCATGGGAAAGCACGGTCAGGGGAGGCAAGGCTAAGGCACGACAACGCAAGGCTTGGCAATGCACGGAAGGCAAGCAAAGAGTAACGGAAGGTAAGGAAGGCAAGGGAAAGCAAAGAAAGGCAAGTGTAACGGAAGGAACGGCACGGCAAGGGGAAACAAGGCTAAGGCACGACAACGCACGCTAGGCAATGCACGGCAAGGCAAGGCAAGGGTAACGCATGGGAAAGCACGGTCAGGCGAGGCAAGGCTAAGGAAAGCCAACGCAAGGCTAGGCAATGCACGGCAAGGCAAGGAAAGGGTAACGCATGGGAAAGCACGGTCAGGCGAGGCAAGGCTAAGGCACGACAACACACGGCTAGGAAATGCACGGCAAGGCAAGGAAAGGGTAACGCAAGGCAAGGCACGGTGAGGCTAGCCAAGGCTAATGCACGACAACGCAAGGCTAGGCAATGCACGACAATGCAAGGAAAGCTTAAAGCAAAGGAAGGCACGGTCAGGCGAGATAAGGCTAAGGCACGACAACGAAAGGCTAGGCAATGCAGGGAAGGGAAGCAAAGAGTAACGGAAGATAAGCAAGGCAAGGAAATGCAAGGAAAGGCAAGGGTAACGGAAGGAATTGCACGGCAAGGGGAAACAAGGCTAAGGCACGGCAACGCAGGCTGGGCAATGCACGGCAAGGCAAGGAAAGGGTAACGCATGGGAAAGCACGTTCAGGCGAGGCAAGTCTAAGGCACGACAACGCAAGGCTAGGCAATGCACGGAAGGCAAGCAAAGAGTAAAGGAAGTTAAGGAAGGCAAGGGAAAGCAAAGAAAGGCAAGTGTAACGGAAGGAACTGGACGGCAAGGGGAAACAAGGCTAAGGCACGACAACGCACGGCTAGGCAATGCACGGCAAGGCAAGCAAAGGGTAACGCAAGGCAATGCACGGTGAGGCTAGACAAGGCTAATGCACGAAAACGCAAGGCTAGGCAATGCACGACAATGCAAGGAAAGCTTAAAGCAAAGGAAGGCAAGGTCAGGCGAGATAAGGCAAAGGCACGACACCGCAAGGCTAGGCAATTCAGGGAAGGCAAGCAAAGAGTAACGGAAGGTAAGGAAGGCAAGGAAAAGCAAGGAAAGGCAAGGGTAACGGAAGGAACGGCACGGCAAGGGGGAAGAAGTGTAAGGCACGACACCGAACGCTAGGCAATGCACGGCAAGGCAAGGAAAGGGTAACGCATGGGAAAGCACGGTCAGGCGAGGCAAGGCTAAGGCATGACAACGCAAGGCTAGGCAATGCACGGAAAGCAAGCAAAGTGTAACGGAACGCAAGGAAGGCAAGGGAAAGCAAGGGAAGGCAAGGGTAACGGAAGGAACGGCACGGCAAGGGGTAAGAAGGCTAAGGCACGACAACGCAGGTCTAGGCAATGCACGGCAAGGCAAGGAAAGGGTAACGCAGGGGAAGGCACGGTCAGGTGAGGCAAGGATAAGGCACGACAATGCAAGGCTAGGCAATGCACGGCAAGGCAAGTAAAGAGTAACGGAAGGAAAGAAAGGCAAGGCAAAGCCAGGCAAGGCAAGTGTAACAAAAGGCACGCCACGGCAAGGGGAATCAAGGCTAAGGCACGACAACGCACGGCTAGGCAATGCACGGCAAGGCAAGGAAAGGGTAACGCAAGGCAAGGCACGGTGAGGCTAGGCAAGGCTAATGCACGACAACGCAAGGCTAGGCAATGCACGACAATGCAAGGAAAGCTTAAAGCAAAGGAAGGCACGGTCAGGCGAGATAAGGCTAAGGCACGACAACGCAAGGCTAGGCAATGCACGGAAGGCAAGCAAAGAGTAACGGAAGGTAAGGAAGGCAAGGGAAAGCAAAGAAAGGCAAGTGTAACAGAAGGAACGGCACGGCAAGGGGAAACAAGGCTAAGGCACGACAACGCACGCTAGGCAATGCACGGCAAGGCAAGGAAAGGGTAACGCATGGGAAAGCACGGTCAGGCGACGCAAGCCTAAGGCATGACAACGCAAGGCTAGGCAATGCACGGAAAGCAAGCAAAGAGTAACGGAACGCAAGGAAGGCAAGGGAAAGCAAGGGAAGGCAAGGGTAACGGAAGGAACGGCACGGCAAGGGGTAACAAGGCTAAGGCACGACAACGCAGGGCTTGGCAATGCACGGCAAGGCAAGGAAAGAGTAACGGAAGGAAAGGAAGGCAAGGCAAAGCCAGGCAAGGCAAGTGTAACAAAAGGCACGCCACGGCAAGGGGAATCAAGGCTAAGGCACGACAACGCACGGCTAGGCAATGCACGGCAAGGCAAGGAAAGGGTAACGCAAGGCAAGGCACGGTGAGGCTAGGCAAGGCTAATGCACGACAACGCAAGGCTAGGCAATGCACGACAATGCAAGGAAAGCTTAAAGCAAAGGAAGGCACGGTCAGGCGAGATAAGGCTAAGGCACGACAACGCAAGGCTAGGCAATGCACGGAAGGCAAGCAAAGAGTAACGGAAGGTAAGGAAGGCAAGGGAAAGCAAGGGAAGGCAAGGGTAACGGAAGGAACGGCACGGCAAGGGGTAACAAGGCTAAGGCACGACAACGCAGGGCTAGGCAATGCACGGCAAGGCAAGGAAAGAGTAACGGAAGGAAAGGAAGGCACGGCAAAGCCAGGCAAGGCAAGTGTAACAAAAGGCACGCAACGGCAAGGGGAAACAAGGCTAAGGCACGACAACACACGGCTAGGAAATGCACGGCAAGGCAAGGAAAGTGTAACGCAAGGCAAGGCACGGTGAGGCTAGGCAAGGCTAATGCACGACAACGCAAGGCTAGGCAAGGCACGACAATGCAAGTAAAGCTTAAAGCAAAGGAAGGCACGGTCAGGCGAGATAAGGCTAAGGAACGACAACGCAAGGCTAGGCAATGCAGGGAAGGCAAGCAAAGAGTAACGGAAAGTAAGGAAGGCAAGGGAAAGCAAGGAAAGGCAATGGTAACGGAAGGAACGGCACGGCAAGGGGAAACAAGTCTAAGGCACGACAACGCACGCTAGGCAATGCACGGCAAGGCAAGGAAAGGGTAACGCATGGGAAAGCACGGTCAGGGGAGGCAAGGCTAAGGCACGACAACGCAAGGCTTGGCAATGCACGGAAGGCAAGCAAAGAGTAACGGAAGGTAAGGAAGGCAAGGGAAAGCAAAGAAAGGCAAGTGTAACGGAAGGAACGGCACGGCAAGGGGAAACAAGGCTAAGGCACGACAACGCACGCTAGGCAATGCACGGCAAGGCAAGGCAAGGGTAACGCATGGGAAAGCACGGTCAGGCGAGGCAAGGCTAAGGAAAGCCAACGCAAGCCTAGGCAATGCACGGAAAGCAAGCAAGGAGTAACGGAATGCAAGGAAGGAAAGGGAAAGCAAGGGAAGGCAAGGGTAACGGAAGGAACGGCACGGCAAGGGGTAACAAGGCTAAGGCACGACAACACACGGCTAGGAAATGCACGGCAAGGCAAGGAAAGGGTAACGCAAGGCAAGGCACGGTGAGGCTAGGCAAGGCTAATGCATGACAACGCAAGGCTAGGCAATGCACGACAATGCAAGGAAAGCTTAAAGCAAAGGAAGGCACGGTCAGGCGAGATAAGGCTAAGGCACGACAACGCAAGGCTAGGCAATGCACGGAAGGCAAGCAAAGAGTAACGGAAGGTAAGGAAGGCAAGGGAAAGCAAAGAAAGGCAAGTGTAACGGAAGGAACGGCACGGCAAGGGGAAACAAGGCTAAGGCACGACAACGCACGCTAGGCAATGAACGGCAAGGCAAGGAAAGGGTAACGCATGGGAAAGCACGGTCAGGCGAGGCAAGCCTAAGGCATGACAACGCAAGGCTAGGCAATGCACGGAAAGCAAGCAAAGAGTAACGGAACGCAAGATAGGCAAGGGAAAGCAAGGGAAGGCAAGGGTAACGGAAGGAACGGCACGGCAAGGGGTAACAAGGCTAAGGCACGACAACGCAGGGCTAGGCAATGCACGGCAAGGCAAGGAAAGAGTAACGGAAGGAAAGGAAGGCAAGGCAAAGCCACGCAAGGCAAGTGTAACAAAAGGCACGGAACGGCAAGGGGAAACAAGGCTGAGGCACGACAACACACGGCTAGGAAATGCACGGCAAGGCAAGGAAAGGGTAACGCAAGGCAAGGCACGGTGAGGCTAGGCAAGGCTAATGCACGACAACGCAAGGCTAGGCAATGCACGACAATGCAAGTAAAGCTTAAAGCAAAGGAAGGCACGGTCAGGCGAGATAAGGCTAAGGCACGACAACGCAAGGCTAGGCAATGCACGGAAGGCAAGCAAAGAGTAACGGAAGGTAAGGAAGGCAAGGGAAAGCAAAGAAAGGCAAGTGTAACGGAAGGAACGGCACGGCAAGGGGAAACAAGGCTAAGGCACGGCAACGCAGGCTAGGCAATGCACGGCAAGGCAAGGAAAGGGTAACGCATGGGAAAGCACGTTCAGGCGAGGCAAGGCTAAGGCACAACAACGCAAGGCTAGGCAATGCACGGAAGCAAGCAAAGAGTAACGGAAGGTAAGGAAGGCAAGGGAAAGGAAGGAAAGGCAAGTGTAACGGAAGGAACGGCACGGCAAGGGGAAACAAGGCTAAGGCACGACAACGCACGGCCAGGCAATGCACGGCAAGGCAAGGAAAGGGTAACGCATGGGAAAGCACGGTCAGGCGATGAAAGGGAAAGGCATGACAACGCAAGGCTAGGCAATGCACGGAAAGCAAGCAAAGAGTAACGGAACGCAAGGAAGGCAAGGGAAAGCAAGGGAATGCAAGGGTAAGGGAAGGAACGTCACGGCAAGGGGTAACAAGGCTAAGGCACGGCAACGCAGGGTTAGGCAATGCACGGCAAGGCAAGGAAAGGGTAACGCAGGGGAAGGCACGGTCAGGTGAGGCAAGGGTAAGGCACGACAATGCAAGGCTAGGCAATGCACGGGAAGGCAAGGAAAGAGTAACGCAAGGCAAGGCACGGTGAGGCTAGGCAAGGCTAATGCACGACAACGCAAGGCTAGGCAATGCACGACAATGCAAGTAAAGCTTAAAGCAAAGGAAGGCACGGTTAGGCGAGATAAGGCTAAGGCACGACAACGCAAGGCTAGGCAATGCACGGAAAGCAAGCAAAGAGTAACGGAACGCAAGGAAGGCAAGGGAACGCAAGGGAAGGCAAGGGTAACGGCAGGAACGGCACGGCAAGGGGTAACAAGGCTAAGGTACGACAACGCAGGGCTAGGCAATGCACGGCAAGGCAAGGAAAGAGTAACGGAAGGAAAGGAAGGCAAGGCAAAGCCAGGCAAGGCAAGTGTAACAAAAGGCACGCAACGGCAAGGGGAAACAAGGCTAAGGCACGACAACACACGGCTAGGAAATGCACGGCAAGGCAAGGAAAGGGTAACGCAAGGCAAGGCACGGTGAGGCTAGGCAAGGCTAATGCACGACAACGCAAGGCTAGGCAATGCACGACAATGCAAGTAAAGCTTAAAGCAAAGGAAGGCACGGTCAGGCGAGATAAGGCTAAGGCACGACAACGCAAGGCTAGGCAATGCACGGAAGGCAAGCAAAGAGTAACGGAAGGTAAGGAAGGCAAGGAAAAGCAAGGAAAGGCAAGGGTAACGGAAGGAACGGCACGGCAAGGGGGAAGAAGTGTAAGGCACGACACCGAACGCTAGGCAATGCACGGCAAGGCAAGGAAAGGGTAACGCATGGGAAAGCACGTTCAGGCGAGGCAAGGCTAAGGCACGACAACGGAAGGCTAGGCAATGCACGGAAGGCAAGCAAAGAGTAACGGAAGGTAAGGAAGGCAAGGGAAAGCAAGGAAAGGCAAGTGTAACGGAAGGAACGGCACGGCAAGGGGCAACAAGTCTAAGGCACGACAACGCACGCTAGGCAATGCACGGCAAGGCAAGGAAAGGGTAACGCATGGGAAAGCACGGTCAGGCGAGGCAAGGCTAAGGCATGACAACGCAAGGCTAGGCAATGCACGGAAAGCAAGCAAAGAGTAACGGAACGCAAGGAAGGCAAGGGAAAGCAAGGGAAGGCAAGGGTAACGGAAGGAACGGCACGGCAAGGGGTAAGAAGGCTAAGGCACGACAACGCAGGTCTAGGCAATGCACGGCAAGGCAAGGAAAGGGTAACGCAGGGGAAGGCACGGTCAGGTGAGGCAAGGATAAGGCACGACAATGCAAGGCTAGGCAATGCACGGCAAGGCAAGTAAAGAGTAACGGAAGGAAAGAAAGGCAAGGCAAAGCCAGGCAAGGCAAGTGTAACAAAAGGCACGCCACGGCAAGGGGAATCAAGGCTAAGGCACGACAACGCACGGCTAGGCAATGCACGGCAAGGCAAGGAAAGGGTAACGCAAGGCAAGGCACGGTGAGGCTAGGCAAGGCTAATGCACGACAACGCAAGGCTAGGCAATGCACGACAATGCAAGGAAAGCTTAAAGCAAAGGAAGGCACGGTCAGGCGAGATAAGGCTAAGGCACGACAACGCAAGGCTAGGCAATGCACGGAAGGCAAGCAAAGAGTAACGGAAGGTAAGGAAGGCAAGGGAAAGCAAAGAAAGGCAAGTGTAACAGAAGGAACGGCACGGCAAGGGGAAACAAGGCTAAGGCACGACAACGCACGCTAGGCAATGCACGGCAAGGCAAGGAAAGGGTAACGCATGGGAAAGCACGGTCAGGCGACGCAAGCCTAAGGCATGACAACGCAAGGCTAGGCAATGCACGGAAAGCAAGCAAAGAGTAACGGAACGCAAGGAAGGCAAGGGAAAGCAAGGGAAGGCAAGGGTAACGGAAGGAACGGCACGGCAAGGGGTAACAAGGCTAAGGCACGACAACGCAGGGCTTGGCAATGCACGGCAAGGCAAGGAAAGAGTAACGGAAGGAAAGGAAGGCAAGGCAAAGCCAGGCAAGGCAAGTGTAACAAAAGGCACGCAACGGCAAGGGGAAACAAGGCTAAGGCACGGCAACACACGGCTAGGAAATGCACGGCAAGGCAAGGAAAGTGTAACGCAAGGCAAGGCACGGTGAGGCTAGGCAAGGCTAATGCACGACAACGCAAGGCTAGGCAAGGCACGACAATGCAAGTAAAGCTTAAAGCAAAGGAAGGCACGGTCAGGCGAGATAAGGCTAAGGAACGACAACGCAAGGCTAGGCAATGCAGGGAAGGCAAGCAAAGAGTAACGGAAGGTAAGGAAGGCAAGGGAAAGCAAGGAAAGGCAATGGTAACGGAAGGAACGGCACGGCAAGGGGAAACAAGTCTAAGGCACGACAACGCACGCTAGGCAATGCACGGCAAGGCAAGGAAAGAGTAACGGAAGGAAAGGAAGGCAAGGCAAAGCCAGGCAAGGCAAGTGTAACAAAAGGCACGCAACGGCAAGGGGAAACAAGGCTAAGGCACGACAACACACGGCTAGGAAAGGCACGGCAAGGCAAGGAAAGTGTAACGCAAGGCAAGGCACGGTGAGGCTAGGCAAGGCTAATGCACGACAACGCAAGGCTAGGCAAGGCACGACAATGCAAGTAAAGCTTAAAGCAAAGGAAGGCACGGTCAGGCGAGATAAGGCTAAGGAACGACAACGCAAGGCTAGGCAATGCACGGAAGGCAAGCAAAGAGTAACGGAAGGTAAGGAAGGCAAGGGAAAGCAAGGAAAGGCAATGGTAACGGAAGGAACGGCACGGCAAGGGGAAACAAGTCTAAGGCACGACAACGCACGCTAGGCAATGCACGGCAAGGCAAGGAAAGAGTAACGGAAGGAAAGGAAGGCAAGGCAAAGCCAGGCAAGGCAAGTGTAACAAAAGGCACGCAACGGCAAGGGGAAACAAGGCTAAGGCACGACAACACACGGCTAGGAAATGCACGGCAAGGCAAGGAAAGTGTAACGCAAGGCAAGGCACGGTGAGGCTAGGCAAGGCTAATGCACGACAACGCAAGGCTAGGCAAGGCACGACAATGCAAGTAAAGCTTAAAGCAAAGGAAGGCACGGTCAGGCGAGATAAGGCTAAGGAACGACAACGCAAGGCTAGGCAATGCAGGGAAGGCAAGCAAAGAGTAACGGAAGGTAAGGAAGGCAAGGGAAAGGAAGGAAAGGCAATGGTAACGGAAGGAACGGCACGGCAAGGGGAAACAAGTCTAAGGCACGACAACGCACGCTAGGCAATGCACGGCAAGGCAAGGAAAGGGTAACGCATGGGAAAGAACGGTCAGGGGAGGCAAGGCTAAGGCACGACAACGCAAGGCTTGGCAATGCACGGAAGGCAAGCAAAGAGTAACGGAAGGTAAGGAAGGCAAGGGAAAGCAAAGAAAGGCAAGTGTAACGGAAGGAACGGCACGGCAAGGGGAAACAAGGCTAAGGCACGACAACGCACGCTAGGCAATGCACGGCAAGGCAAGGCAAGGGTAACGCATGGGAAAGCACGGTCAGGCGAGGCAAGGCTAAGGAAAGCCAACGCAAGGCTAGGCAATGCACGGCAAGGCAAGGAAAGGGTAACGCATGGGAAAGCACGGTCAGGCGAGGCAAGGCTAAGGCACGACAACACACGGCTAGGAAATGCACGGCAAGGCAAGGAAAGGGTAACGCAAGGCAAGGCACGGTGAGGCTAGCCAAGGCTAATGCACGACAACGCAAGGCTAGGCAATGCACGACAATGCAAGGAAAGCTTAAAGCAAAGGAAGGCACGGTCAGGCGAGATAAGGCTAAGGCACGACAACGAAAGGCTAGGCAATGCAGGGAAGGGAAGCAAAGAGTAACGGAAGATAAGCAAGGCAAGGAAATGCAAGGAAAGGCAAGGGTAACGGAAGGAATTGCACGGCAAGGGGAAACAAGGCTAAGGCACGGCAACGCAGGCTGGGCAATGCACGGCAAGGCAAGGAAAGGGTAACGCATGGGAAAGCACGTTCAGGCGAGGCAAGTCTAAGGCACGACAACGCAAGGCTAGGCAATGCACGGAAGGCAAGCAAAGAGTAAAGGAAGTTAAGGAAGGCAAGGGAAAGCAAAGAAAGGCAAGTGTAACGGAAGGAACTGGACGGCAAGGGGAAACAAGGCTAAGGCACGACAACGCACGGCTAGGCAATGCACGGCAAGGCAAGCAAAGGGTAACGCAAGGCAAGGCACGGTGAGGGTAGACAAGGCTAATGCACGAAAACGCAAGGCTAGGCAATGCACGACAATGCAAGGAAAGCTTAAAGCAAAGGAAGGCAAGGTCAGGCGAGATAAGGCAAAGGCACGACAACGCAAGGCTAGGCAATTCAGGGAAGGCAAGCAAAGAGTAACGGAAGGTAAGAAAGGCAAGGAAAAGCAAGGAAAGGCAAGGGTAACGGAAGGAACGGCACGGCAAGGGGGAAGAAGTGTAAGGCACGACACCGAACGCTAGGCAATGTACGGCAAGGCAATGAAAGGGTAACGCATGGGAAAGCCCGGTCAGGCGAGGCAAGGCTAAGGCACGACAACGCAAGGCTAGGCAATGCACGGAAGAGAAGCAAAGAGTAACGGAAGGTAAGGAAGGCAAGGGAAAGCAAGGAAAGGCAAGTGTAACGGAAGGAACGGCACGGCAAGGGGCAACAAGGCTAAGGCACGACAACGCACGCTAGGCAATGCACTGCAAGGCAAGGAAAGGGTAACGCATGGGAAAGCACGGTCAGGCGAGGCAAGGCTAAGGCATGACAACGCAAGGCTAGGCAATGCACGGAAAGCAAGCAAAGAGTAACGGAACGCAAGGAAGGCAAGGGAAAGCAAGGGAAGGCAAGGGAAACGGAAGGAACGGCACGGCAAGGGGTAAGAAGGCTAAGGCACGACAACGCAGGGCTAGGCAATGCACGGCAAGGCAAGGAAAGGGTAACGCAGGGGAAGGCACGGTCAGGTGAGGCAAGGATAAGGCACGACAATGCAAGGCTAGGCAATGCACGGCAAGGCAAGTAAAGAGTAACGGAAGGAAAGGAAGGCAAGGCAAAGCCAGGCAAGTCAAGTGTAACAAAAGGCACGCCACGGCAAGGGGAATCAAGGCTAAGGCACGACAACGCACGGCTAGGCAATGCACGGCAAGGCAAGGAAAGGGTAACGCAAGGCAAGGCACGGTGAGGCTAGGCAAGGCTAATGCACGACAACGCAAGGCTAGGCAATGCACGACAATGCAAGGAAAGCTTAAAGCAAAGGAAGGCACGGTCAGGCGAGATAAGGCTAAGGCACGACAACGCAAGGCTAGGCAATGCACGGAAGGCAAGCAAAGAGTAACGGAAGGTAAGGAAGGCAAGGGAAAGCAAGGGAAGGCAAGGGTAACGGAAGGAACGGCACGGCAAGGGGTAACAAGGCTAAGGCACGACAACGCAGGGCTAGGCAATGCACGGCAAGGCAAGGAAAGAGTAACGGAAGGAAAGGAAGGCAAGGCAAAGCCAGGCAAGGCAAGTGTAACAAAAGGCACGCAACGGCAAGGGGAAACAAGGCTAAGGCACGACAACACAGGGCTAGGAAATGCACGGCAAGGCAAGGAAAGTGTAACGCAAGGCAAGGCACGGTGAGGCTAGGCAAGGCTAATGCACGACAACGCAAGGCTAGGCAAGGCACGACAATGCAAGTAAAGCTTAAAGCAAAGGAAGGCACGGTCAGGCGAGATAAGGCTAAGGAACGACAACGCAAGGCTAGGCAATGCAGGGAAGGCAAGCAAAGAGTAACGGAAGGTAAGGAAGGCAAGGGAAAGCAAGGAAAGGCAAGTGTAACGGAAGGAACGGCACGGCAAGGGGAAACAAGTCTAAGGCACGACAACGCACGCTAGGCAATGCACGGCAAGGCAAGGAAAGGGTAACGCATGGGAAAGCACGGTCAGGGGAGGCAAGGCTAAGGCACGACAACGCAAGGCTTGGCAATGCACGGAAGGCAAGCAAAGAGTAACGGAAGGTAAGGAAGGCAAGGGAAAGCAAAGAAAGGCAAGTGTAACGGAAGGAACGGCACGGCAAGGGGAAACAAGGCTAAGGCACGACAACGCACGCTAGGCAATGCACGGCAAGGCAAGGCAAGGGTAACGCATGGGAAAGCACGGTCAGGCGAGGCAAGGCTAAGGAAAGCCAACGCAAGGCTAGGCAATGCACGGAAAGCAAGCAAGGAGTAACGGAATGCAAGGAAGGAAAGGGAAAGCAAGGGAAGGCAAGGGTAACGGAAGGAACGGCACGGCAAGGGGTAACAAGGCTAAGGCACGACAACACACGGCTAGGAAATGCACGGCAAGGCAAGGAAAGGGTAACGCAAGGCAAGGCACGGTGAGGCTAGGCAAGGCTAATGCATGACAACGCAAGGCTAGGCAATGCACGACAATGCAAGGAAAGCTTAAAGCAAAGGAAGGCACGGTCAGGCGAGATAAGGCTAAGGCACGACAACGCAAGGCTAGGCAATGCACGGAAGGCAAGCAAAGAGTAACGGAAGGTAAGGAAGGCAAGGGAAAGCAAAGAAAGGCAAGTGTAACGGAAGGAACGGCACGGCAAGGGGAAACAAGGCTAAGGCACGACAACGCACGCTAGGCAATGAACGGCAAGGCAAGGAAAGGGTAACGCATGGGAAAGCACGGTCAGGCGAGGCAAGCCTAAGGCATGACAACGCAAGGCTAGGCAATGCACGGAAAGCAAGCAAAGAGTAACGGAACGCAAGGAAGGCAAGGGAAAGCAAGGGAAGGCAAGGGTAACGGAAGGAACGGCACGGCAAGGGGTAACAAGGCTAAGGCACGACAACGCAGGGCTAGGCAATGCACGGCAAGGCAAGGAAAGAGTAACGGAAGGAAAGGAAGGCAAGGCAAAGCCAGGCAAGGCAAGTGTAACAAAAGGCACGCAACGGCAAGTGGAAACAAGGCTGAGGCACGACAACACACGGCTAGGAAATGCACGGCAAGGCAAGGAAAGGGTAACGCAAGGCAAGGCACGGTGAGGCTAGGCAAGGCTAATGCACGACAACGCAAGGCTAGGCAATGCACGACAATGCAAGTAAAGCTTAAAGCAAAGGAAGGCACGGTCAGGCGAGATAAGGCTAAGGCACGACAACGCAAGGCTAGGCAATGCACGGAAGGCAAGCAAAGAGTAACGGAAGGTAAGGAAGGCAAGGGAAAGCAAAGAAAGGCAAGTGTAACGGAAGGAACGGCACGGCAAGGGGAAACAAGGCTAAGGCACGGCAACGCAGGCTAGGCAATGCACGGCAAGGCAAGGAAAGGGTAACGCATGGGAAAGCACGTTCAGGCGAGGCAAGGCTAAGGCACAACAACGCAAAGCTAGGCAATGCACGGAAGCAAGCAAAGAGTAACGGAAGGTAAGGAAGGCAAGGGAAAGGAAGGAAAGGCAAGTGTAACGGAAGGAACGGCACGGCAAGGGGAAACAAGGCTAAGGCACGACAACGCACGGCCAGGCAATGCACGGCAAGGCAAGGAAAGGGTAACGCATGGGAAAGCACGGTCAGGCGATGAAAGGGAAAGGCATGACAACGCAAGGCTAGGCAATGCACGGAAAGCAAGCAAAGAGTAACGGAACGCAAGGAAGGCAAGGGAAAGCAAGGGAATGCAAGGGTAAGGGAAGGAACGTCACGGCAAGGGGTAACAAGGCTAAGGCACGGCAACGCAGGGTTAGGCAATGCACGGCAAGGCAAGGAAAGGGTAACGCAGGGGAAGGCACGGTCAGGTGAGGCAAGGGTAAGGCACGACAATGCAAGGCTAGGCAATGCACGGGAAGGCAAGGAAAGAGTAACGCAAGGCAAGGCACGGTGAGGCTAGGCAAGGCTAATGCACGACAACGCAAGGCTAGGCAATGCACGACAATGCAAGTAAAGCTTAAAGCAAAGGAAGGCACGGTTAGGCGAGATAAGGCTAAGGCACGACAACGCAAGGCTAGGCAATGCACGGAAAGCAAGCAAAGAGTAACGGAACGCAAGGAAGGCAAGGGAACGCAAGGGAAGGCAAGGGTAACGGCAGGAACGGCACGGCAAGGGGTAACAAGGCTAAGGTACGACAACGCAGGGCTAGGCAATGCACGGCAAGGCAAGGAAAGAGTAACGGAAGGAAAGGAAGGCAAGGCAAAGCCAGGCAAGGCAAGTGTAACAAAAGGCACGCAACGGCAAGGGGAAACAAGGCTAAGGCACGACAACACACGGCTAGGAAATGCACGGCAAGGCAAGGAAAGGGTAACGCAAGGCAAGGCACGATGAGGCTAGGCAAGGCTAATGCACGACAACGCAAGGCTAGGCAATGCACGACAATGCAAGTAAAGCTTAAAGCAAAGGAAGGCAAGGTCAAGCGAGATAAGGCTAAGGCACGACAACGCAAGGCTAGGCAACGCACGGAAGGCAAGCAAAGAGTAACGGAAGGTAAGGAAGGCAAGGGAAAGCAAAGAAAGGCAAGTGTAACGGAAGGAACGGCACGGCAAGGGGAAACAAGGCTAAGGCACGACAACGCACGCTAGGCAATGCACGGCAAGGCAAGGACACGGTAACGCATGGGAAAGCACGGTTAGGCGAGGCAAGGCTAAGGAAAGCCAACGCAAGGATAGGCAATGCACGGAAAGCAAGCAAGGAGTAACGGAATGCAAAGAAGGAAAGGGAAAGCAAGGGAAGGCAAGGGTAACGGAAGGAACGGCACGGCAATGGGAAACAAGGCTAAGGCACGACAACGCACGCTAGGCAATGCACGGCAAGGCAAGGAAAGGGTAACGCATGGGAAAGCACGGTCAGGCGAGGCAAGGCTAAGGAAAGCCAACGCAAGGCTAGGCAATGCACGGAAAGCAAGCAGGGAGTAACGGAATGCAAGGAAGGAAAGGGAAAGCAAGGGAAGGCAAGGGTAACGGAAGGAACGGCACGGCAAGGGGTAACAAGGCTAAGGCACGACAACACACGGCTAGGAAATGCACGGCAAGGCAAGGAAAGGGGAACGCAAGGCAAGGCACGGTGAGGCTAGGCAAGGTTAATGCACGACAACGCAAGGCTAGGCAATGCAAGACAATGCAAGGAAAGCTTAAAGCAAAGGAAGGCACGGTCAGGCGAGATAAGGCTAAGGCACGACAACGCAAGGCTAGGCAATTCAGGGAAGGCAAGCAAAGAGTAACGGAAGGTAAGCAAGGCAAGGAAAAGGAAGGAAAGGCCAGGGTAACGGAAGGAACGGCACGGCAAGGGGAAACAAGTCTAAGGCACGACACCGAACGCTAGGCAATGAACGGCAAGGCAAGGAAAGGGTAACGCATTTGAAAGCACGGTCAGGCGATGCAAGGCTAAGGCATGACAACGCAAGGCTAGGCAATGCACGGAAAGCAAGCAAAGAGTAACGGAACGCAAGGAAGTCAAGGGAAAGCAAGGGAAGGCAAGGGTAACGGAAGGAACGGCACGGCAAGGGGAAACAAGGCTAAGGCACGACAACGCACGGCTAGGCAATGCACGGCAAGGCAAGCAAAGGGTAACGCAAGGCAATGCACGGTGAGGCTAGACAAGGCTAATGCACGAAAACGCAAGGCTAGGCAATGCACGACAATGCAAGGAAAGCTTAAAGCAAAGGAAGGCAAGGTCAGGCGAGATAAGGCAAAGGCACGACACCGCAAGGCTAGGCAATTCAGGGAAGGCAAGCAAAGAGTAACGGAAGGTAAGGAAGGCAAGGAAAAGCAAGGAAAGGCAAGGGTAACGGAAGGAACGGCACGGCAAGGGGGAAGAAGTGTAAGGCACGACACCGAACGCTAGGCAATGTACGGCAAGGCAATGAAAGGGTAACGCATGGGAAAGCCCGGTCAGGCGAGGCAAGGCTAAGGCACGACAACGCAAGCCTAGGCAATGCACGGAAGAGAAGCAAAGAGTAACGGAAGGTAAGGAAGGCAAGGGAAAGCAAGGAAAGGCAAGTGTAACGGAAGGAACGGCACGGCAAGGGGCAACAAGGCTAAGGCACGACAACGCACGCTAGGCAATGCACTGCAAGGCAAGGAAAGGGTAACGCATGGGAAAGCACGGTCAGGCGAGGCAAGGCTAAGGCATGACAACGCAAGGCTAGGCAATGCACGGAAAGCAAGCAAAGAGTAACGGAAAGCAAGGAAGGCAAGGGAAAGCAAGGGAAGGCAAGGGAAACGGAAGGAACGGCACGGCAAGGGGTAAGAAGGCTAAGGCACGACAACGCAGGGCTAGGCAATGCACGGCAAGGCAAGGAAAGGGTAACGCAGGGGAAGGCACGGTCAGGTGAGGCAAGGATAAGGCACGACAATGCAAGGCTAGGCAATGCACGGCAAGGCAAGTAAAGAGTAACGGAAGGAAAGGAAGGCAAGGCAAAGCCAGGCAAGTCAAGTGTAACAAAAGGCACGCCACGGCAAGGGGAATCAAGGCTAAGGCACGACAACGCACGGCTAGGCAATGCACGGCAAGGCAAGGAAAGGGTAACGCAAGGCAAGGCACGGTGAGGCTAGGCAAGGCTAATGCACGACAACGCAAGGCTAGGCAATGCACGACAATGCAAGGAAAGCTTAAAGCAAAGGAAGGCACGGTCAGGCGAGATAAGGCTAAGGCACGACAACGCAAGGCTAGGCAATGCACGGAAGGCAAGCAAAGAGTAACGGAAGGTAAGGAAGGCAAGGGAAAGCAAGGGAAGGCAAGGGTAACGGAAGGAACGGCACGGCAAGGGGTAACAAGGCTAAGGCACGACAACGCAGGGCTAGGCAATGCACGGCAAGGCAAGGAAAGAGTAACGGAAGGAAAGGAAGGCAAGGCAAAGCCAGGCAAGGCAAGTGTAACAAAGGGCACGCAACGGCAAGGGGAAACAAGGCTAAGGCACGACAACACACGGCTAGGAAATGCACGGCAAGGCAAGGAAAGTGTAACGCAAGGCAAGGCACGGTGAGGCTAGGCAAGGCTAATGCACGACAACGCAAGGCTAGGCAAGGCACGACAATGCAAGTAAAGCTTAAAGCAAAGGAAGGCACGGTCAGGCGAGATAAGGCTAAGGAACGACAACGCAAGGCTAGGCAATGCAGGGAAGGCAAGCAAAGAGTAACGGAAGGTAAGGAAGGCAAGGGAAAGCAAGGAAAGGCAAGTGTAACGGAAGGAACGGCACGGCAAGGGGAAACAAGTCTAAGGCACGACAACGCACGCTAGGCAATGCACGGCAAGGCAAGGAAAGGGTAACGCATGGGAAAGCACGGTCAGGGGAGGCAAGGCTAAGGCACGACAACGCAAGGCTTGGCAATGCACGGAAGGCAAGCAAAGAGTAACGGAAGGTAAGGAAGGCAAGGGAAAGCAAAGAAAGGCAAGTGTAACGGAAGGAACGGCACGGCAAGGGGAAACAAGGCTACGGCACGACAACGCACGCTAGGCAATGCACGGCAAGGCAAGGCAAGGGTAACGCATGGGAAAGCACGGTCAGGCGAGGCAAGGCTAAGGAAAGCCAACGCAAGGCTAGGCAATGCACGGAAAGCAAGCAAGGAGTAACGGAATGCAAGGAAGGAAAGGGAAAGCAAGGGAAGGCAAGGGTAACGGAAGGAACGGCACGGCAAGGGGGTACCAAGGCTAAGGCACGACAACACACGGCTAGGAAATGCACGGCAAGGCAAGGAAAGGGTAACGCAAGGCAAGGCACGGTGAGGCTAGGCAAGGCTAATGCATGACAACGCAAGGCTAGGCAATGCACGACAATGCAAGGAAAGCTTAAAGCAAAGGAAGGCACGGTCAGGCGAGATAAGGCTAAGGCACGACAACGCAAGGCTAGGCAATGCACGGAAGGCAAGCAAAGAGTAACGGAAGGTAAGGAAGGCAAGGGAAAGCAAAGAAAGGCAAGTGTAACGGAAGGAACGGCACGGCAAGGGGAAACAAGGCTAAGGCACGACAACGCACGCTAGGCAATGAACGGCAAGGCAAGGAAAGGGTAACGCATGGGAAAGCACGGTCAGGCGAGGCAAGCCTAAGGCATGACAACGCAAGGCTAGGCAATGCACGGAAAGCAAGCAAAGAGTAACGGAACGCAAGGAAGGCAAGGGAAAGCAAGGGAAGGCAAGGGTAACGGAAGGAACGGCACGGCAAGGGGTAACAAGGCTAAGGCACGACAACGCAGGGCTAGGCAATGCACGGCAAGGCATGGAAAGAGTAACGGAAGGAAAGGAAGGCAAGGCAAAGCCAGGCAAGGCAAGTGTAACAAAAGGCACGCAACGGCAAGGGGAAACAAGGCTGAGGCACGACAACACACGGCTAGGAAATGCACGGCAAGGCAAGGAAAGGGTAACGCAAGGCAAGGCACGGTGAGGCTAGGCAAGGCTAATGCACGACAACGCAAGGCTAGGCAATGCACGACAATGCAAGGAAAGCTTAAAGCAAAGGAAGGCACGGTCAGGCGAGATAAGGCTAAGGCACGACAACGCAAGGCTAGGCAATGCACGGAAGGCAAGCAAAGAGTAACGGAAGGTAAGGAAGGCAAGGGAAAGCAAAGAAAGGCAAGTGTAACGGAAGGAACGGCACGGCAAGGGGAAACAAGGCTAAGGCACGGCAACGCAGGCTAGGCAATGCACGGCAAGGCAAGGAAAGGGTAACGCATGGGAAAGCACGTTCAGGCGAGGCAAGGCTAAGGCACAACAACGCAAAGCTAGGCAATGCACGGAAGCAAGCAAAGAGTAACGGAAGGTAAGGAAGGCAAGGGAAAGGAAGGAAAGGCAAGTGTAACGGAAGGAACGGCACGGCAAGGGGAAACAAGGCTAAGGCACGACAACGCACGGCCAGGCAATGCACGGCAAGGCAAGGAAAGGGTAACGCATGGGAAAGCACGGTCAGGCGATGAAAGGGAAAGGCATGACAACGCAAGGCTAGGCAATGCACGGAAAGCAAGCAAAGAGTAACGGAACGCAAGGAAGGCAAGGGAAAGCAAGGGAATCCAAGGGTAAGGGAAGGAACGTCACGGCAAGGGGTAACAAGGCTAAGGCACGGCAACGCAGGGTTAGGCAATGCACGGCAAGGCAAGGAAAGGGTAACGCAGGGGAAGGCACGGTCAGGTGAGGCAAGGGTAAGGCACGACAATGCAAGGCTAGGCAATGCACGGGAAGGCAAGGAAAGAGTAACGCAAGGCAAGGCACGGTGAGGCTAGGCAAGGCTAATGCACGACAACGCAAGGCTAGGCAATGCACGACAATGCAAGTAAAGCTTAAAGCAAAGGAAGGCACGGTTAGGCGAGATAAGGCTAAGGCACGACAACGCAAGGCTAGGCAATGCACGGAAAGCAAGCAAAGAGTAACGGAACGCAAGGAAGGCAAGGGAACGCAAGGGAAGGCAAGGGTAACGGCAGGAACGGCACGGCAAGGGGTAACAAGGCTAAGGTACGACAACGCAGGGCCAGGCAATGCACGGCAAGGCAAGGAAAGAGTAACGGAAGGAAAGGAAGGCAAGGCAAAGCCAGGCAAGGCAAGTGTAACAAAAGGCACGCAACGGCAAGGGGAAACAAGGCTAAGGCACGACAACACACGGCTAGGAAATGCACGGCAAGGCAAGGAAAGGGTAACGCAAGGCAAGGCACGATGAGGCTAGGCAAGGCTAATGCACGACAACGCAAGGCTAGGCAATGCACGACAATGCAAGTAAAGCTTAAAGCAAAGGAAGGCAAGGTCAGGCGAGATAAGGCTAAGGCACGACAACGCAAGGCTAGGCAATGCACGGAAAGCAAGCAAAGAGTAACGGAAGGTAAGGAAGGCAAGGGAAAGCAAAGAAAGGCAAGTGTAACGGAAGGAACGGCACGGCAAGGGGAAACAAGGCTAAGGCACGACAACGCACGCTAGGCAATGCACGGCAAGGCAAGGACAGGGTAACGCATGGGAAAGCACGGTTAGGCGAGGCAAGGCTAAGGAAAGCCAACGCAAGGATAGGCAATGCACGGAAAGCAAGCAAGGAGTAACGGAATGCAAAGAAGGAAAGGGAAAGCAAGGGAAGGCAAGGGTAACGGAAGGAACGGCACGGCAAGGGGAAACAAGGCTAAGGCACGACAACGCACGCTAGGCAATGCACGGCAAGGCAAGGAAAGGGTAACGCATGGGAAAGCACGGTCAGGCGAGGCAAGGCTAAGGCATGACAACGCAAGGCTAGGCAATGCACGGAAAGCAAGCAAAGAGTAACGGAACGCAAGGAAGTCAAGGGAAAGCAAGGGAAGGCAAGGGTAACGGAAGGAACGGCACGGCAAGGGGAAACAAGGCTAAGGCACGACAACGCACGGCTAGGCAATGCACGGCAAGGCAAGCAAAGGGTAACGCAAGGCAATGCACGGTGAGGCTAGACAAGGCTAATGCACGAAAACGCAAGGCTAGGCAATGCACGACAATGCAAGGAAAGCTTAAAGCAAAGGAAGGCAAGGTCAGGCGAGATAAGGCAAAGGCACGACACCGCAAGGCTAGGCAATTCAGGGAAGGCAAGCAAAGAGTAACGGAAGGTAAGGAAGGCAAGGAAAAGCAAGGAAAGGCAAGGGTAACGGAAGGAACGGCACGGCAAGGGGGAAGAAGTGTAAGGCACGACACCGAACGCTAGGCAATGCACGGCAAGGCAAGGAAAGGGTAACGCATGGGAAAGCACGTTCAGGCGAGGCAAGGCTAAGGCACGACAACGGAAGGCTAGGCAATGCACGGAAGGCAAGCAAAGAGTAACGGAAGGTAAGGAAGGCAAGGGAAAGCAAGGAAAGGCAAGTGTAACGGAAGGAACGGCACGGCAAGGGGCAACAAGGCTAAGGCACGACAACGCACGCTAGGCAATGCACGGCAAGGCAAGGAAAGGGTAACGCATTGGAAAGCACGGTCAGGCGAGGCAAGGCTAAGGCATGACAACGCAAGGCTAGGCAATGCACGGAAAGCAAGCAAAGAGTAACGGAACGCAAGGAAGGCAAGGGAAAGCAAGGGAAGGCAAGGGTAACGGAAGGAACGGCACGGCAAGGGGTAAGAAGGCTAAGGCACGACAACGCAGGTCTAAGCAATGCACGGCAAGGCAAGGAAAGGGTAACGCAGGGGAAGGCACGGTCAGGTGAGGCAAGGATAAGGCACGACAATGCAAGGCTAGGCAATGCACGGCAAGGCAAGTAAAGAGTAACGGAAGGAAAGAAAGGCAAGGCAAAGCCAGGCAAGGCAAGTGTAACAAAAGGCACGCCACGGCAAGGGGAATCAAGGCTAAGGCACGACAACGCACGGCTAGGCAATGCACAGCAAGGCAAGGAAAGGGTAACGCAAGGCAAGGCACGGTGAGGCTAGGCAAGGCTAATGCACGACAACGCAAGGCTAGGCAATGCACGACAATGCAAGGAAAGCTTAAAGCAAAGGAAGGCACGGTCAGGCGAGATAAGGCTAAGGCACGACAACGCAAGGCTAGGCAATGCACGGAAGGCAAGCAAAGAGTAACGGAAGGTAAGGAAGGCAAGGGAAAGCAAAGAAAGGCAAGTGTAACAGAAGGAACGGCACGGCAAGGGGAAACAAGGCTAAGGCACGACAACGCACGCTAGGCAATGCACGGCAAGGCAAGGAAAGGGTAACGCATGGGAAAGCACGGTCAGGCGAGGCAAGCCTAAGGCATGACAACGCAAGGCTAGGCAATGCACGGAAAGCAAGCAAAGAGTAACGGAACGCAAGGAAGGCAAGGGAAAGCAAGGGAAGGCAAGGGTAACGGAAGGAACGGCACGGCAAGGGGTAACAAGGCTAAGGCACGACAACGCAGGGCTTGGCAATGCACGGCAAGGCAAGGAAAGAGTAACGGAAGGAAAGGAAGGCAAGGCAAAGCCAGGCAAGGCAAGTGTAACAAAAGGCACGCAACGGCAAGGGGAAACAAGGCTAAGGCACGGCAACACACGGCTAGGAAATGCACGGCAAGGCAAGGAAAGTGTAACGCAAGGCAAGGCACGGTGAGGCTAGGCAAGGCTAATGCACGACAACGCAAGGCTAGGCAAGGCACGACAATGCAAGTAAAGCTTAAAGCAAAGGAAGACACGGTCAGGCGAGATAAGGCTAAGGAACGACAACGCAAGGCTAGGCAATGCAGGGAAGGCAAGCAAAGAGTAACGGAAGGTAAGGAAGGCAAGGGAAAGCAAGGAAAGGCAATGATAACGGAAGGAACGGCACGGCAAGGGGAAACAAGTCTAAGGCACGACAACGCACGCTAGGCAATGCACGGCAAGGCAAGGAAAGGGTAACGCATGGGAAAGCACGGTCAGGGGAGGCAAGGCTAAGGCACGACAACGCAAGGCTTGGCAATGCACGGAAGGCAAGCAAAGAGTAACGGAAGGTAAGGAAGGCAAGGGAAAGCAAAGAAAGGCAAGTGTAACGGAAGGAACGGCACGGCAAGGGGAAACAAGGCTAAGGCACGACAACGCACGCTAGGCAATGCACGGCAAGGCAAGGCAAGGTTAACGCATGGGAAAGCACGGTCAGGCGAGGCAAGGCTAAGGAAAGCCAACGCAAGGCTAGGCAATGCACGGAAAGCAAGCAAGGAGTAACGGAATGCAAGGAAGGAAAGGGAAAGCAAGGGAAGGCAAGGGTAACGGAAGGAACGGCACGGCAAGGGGTAACAAGGCTAAGGCACGACAACGCACGCTAGGCAATGCACGGCAAGGCAAGGAAAGGGTAACGCAAGGCAAGGCACGGTGAGGCTAGGCAAGGTTAATGCACGACAACGCAAGGCTAGGCAATGCACGACAATGCAAGGAAAGCTTAAAGCAAAGGAACGCACGGTCAGGCGAGATAAGGCTAAGGCACGACAACGCAAGGCTAGGCAATTCAGGGAAGTCAAGCAAAGAGTAACGGAAGGTAAGCAAGGCAAGGAAAAGGAAGGAAAGGCCAGGGTAACGGAAGGAACGGCACGGCAAGGGGAAACAAGTCTAAGGCACGACACCGAACGCTAGGCAATGAACGGCAAGGCAAGGAAAGGGTAACGCATGGGAAAGCACGGTCAGGCGAGGCAAGGCTAAGGCACGACAACGCAAGGCTAGGCAATGCACGGAAGGCAAGCAAAGAGTTACGGAACGCAAGGAAGGCAAGGGAAAGCAAGGGAAGGCAAGGGTAACGGAAGGAACGGCACTGTAAGGGGTAACAAGTCTAAGGCACAGCAACGCAGGGCTAGGCAATGCACGGCAAGGCAAGGAAAGGGTAACGCAGGGGAAGGCACGGTCAGGTGAGGCAAGGATAAGGCACGACAATGCAAGGCTAGGCAATGCACGGCAAGGCAAGGAAAGAGTAACGGAAGGAAAGGAAGGCAAGTCAAAGCCAGGAAAGGCAAGTGTAACAAAAAGCACGCCACGGCAAGGGGAAACAAGGCTAAGGCACGACAACGCACGGCTAGGCAATGCACGGCAAGGCAAGGAAAGGGTAACGCAAGGCAAGGCATGGTGAGGCTAGGCAAGGCTAATGCACGACAACGCAAGGCTAGGCAATGCACGACAATGCAAGGAAAGCTTAAAGCAAAGGAAGGCACGGTCAGGCGAGATAAGGCTAAGGCACGACAACGCAAGGCTAGGCAATGCAGGGAAGGGAAGCAAAGAGTAACGGAAGGTAAGCAAGGCAAGGAAAAGCAAGGAAAGGCAAGGGTAACGGAAGGAATTGCACGGCAAGGGGAAACAAGGCTAAGGCACGGCAACGCAGGCTGGGCAATGCACGGCAAGGCAAGGAATGGGTAACGCATGGGAAAGCACGTTCAGGCGAGGCAAGGCTAAGGCACGACAACGCAAGGCTAGGCAATGCACGGCAAGGCAAGCAAAGGGTAACGCAAGGCAATGCACGGTGAGGGTAGACAAGGCTAATGCACGAAAACGCAAGGCTAGGCAATGCACGACAATGCAAGGAAAGCTTAAAGCAAAGGAAGGCAAGGTCAGGCGAGATAAGGCAAAGGCACGACAACGCAAGGCTAGGCAATTCAGGGAAGGCAAGCAAAGAGTAACGGAAGGTAAGGAAGGCAAGGAAAAGCAAGGAAAGGCAAGGGTAACGGAAGGAACGGCACGGCAAGGGGGAAGAAGTGTAAGGCACGACACCGAACGCTAGGCAATGAACGGCAAGGCAAGGAAAGGGTAACGCATGGGAAAGCACGGTCAGGCGAGGCAAGGCTAAGGCACGACAACGCAAGGCTAGGCAATGCACGGAAGGCAAGCAAAGAGTAACGGAAGGTAAGGAAGGCAAGGGAAAGCAAGGAAAGGCAAGTGTAACGGAAGGAACGGCACGGCAAGGGGCAACAAGGCTAAGGCACGACAACGCACGCTAGGCAATGCACGGCAAGGCAAGGAAAGGGTAACGCATGGGAAAGCACGGTCAGGTGAGGCAAGGATAAGGCACGACAATGCAAGGCTAGGCAATGCACGGCAAGGCAAGGAAAGAGTAACGGAAGGAAAGGAAGGCAAGTCAAAGCCAGGAAAGGCAAGTGTAACAAAAGGCACGCCACGGCAAGGGGAAACAAGGCTAAGGCACGACAACGCACGGCTAGGCAATGCACGGCAAGGCAAGGAAAGGGTAACGCAAGGCAAGGCATGGTGAGGCTATGCAAGGCTAATGCACGACAACGCAAGGCTAGGCAATGCACGACAATGCAAGGAAAGCTTAAAGCAAAGGAAGGCAAGGTCAGGCGAGATAAGGCTAATGCACGACAACGCAAGGCTAGGCAATGCACGACAATGCAAGGAAAGCTTAAAGCAAAGGAAGGCACGGTCAGGCGAGATAAGGCTAAGGCACGGCAACGCAGGCTGGGCAATGCACGGCAAGGCAAGGAAAGGGTAACGCATGGGAAAGCACGTTCAGGCGAGGCAAGGCTAAGGCACGACAACGGAAGGCTAGGCAATGCACGGCAAGGCAAGCAAAGGGTAACGCAAGGCAATGCACGGTGAGGCTAGACAAGGCTAATGCACGAAAACGCAAGGCTAGGCAATGCACGACAATGCAAGGAAAGCTTAAAGCAAAGGAAGGCAAGGTCAGGCGAGATAAGGCAAAGGCACGACAACGCAAGGCTAGGCAATTCAGGGAAGGCAAGCAAAGAGTAACGGAAGGTAAGGAAGGCAAGGAAAAGCAAGGAAAGGCAAGGGTAACGGAAGGAACGGCACGGCAAGGGGGAAGAAGTGTAAGGCACGACACCGAACGCTAGGCAATGAACGGCAAGGCAAGGAAAGGGTAACGCATGGGAAAGCACGGTCAGGCGAGGCAAGGCTAAGGCACGACAACGCAAGGCTAGGCAATGCACGGAAGGCAAGCAAAGAGTAACGGAAGGTAAGGAAGGCAAGGGAAAGCAAGGAAAGGCAAGTGTAACGGAAGGAACGGCACGGCAAGGGGCAACAAGGCTAAGGCACTACAACGCACGCTAGGCAATGCACTGCAAGGCAAGGAAAGGGTAACGCATGGGAAAGCACGGTCAGGCGAGGCAAGGCTAAGGCATGACAACGCAAGGCTAGGCAATGCACGGCAAGGCAAGTAAAGAGTAACGGAAGGAAAGGAAGGCAAGGCAAAGCCAGGCAAGGCAAGTGTAACAAAAGGCACGCCACGGCAAGGGGAAACAAGGCTAAGGCACGACAACGCACGGCTAGGCAATGCACGGCAAGGCAAGGAAAGGGTAACGCAAGGCAAGGCACGGTGAGGCTAGGCAAGGCTAATGCACCACAACGCAAGGCTAGGCAATGCACGACAATGCAAGGAAAGCTTAAAGCAAAGGAAGGCACGGTCAGGCGAGATAAGGCTAAGGCACGACAACGCAAGGCTAGGCAATGCACGGAAGGCAAGCAAAGAGTAACGGAAGGTAAGGAAGGCAAGGGAAAGCAAAGAAAGGCAAGTGTAACGGAAGGAACGGCACGGCAAGGGGAAACAAGGCTAAGGCACGACAACGCACGCTAGGCAATGAACGGCAAGGCAAGGAAAGGGTAACGCATGGGAAAGCACGGTCAGGCGAGGCAAGCCTAAGGCATGACAACGCAAGGCTAGGCAATGCACGGAAAGCAAGCAAAGAGTAACGGAACGCAAGGAAGGCAAGGGAAAGCAAGGGAAGGCAAGGGTAACGGAAGGAACGGCACGGCAAGGGGTAACAAGGCTAAGGCACGACAACGCAGGGCTAGGCAATGCACGGCAAGGCAAGGAAAGAGTAACGGAAGGAAAGGAAGGCAAGGCAAAGCCAGGCAAGGCAAGTGTAACAAAAGGCACGCAACGGCAAGGGGAAACAAGGCTAAGGCACGACAACACACGGCTAGGAAATGCACGGCAAGGCAAGGAAAGGGTAACGCAAGGCAAGGCACGGTGAGGCTAGGCAAGGCTAATGCACGACAACGCAAGGCTAGGCAATGCACGACAATGCAAGTAAAGCTTAAAGCAAAGGAAGGCACGGTCAGGCGAGATAAGGCTAAGGCACGACAACGCAAGGCTAGGCAATGCACGGAAGGCAAGCAAAGAGTAACGGAAGGTAAGGAAGGCAAGGGAAAGCAAAGAAAGGCAAGTGTAACGGAAGGAACGGCACGGCAAGGGGAAACAAGGCTAAGGCACGGCAACGCAGGCTAGGCAATGCACGGCAAGGCAAGGAAAGGGTAACGCATGGGAAAGCACGTTCAGGCGAGGCAAGGCTAAGGCACAACAACGCAAGGCTAGGCAATGCACGGAAGCAAGCAAAGAGTAACGGAAGGTAAGGAAGGCAAGGGAAAGGAAGGAAAGGCAAGTGTAACGGAAGGAACGGCACGGCAAGCGGAAACAAGGCTAAGGCACGACAACGCACGGCCAGGCAATGCACGGCAAGGCAAGGAAAGGGTAACGCATGGGAAAGCACGGTCAGGCGATGCAAGGGAAAGGCATGACAACGCAAGGCTAGGCAATGCACGGAATGCAAGCAAAGAGTAACGGAACGCAAGGAAGGCAAGGGAAAGCAAGGGAATGCAAGGGTAACGGAAGGAACGTCACGGCAAGGGGTAACAAGGCTAAGGCACGGCAACGCAGGGTTAGGCAATGCACGGCAAGGCAAGGAAAGGGTAACGCAGGGGAAGGCACGGTCAGGTGAGGCAAGGGTAAGGCACGACAATGCAAGGCTAGGCAATGCACGGGAAGGCAAGGAAAGAGTAACGCAAGGCAAGGCACGGTGAGGCTAGGCAAGGCTAATGCACGACAACGCAAGGCTAGGCAATGCACGACAATGCAAGTAAAGCTTAAAGCAAAGGAAGGCACGGTTAGGCGAGATAAGGCTAAGGCACGACAACGCAAGGCTAGGCAATGCACGGAAAGCAAGCAAAGAGTAACGGAACGCAAGGAAGGCAAGGGAAAGCAAGGGAAGGCAAGGGTAAAGGAAGGAACGGCACGGCAAGGGGTAACAAGGCTAAGGTACGACAACGCAGGGCTAGGCAATGCACGGCAAGGCAAGGAAAGAGTAACGGAAGGAAAGGAAGGCAAGGCAAAGCCAGGCAAGGCAAGTGTAACAAAAGGCACGCAACGGCAAGGGGAAACAAGGCTAAGGCACGACAACACACGGCTAGGAAATGCACGGCAAGGCAAGGAAAGGGTAACGCAAGGCAAGGCACGGTGAGGCTAGGCAAGGCTAATGCACGACAACGCAAGGCTAGGCAATGCACGACAATGCAAGTAAAGCTTAAAGCAAAGGAAGGCACGGTCAGGCGAGATAAGGCTAAGGCACGACAACGCAAGGCTAGGCAATGCACGGAAGGCAAGCAAAGAGTAACGGAAGGTAAGGAAGGCAAGGGAAAGCAAAGAAAGGCAAGTGTAACGGAAGGAACGGCACGGCAAGGGGAAACAAGGCTAAGGCACGACAACGCACGCTAGGCAATGCACGGCAAGGCAAGGAAAGGGTAACGCATGGGAAAGCACGGTCAGGCGAGGCAAGGCTAAGGAAAGCCAACGCAAGGATAGGCAATGCACGGAAAGCAAGCAAGGAGTAACGGAATGCAAGGAAGGCAAGGGAAAGCAAGGGAAGGCAAGGGTAACGGAAGGAACGGCACGGCAAGGGGAAACAAGGCTAAGGCACGACAACGCACGCTAGGCAATGCACGGCAAGGCAAGGAAAGGGTAAGGCATGGGAAAGCACGGTCAGGCGAGGCAAGGCTAAGGAAAGCCAACGCAAGGCTACGCAATGCACGGAAAGCAAGCAGGGAGTAACGGAATGCAAGGAAGGAAAGGGAAAGCAAGGGAAGGCAAGGGTAACGGAAGGAACGGCACGGCAAGGGGTAACAAGGCTAAGGCACGACAACACACGGCTAGGAAATGCACGGCAAGGCAAGGAACGGGTAACGCAAGGCAAGGCACGGTGAGGCTAGGCAAGGTTAATGCACGACAACGGAAGGCTAGGCAATGCACGGCAAGGCAAGCAAAGGGTAACGCAAGGCAATGCACGGTGAGGCGAGATAAGGCAAAGGCACGACAACGCAAGGCTAGGCAATTCAGGGAAGGCAAGCAAAGAGTAACGGAAGGTAAGGAAGGCAAGGAAAAGCAAGGAAAAGCAAGGGTAACGGAAGGAACGGCACGGCAAGGGGGAAGAAGTGTAAGGCACGACACCGAACGCTAGGCAATGAACGGCAAGGCAAGGAAAGGGTAACGCATGGGAAAGCACGGTCAGGCGAGGCAAGGCTAAGGCACGACAACGCAAGGCTAGGCAATGCACGGAAGGCAAGCAAAGAGTAACGGAAGGTAAGGAAGGCAAGGGAAAGCAAGGAAAGGCAAGTTTAACGGAAGGAACGGCACGGCAAGGGGCAACAAGGCTAAGGCACGACAACGCACGCTAGGCAATGCACGGCAAGGCAAGGAAAGGGTAACGCATGGGAAAGCACGGTCAGGCGAGGCAAGGCTAAGGCATGACAACGCAAGGCTAGGCAATGCACGGAAAGCAAGCAAAGAGTAACGGAACGCAAGGAAGGCAAGGGAAAGCAAGGGAAGGCAAGGGAAACGGAAGGAACGGCACGGCAAGGGGTAAGAAGGCTAAGGCACGACAACGCAGGGCTAGGCAATGCACGGCAAGGCAAGGAAAGGGTAACGCAGGGGAAGGCACGGTCAGGTGAGGCAAGGATAAGGCACGACAATGCAAGGCTAGGCAATGCCCGGCAAGGCAAGTAAAGAGTAACGGAAGGAAAGGAAGGCAAGGCAAAGCCAGGCAAGGCAAGTGTAACAAAAGGCACGCCACGGCAAGGGGAATCAAGGCTAAGGCACGACAACGCACGGCTAGGCAATGCACGGCAAGGCAAGGAAAGGGTAACGCAAGGCAAGGCACGGTGAGGCTAGGCAAGGCTAATGCACGACAACGCAAGGCTAGGCAATGCACGACAATGCAAGGAAAGCTTAAAGCAAAGGAAGGCACGGTCAGGCGAGATAAGGCTAAGGCACGACAACGCAAGGCTAGGCAATGCACGGAAGGCAAGCAAAGAGTAACGGAAGGTAAGGAAGGCAAGGGAAAGCAAAGAAAGGCAAGTGTAACGGAAGGAACGGCACGGCAAGGGGAAACAAGGCTAAGGCACGGCAACGCAGGGCTAGGCAATGCACGGCAAGGCAAGGAAAGGGTAACGCATGGGAAAGCACGTTCAGGCGAGGCAAGGCTAAGGCACAACAACGCAAGGCTAGGCAATGCACGGAAGCAAGCAAAGAGTAACGGAAGGTAAGGAAGGCAAGGGAAAGGAAGGAAAGGCAAGTGTAACGGAAGGAACGGCACGGCAAGCGGAAACAAGGCTAAGGCACGACAACGCACGGCCAGGCAATGCACGGCAAGGCAAGGAAAGGGTAACGCATGGGAAAGCACGGTCAGGCGATGCAAGGGAAAGGCATGACAACGCAAGGCTAGGCAATGCACGGAAAGCAAGCAAAGAGTAACGGAACGCAAGGAAGGCAAGGGAAAGCAAGGGAATGCAAGGGTAAGGGAAGGAACGTCACGGCAAGGGGTAACAAGGCTAAGGCACGGCAACGCAGGGTTAGGCAATGCACGGCAAGGCAAGCAAAGGGTAACGCAAGGCAATGCACGGTGAGGCTAGACAAGGCTAATGCACGACAACGCAAGGCTAGGCAATGCACGACAATGCAAGTAAAGCTTAAAGCAAAGGAAGGCACGGTTAGGCGAGATAAGGCTAAGGCACGACAACGCAAGGCTAGGCAATGCACGGAAAGCAAGCAAAGAGTAACGGAAGGTAAGGAAGCCAAGGGAAAGGAAGGAAAGGCAAGTGTAACGGAAGGAACGGCACGGCAAGGGGAAACGAGGCTAAGGCACGACAACGCACGGCTAGGCAATGCACGGAAAGGCAAGGAAAGGGTAACGCATGGGAAAGCACGGTCAGGCGATGCAAGGCTAAGGCATGACAACGCAAGGCTAGGCAATGCACGGAAAGCAAGCAAAGAGTAACGGAACGCAAGGAAGGCAAGGGAAAGCAAGGGAAGGCAAGGGTAACGGAAGGAACGGCACGGTAAGGGGTAACAAGTCTAAGGCACGGCAACGCACGGCTAGGCAATGCACGGCAAGGCAAGCAAAGGGTAACGCAAGGCAATGCACGGTGAGGCTAGACAAGGCTAATGCACGAAAACGCAAGGCTAGCCAATGCACGACAATGCAAGGAAAGCTTAAAGCAAAGGAAGGCAAGGTCAGGCGAGATAAGGCAAAGGCACGACAACGCAAGGCTAGGCAATTCAGGGAAGGCAAGCAAAGAGTAACGGAAGGTAAGGAAGGCAAGGAAAAGCAAGGAAAGGCAAGGGTAACGGAAGGAACGGCACGGCAAGGGGGAAGAAGTGTAAGGCACGACACCGAACGCTAGGCAATGAACGGCAAGGCAAGGAAAGGGTAACGCATGGGAAAGCACGGTCAGGCGAGGCAAGGCTAAGGCACGACAACGCAAGGCTAGGCAATGCACGGAAGGCAAGCAAAGAGTAACGGAAGGTAAGGAAGGCAAGGGAAAGCAAGGAAAGGCAAGTGTAACGGAAGGAACGGCACGGCAAGGGGAAACAAGGCTAAGGCACGACAACGCACGCTAGGCAATGCACGGCAAGGCAAGGAAAGGGTAACGCATGGGAAAGCACGGTCAGGCGAGGCAAGGCT
Source organism: Macrotis lagotis (assembly GCF_037893015.1). Lineage (NCBI taxonomy): Eukaryota > Metazoa > Chordata > Mammalia > Peramelemorphia > Peramelidae > Macrotis > Macrotis lagotis. The sequence goes on from NW_027421927.1 coordinate 437,716, forward strand.
AAGGCATGACAACGCAAGGCTAGGCAATGCACGGAAAGCAAGCAAAGAGTAACGGAACGCAAGGAAGGCAAGGGAAACGGAAGGAACGGCACGGCAAGGGGTAACAAGGCTAAGGCACGACAACGCAGGGCTAGGCAATGCACGGCAAGGCAAGGAAAGAGTAACGGAAGGAAAGGAAGGCAAGGCAAAGCCAGGCAAGGCAAGTGTAACAAAAGGCACGCAACGGCAAGGGGAATCAAGGCTAAGGCACGACAACGCACGGCTAGGCAATGCACGGCAAGGCAAGGAAAGGGTAACGCAAGGCAAGGCACGGTGAGGCTAGGCAAGGCTAATGCACGACAACGCAAGGCTAGGCAATGCACGACAATGCAAGGAAAGCTTAAAGCAAAGGAAGGCACGGTCAGGCGAGATAAGGCTAAGGCACGACAACGCAAGGCTAGGCAATGCACGGAAGGCAAGCAAAGAGTAACGGAAGGTAAGGAAGGCAAGGGAAAGCAAAGAAAGGCAAGTGTAACGGAAGGAACGGCACGGCAAGGGGAAACAAGGCTAAGGCACGGCAACGCAGGCTAGGCAATGCACGGCAAGGCAAGGAAAGGGTAACGCATGGGAAAGCACGGTCAGGCGAGGCAAGGCTAAGGCACAACAACGCAAGTCTAGGCAATGCACGGAAGCAAGCAAAGAGTAACGGAAGGTAAGGAAGGCAAGGGAAAGGAAGGAAAGGCAAGTGTAACGGAAGGAACGGCACGGCAAGCGGAAACAAGGCTAAGGCACGACAACGCACGGCCAGGCAATGCACGGCAAGGCAAGGAAAGGGTAACGCATGGGAAAGCACGGTCAGGCGATGCAAGGGAAAGGCATGACAACGCAAGGCTAGGCAATGCACGGAAAGCAAGCAAAGAGTAACGGAACGCAAGGAAGGCAAGGGAAAGCAAGGGAATGCAAGGGTAACGGAAGGAACGTCACGGCAAGGGGTAACAAGGCTATGGCACGGCAACGCAGGGTTAGGCAATGCACGGCAAGGCAAGGAAAGGGTAACGCAGGGGAAGGCACGGTCAGGTGAGGCAAGGCTAAGGCACGACAACCCAAGGCTAGGCAATGCACGGCAAGGCAAGGAAAGGGTAACGCAAGGCAAGGCACGGTGAGGGTAGGCAAGGCTAATGCACGACAACGCAAGGCTAGGCAATGCACGACAATGCAAGGAAAGCTTAAAGCAAAGGAAGGCACGGTCAGGCGAGATAAGGCTAAGGCACGACAACGCAAGGCTAGGCAATGCACGGAAGGCAAGCAAAGAGTAACGGAAGGTAAGGAAGGCAAGGGAAAGCAAAGAAAGGCAAGTGTAACGGAAGGAACGGCACGGCAAGGGGAAACAAGGCTAAGGCACGACAACGCACGCTAGGCAATGAACGGCAAGGCAAGGAAAGGGTAACGCATGGGAAAGCACGGTCAGGCGAGGCAAGCCTAAGGCATGACAACGCAAGGCTAGGCAATGCACGGAAAGCAAGCAAAGAGTAACGGAACGCAAGGAAGGCAAGGGAAAGCAAGGGAAGGCAAGGGTAACGGAAGGAACGGCACGGCAAGGGGTAACAAGGCTAAGGCACGACAACGCAGGGCTAGGCAATGCACGGCAAGGCAAGGAAAGAGTAACGGAAGGAAAGGAAGGCAAGGCAAAGCCAGGCAAGGCAAGTGTAACAAAAGGCACGCAACGGCAAGGGGAAACAAGGCTAAGGCACGACAACACACGGCTAGGAAATGCACGGCAAGGCAAGGAAAGGGTAACGCAAGGCAAGGCACGGTGAGGCTAGGCAAGGCTAATGCACGACAACGCAAGGCTAGGCAATGCACGACAATGCAAGTAAAGCTTAAAGCAAAGGAAGGCACGGTCAGGCGAGATAAGGCTAAGGCACGACAACGCAAGGCTAGGCAATGCACGGAAGGCAAGCAAAGAGTAACGGAAGGTAAGGAAGGCAAGGGAAGGCAAAGAAAGGCAAGTGTAACGGAAGGAACGGCACGGCAAGGGGAAACAAGGCTAAGGCACGACAACGCACGCTAGGCAATGCACGGCAAGGCAAGGAAAGGGTAACGCATGGGAAAGCACGGTCAGGCGAGGCAAGGCTAAGGAAAGCCAACGCAAGGCTAGGCAATGCACGGAAAGCAAGCAAGGAGTAACGGAATGCAAGGAAGGAAAGGGAAAGCAAGGGAAGGCAAGGGTAACGGAAGGAACGGCACGGCAAGAGGAAACAAGGCTAAGGCACGACAACGCACGCTAGGCAATGCACGGCAAGGCAAGGAAAGGGTAACGCATGGGAAAGCACGGTCAGGCGAGGCAAGGCTAAGGAAAGCCAACGCAAGGCTAGGCAATGCACGGAAAGCAAGCAAGGAGTAACGGAATGCAAGGAAGGAAAGGGAAAGCAAGGGAAGGCAAGGGTAACGGAAGGAACGGCACGGCAAGGGGAAACAAGGCTAAGGCACGACAACACACGGCTAGGAAATGCACGGCAAGGCAAGGAAAGGGTAACGCAAGGCAAGGCACGGTGAGGCTAGGCAAGGTTAATGCACGACAACGCAAGGCTAGGCAATGCACGACAATGCAAGGAAAGCTTAAAGCAAAGGAAGGCACGGTCAGGCGAGATAAGGCTAAGGCACGACAACGCAAGGCTAGGCAATGCACGACAATGCAAGGAAAGCTTAAAGCAAAGGAAGGCAAGGTCAGGCGAGATAAGGCTTAGGCACGACAACGCAAGGCTAGGAAATTCAGGGAAGGCAAGTAAAGAGTAACGGAAGGTAAGCAAGGCAAGGAAAAGGAAGGAAAGGCCAGGGTAACGGAAGGAACGGCACGGCAAGGGGAAACAAGGCTAAGGCACGGCAACGCAGGCTAGGCAATGCACGGCAAGGCAAGGAAAGGGTAACGCATGGGAAAGCACGTTCAGGCGAGGCAAGGCTAAGGCACAACAACGCAAGGCTAGGCAATGCACGGAAGGCATGCAAAGAGTAACGGAAGGTAAGGAAGGCAAGGGAAAGGAAGGAAAGGAAAGTGTAACGGAAGGAACGGCACGGCAAGGGGAAACAAGGCTAAGGCACGACAACGCACGGCTAGGCAATGCACGGCAAGGCAAGGAAAGGGTAACGCATGGGAAAGCACGGTCAGGCGATGCAAGGCTAAGGCATGACAACGCAAGTCTAGGCAATGCACGGAAAGAAGGCAAAGAGTAACGGAACGCAAGGAAGGCAAGGGAAAGCAAGGGAAGGCAAGGGTAACGGAAGGAACGGCACGGCTAGGGGTAAGAAGGCTAAGGCACGACAACGCAGGGCTAGGCAATGCACGGCAAGGCAAGGAAAGGGTAACGCAGGGGAAGGCACGGTCAGGTGAGGCAAGGATAAGGCACGACAATGCAAGGCTAGGCAATGCACGGCAAGGCAAGTAAAGAGTAACGGAAGGAAAGGAAGGCAAGGCAAAGCCAGGCAAGCAAAGTGTAACAAAAGGCACGCCACGGCAAGGGGAATCAAGGCTAAGGCACGACAACGCACGGCTAGGCAATGCACGGCAAGGCAAGGAAAGGGTAACGCAAGGCAAGGCACGGTGAGGCTAGGCAAGGCTAATGCACGACAACGCAAGGCTAGGCAATGCACGACAATGCAAGGAAAGCTTAAAGCAAAGGAAGGCACGGTCAGGCGAGATAAGGCTAAGGCACGACAACGCAAGGCTAGGCAATGCACGGAAGGCAAGCAAAGAGTAACGGAAGGTAAGGAAGGCAAGGGAAAGCAAAGAAAGGCAAGTGTAACGGAAGGAACGGCACGGCAAGAGGAAACAAGGCTAAGGCACGACAACGCACGCTAGGCAATGAACGGCAAGGCAAGGAAAGGGTAACGCATGGGAAAGCACGGTCAGGCGAGGCAAGCCTAAGGCATGACAACGCAAGGCTAGGCAATGCACGGAAAGCAAGCAAAGAGTAACGGAACGCAAGGAAGGCAAGGGAAAGCAAGGGAAGGCAAGGGTAACGGAAGGAACGGCACGGCAAGGGGTAACAAGGCTAAGGCACGACAACGCAGGGCTAGGCAATGCACGGCAAGGCAAGGAAAGAGTAACGGAAGGAAAGGAAGGCAAGGCAAAGCCAGGCAAGGCAAGTGTAACAAAAGGCACGCAACGGCAAGGGGAAACAAGGCTAAGGCACGACAACACACGGCTAGGAAATGCACGGCAAAGGCAAGGAAAGGGTAACGCAAGGCAAGGCACGGTGAGGCTAGGCAAGGCTAATGCACGACAACGCAAGGCTAGGCAATGCACGACAATGCAAGTAAAGCTTAAAGCAAAGGAAGGCACGGTCAGGCGATGCAAGGGAAAGGCATGACAACGCAAGGCTAGGCAATGCACGGAAAGCAAGCAAAGAGTAACGGAACGCAAGGAAGGCAAGGGAAAGCAAGGGAATGCAAGGGTAACGGAAGGAACGTCACGGCAAGGGGTAACAAGGCTAAGGCACGGCAACGCAGGGTTAGGCAATGCACGGCAAGGCAAGGAAAGGGTAACGCAGGGGAAGGCACGGTCAGGTGAGGCAAGGGTAAGGCACGACAATGCAAGGCTAGGCAATGCACGGGAAGGCAAGGAAAGAGTAACGCAAGGCAAGGCACGGTGAGGCTAGGCAAGGCTAATGCACGACAACGCAAGGCTAGGCAATGCACGACAATGCAAGTAAAGCTTAAAGCAAAGGAAGGCACGGTGAGGCGAGATAAGGCTAAGGCACGACAACGCAAGGCTAGGCAATGCACGGAAAGCAAGCAAAGAGTAACGGAACGCAAGGAAGGCAAGGGAAAGCAAGGGAAGGCAAGGGTAACGGAAGGAACGGCACGGCAAGGGGTAACAAGGCTAAGGTACGACAACGCAGTTCTAAGCAATGCACGGTAAGGCAAGGAAAGAGTAACGGAAGGAAAGGAAGGCAAGGCAAAGCCAGGCAAGGCAAGTGTAACAAAAGGCACGCAACGGCAAGGGGAAACAAGGCTAAGGCACGACAACACACGGCTAGGAAATGCACGGCAAGGCAAGGAAAGGGTAACGCAAGGCAAGGCACGGTGAGGCTAGGCAAGGCTAATGCACGACAACGCAAGGCTAGGCAATGCACGACAATGCAAGTAAAGCTTAAAGCAAAGGAAGGCACGGTCAGGCGAGATAAGGCTAAGGCACGACAAGGCAAGGCTAGGCAATGCACGGAAGGCAAGCAAAGAGTAACGGAAGGTAAGGAAGGCAAGGGAAAGCAAAGAAAGGCAAGTGTAACGGAAGGAACGGCACGGCAAGGGGAAACAAGGCTAAGGCACGACAACGCACGCTAGGCAATGCACGGCAAGGCAAGGAAAGGGTAACGCATGGGAAAGCACGGTCAGGCGAGGCAAGGCTAAGGAAAGCCAACGCAAGGATAGGCAATGCACGGAAAGCAAGCAAGGAGTAACGGAATGCAAGGAAGGAAAGGGAAAGCAAGGGAAGGCAAGGGTAACGGAAGGAACGGCACGGCAAGGGGAAACAAGGCTAAGGCACGACAACGCACGCTAGGCAATGCACGGCAAGGCAAGGAAAGGGTAACGCATGGGAAAGCACGGTCAGGCGAGGCAAGGCTAAGGAAAGCCAACGCAAGGCTAGGCAATGCACGGAAAGCAAGGAGGGAGTAACGGAATGCAAGGAAGGAAAGGGAAAGCAAGGGAAGGCAAGGGTAACGGAAGGAACGGCACGGCAAGGGGTAACAAGGCTAAGGCACGACAACACACGGCGAGGAAATGCACGGCAAGGCAAGGAAAGGGTAACGCAAGGCAAGGCACGGTGAGGCTAGGCAAGGTTAATGCACGACAACGCAAGGCTAGGCAATGCAAGACAATGCAAGGAAAGCTTAAAGCAAAGGAAGGCACGGTCAGGCGAGATAAGGCTAAGGCACGACAACGCAAGGCTAGGCAATTCAGGGAAGGCAAGCAAAGAGTAACGGAAGGTAAGCAAGGCAAGGAAAAGGAAGGAAAGGCCAGGGTAACGGAAGGAACGGCACGGCAAGGGGAAACAAGTCTAAGGCACGACACCGAACGCTAGGCAATGAACGGCAAGGCAAGGAAAGGGTAACGCATTTGAAAGCACGGTCAGGCGAGGCAACGCTAAGGCACGACAACGCAAGGCTAGGCAATGCACGGAAAGCAAGCAAAGAGTAACGGAAGGTAAGGAAGCCAAGGGAAAGGAAGGAAAGGCAAGTGTAACGGAAGGAACGGCACGGAAAGGGGAAACAAGGCTAAGGCACGACAACGCACGCTAGGCGATGCACGGCAAGGCAAGGAAAGGGTAACGCATGGGAAAGCACGGTCAGGCGAGGCAAGGCTAAGGCATGACAACGCAAGGCTAGGCAATGCACGGAAAGCAAGCAAAGAGTAACGGAACGCAAGGAAGGCAAGGGAAAGCAAGGGAAGGCAAGGGTAACGGAAGGAACGGCACGGTAAGGGGTAACAAGTCTAAGGCACGGCAACGCACGGCTAGGCAATGCACGGCAAGGCAAGCAAAGGGTAACGCAAGGCAATGCACGGTGAGGCTAGACAAGGCTAATGCACGAAAACGCAAGGCTAGGCAATGCACGACAATGCAAGGAAAGCTTAAAGCAAAGGAAGGCAAGGTCAGGCGAGATAAGGCAAAGGCACGACAACGCAAGGCTAGGCAATTCAGGGAAGGCAAGCAAAGAGTAACGGAAGGTAAGGAAGGCAAGGAAAAGCAAGGAAAGGCAAGGGTAACGGAAGGAACGGCACGGCAAGGGGAAACAAGGCTAAGGCACGGCAACGCAGGCTAGGCAATGCACGGCAAGGCAAGGAAAGGGTAACGCATGGGAAAGCACGTTCAGGCGAGGCAAGGCTAAGGCACAACAACGCAAGGCTAGGCAATGCACGGAAGGCATGCAAAGAGTAACGGAAGGTAAGGAAGGCAAGGGAAAGGAAGGAAAGGAAAGTGTAACGGAAGGAACGGCACGGCAAGGGGAAACAAGGCTAAGGCACGACAACGCACGGCTAGGCAATGCACGGCAAGGCAAGGAAAGGGTAACGCATGGGAAAGCACGGTCAGGCGATGCAAGGCTAAGGCATGACAACGCAAGTCTAGGCAATGCACGGAAAGAAGGCAAAGAGTAACGGAACGCAAGGAAGGCAAGGGAAAGCAAGGGAAGGCAAGGGTAACGGAAGGAACGGCACGGCTAGGGGTAAGAAGGCTAAGGCACGACAACGCAGGGCTAGGCAATGCACGGCAAGGCAAGGAAAGGGTAACGCAGGGGAAGGCACGGTCAGGTGAGGCAAGGATAAGGCACGACAATGCAAGGCTAGGCAATGCACGGCAAGGCAAGTAAAGAGTAACGGAAGGAAAGGAAGGCAAGGCAAAGCCAGGCAAGCAAAGTGTAACAAAAGGCACGCCACGGCAAGGGGAATCAAGGCTAAGGCACGACAACGCACGGCTAGGCAATGCACGGCAAGGCAAGGAAAGGGTAACGCAAGGCAAGGCACGGTGAGGCTAGGCAAGGCTAATGCACGACAACGCAAGGCTAGGCAATGCACGACAATGCAAGGAAAGCTTAAAGCAAAGGAAGGCACGGTCAGGCGAGATAAGGCTAAGGCACGACAACGCAAGGCTAGGCAATGCACGGAAGGCAAGCAAAGAGTAACGGAAGGTAAGGAAGGCAAGGGAAAGCAAAGAAAGGCAAGTGTAACGGAAGGAACGGCACGGCAAGAGGAAACAAGGCTAAGGCACGACAACGCACGCTAGGCAATGAACGGCAAGGCAAGGAAAGGGTAACGCATGGGAAAGCACGGTCAGGCGAGGCAAGCCTAAGGCATGACAACGCAAGGCTAGGCAATGCACGGAAAGCAAGCAAAGAGTAACGGAACGCAAGGAAGGCAAGGGAAAGCAAGGGAAGGCAAGGGTAACGGAAGGAACGGCACGGCAAGGGGTAACAAGGCTAAGGCACGACAACGCAGGGCTAGGCAATGCACGGCAAGGCAAGGAAAGAGTAACGGAAGGAAAGGAAGGCAAGGCAAAGCCAGGCAAGGCAAGTGTAACAAAAGGCACGCAACGGCAAGGGGAAACAAGGCTAAGGCACGACAACACACGGCTAGGAAATGCACGGCAAAGGCAAGGAAAGGGTAACGCAAGGCAAGGCACGGTGAGGCTAGGCAAGGCTAATGCACGACAACGCAAGGCTAGGCAATGCACGACAATGCAAGTAAAGCTTAAAGCAAAGGAAGGCACGGTCAGGCGATGCAAGGGAAAGGCATGACAACGCAAGGCTAGGCAATGCACGGAAAGCAAGCAAAGAGTAACGGAACGCAAGGAAGGCAAGGGAAAGCAAGGGAATGCAAGGGTAACGGAAGGAACGTCACGGCAAGGGGTAACAAGGCTAAGGCACGGCAACGCAGGGTTAGGCAATGCACGGCAAGGCAAGGAAAGGGTAACGCAGGGGAAGGCACGGTCAGGTGAGGCAAGGGTAAGGCACGACAATGCAAGGCTAGGCAATGCACGGGAAGGCAAGGAAAGAGTAACGCAAGGCAAGGCACGGTGAGGCTAGGCAAGGCTAATGCACGACAACGCAAGGCTAGGCAATGCACGACAATGCAAGTAAAGCTTAAAGCAAAGGAAGGCACGGTGAGGCGAGATAAGGCTAAGGCACGACAACGCAAGGCTAGGCAATGCACGGAAAGCAAGCAAAGAGTAACGGAACGCAAGGAAGGCAAGGGAAAGCAAGGGAAGGCAAGGGTAACGGAAGGAACGGCACGGCAAGGGGTAACAAGGCTAAGGTACGACAACGCAGTTCTAAGCAATGCACGGTAAGGCAAGGAAAGAGTAACGGAAGGAAAGGAAGGCAAGGCAAAGCCAGGCAAGGCAAGTGTAACAAAAGGCACGCAACGGCAAGGGGAAACAAGGCTAAGGCACGACAACACACGGCTAGGAAATGCACGGCAAGGCAAGGAAAGGGTAACGCAAGGCAAGGCACGGTGAGGCTAGGCAAGGCTAATGCACGACAACGCAAGGCTAGGCAATGCACGACAATGCAAGTAAAGCTTAAAGCAAAGGAAGGCACGGTCAGGCGAGATAAGGCTAAGGCACGACAACGCAAGGCTAGGCAATGCACGGAAGGCAAGCAAAGAGTAACGGAAGGTAAGGAAGGCAAGGGAAAGCAAAGAAAGGCAAGTGTAACGGAAGGAACGGCACGGCAAGGGGAAACAAGGCTAAGGCACGACAACGCACGCTAGGCAATGCACGGCAAGGCAAGGAAAGGGTAACGCATGGGAAAGCACGGTCAGGCGAGGCAAGGCTAAGGAAAGCCAACGCAAGGATAGGCAATGCACGGAAAGCAAGCAAGGAGTAACGGAATGCAAGGAAGGAAAGGGAAAGCAAGGGAAGGCAAGGGTAACGGAAGGAACGGCACGGCAAGGGGAAACAAGGCTAAGGCACGACAACGCACGCTAGGCAATGCACGGCAAGGCAAGGAAAGGGTAACGCATGGGAAAGCACGGTCAGGCGAGGCAAGGCTAAGGAAAGCCAACGCAAGGCTAGGCAATGCACGGAAAGCAAGGAGGGAGTAACGGAATGCAAGGAAGGAAAGGGAAAGCAAGGGAAGGCAAGGGTAACGGAAGGAACGGCACGGCAAGGGGTAACAAGGCTAAGGCACGACAACACACGGCGAGGAAATGCACGGCAAGGCAAGGAAAGGGTAACGCAAGGCAAGGCACGGTGAGGCTAGGCAAGGTTAATGCACGACAACGCAAGGCTAGGCAATGCAAGACAATGCAAGGAAAGCTTAAAGCAAAGGAAGGCACGGTCAGGCGAGATAAGGCTAAGGCACGACAACGCAAGGCTAGGCAATTCAGGGAAGGCAAGCAAAGAGTAACGGAAGGTAAGCAAGGCAAGGAAAAGGAAGGAAAGGCCAGGGTAACGGAAGGAACGGCACGGCAAGGGGAAACAAGTCTAAGGCACGACACCGAACGCTAGGCAATGAACGGCAAGGCAAGGAAAGGGTAACGCATTTGAAAGCACGGTCAGGCGAGGCAACGCTAAGGCACGACAACGCAAGGCTAGGCAATGCACGGAAAGCAAGCAAAGAGTAACGGAAGGTAAGGAAGCCAAGGGAAAGGAAGGAAAGGCAAGTGTAACGGAAGGAACGGCACGGCAAGGGGAAACAAGGCTAAGGCACGACAACGCACGCTAGGCAATGCACGGCAAGGCAAGGAAAGGGTAACGCATGGGAAAGCACGGTCAGGCGAGGCAAGGCTAAGGCATGACAACGCAAGGCTAGGCAATGCACGGAAAGCAAGCAAAGAGTAACGGAACGCAAGGAAGGCAAGGGAAAGCAAGGGAAGGCAAGGGTAACGGAAGGAACGGCACGGTAAGGGGTAACAAGTCTAAGGCACGGCAACGCACGGCTAGGCAATGCACGGCAAGGCAAGCAAAGGGTAACGCAAGGCAATGCACGGTGAGGCTAGACAAGGCTAATGCACGAAAACGCAAGGCTAGGCAATGCACGACAATGCAAGGAAAGCTTAAAGCAAAGGAAGGCAAGGTCAGGCGAGATAAGGCAAAGGCACGACAACGCAAGGCTAGGCAATTCAGGGAAGGCAAGCAAAGAGTAACGGAAGGTAAGGAAGGCAAGGAAAAGCAAGGAAAGGCAAGGGTAACGGAAGGAACGGCACGGCAAGGGGGAAGAAGTGTAAGGCACGACACCGAACGCTAGGCAATGAACGGCAAGGCAAGGAAAGGGTAACGCATGGGAAAGCACGGTCAGGCGAGGCAAGGCTAAGGCACGACAACGCAAGGCTAGGCAATGCACGGAAGGCAAGCAAAGAGTAACGGAAGGTAAGGAAGGCAAGGGAAAGCAAGGAAAGGCAAGTGTAACGGAAGGAACGGCACGGCAAGGGGCAACAAGGCTAAGGCACGACAACGCACGCTAGGCAATGCACGGCAAGGCAAGGAAAGGGTAACGCATGGGAAAGCACGGTCAGGCGAGGCAAGGCTAAGGCATGACAACGCAAGGCTAGGCAATGCACGGAAAGCAAGCAAAGAGTAACGGAACGCAAGGAAGGCAAGGGAAAGCAAGGGAAGGCAAGGGAAACGGAAGGAACGGCACGGCAAGGGGTAAGAAAGCTAAGGCACGACAACGCAGGGCTAGGCAATGCACGGCAAGGCAAGGAAAGGGTAACGCAGGGGAAGGCACGGTCAGGTGAGGCAAGGATAAGGCACGACAATGCAAGGCTAGGCAATGCCCGGCAAGGCAAGTAAAGAGTAACGGAAGGAAAGGAAGGCAAGGCAAAGCCAGGCAAGGCAAGTGTAACAAAAGGCACGCCACGGCAAGGGGAATCAAGGCTAAGGCACGACAACGCACGGCTAGGCAATGCACGGCAAGGCAAGGAAAGGGTAACGCAAGGCAAGGCACGGTGAGGCTAGGCAAGGCTAATGCACGACAACGCAAGGCTAGGCAATGCACGACAATGCAAGGAAAGCTTAAAGCAAAGGAAGGCACGGTCAGGCGAGATAAGGCTAAGGCACGACAACGCAAGGCTAGGCAATGCACGGAAGGCAAGCAAAGAGTAACGGAAGGTAAGGAAGGCAAGGGAAAGCAAAGAAAGGCAAGTGTAAAGGAAGGAACGGCACGGCAAGGGGAAACAAGGCTAAGGCACGGCAACGCAGGCTAGGCAATGCACGGCAAGGCAAGGAAAGGGTAACGCATGGGAAAGCACGGTCAGGTGAGGCAAGGCTAAGGCACAACAACGCAAGGCTAGGCAATGCACGGAAGCAAGCAAAGAGTAACGGAAGGTAAGGAAGGCAAGGGAAAGGAAGGAAAGGCAAGTGTAACGGAAGGAACGGCACGGCAAGCGGAAACAAGGCTAAGGCACGTCAACGCACGGCCAGGCAATGCACGGCAAGGCAAGGAAAGGGTAACGCATGGGAAAGCACGGTCAGGCGATGCAAGGGAAAGGCATGACAACGTAAGGCTAGGCAATGCACGGAAAGCAAGCAAAGAGTAACGGAACGCAAGGAAGGCAAGGGAAAGCAAGGGAATGCAAGGGTAACGGAAGGAACGTCACGGCAAGGGGTAACAAGGCTAAGGCACGGCAACGCAGGGTTAGGCAATGCACGGCAAGGCAAGGAAAGGGTAACGCAGGGGAAGGCACGGTCAGGTGAGGCAAGGGTAAGGCACGACAATGCAAGGCTAGGCAATGCACGGGAAGGCAAGGAAAGAGTAACGCAAGGCAAGGCACGGTGAGGCTAGGCAAGGCTAATGCACGACAACGCAAGGCTAGGCAATGCACGACAATGCAAGTAAAGCTTAAAGCAAATGAAGGCACGGTTAGGCGAGATAAGGCTAAGGCACGACAACGCAAGGCTAGGCAATGCACGGAAGGCAAGCAAAGAGTAACGGAAGGTAAGGAAGGCAAGGGAAAGCAAGGAAAGGCAATGGTAACGGAAGGAACGGCACGGCAAGGGGAAACAAGGCTAAGGCACGACAACGCACGCTAGGCAATGCACGGCAAGGCAAGGAAAGGGTAACGCATGGGAAAGCACGGTCAGGCGAGGCAAGGCTAAGGCACGACAACCCAAGGCTAGGCAATGCACGGCAAGGCAAGGAAAGGGTAACGCAAGGCAAGGCACGGTGAGGCTAGGCAAGGCTAATGCACGACAACGCAAGGCTAGGCAATGCACGACAATGCAAGGAAAGCTTAAAGCAAAGGAAGGCACGGTCAGGCGAGATAAGGCTAAGGCACGACAACGCAAGGCTAGGCAATGCACGGAAGGCAAGCAAAGAGTAACGGAAGGTAAGGAAGGCAAGGGAAAGCAAAGAAAGGCAAGTGTAACGGAAGGAACGGCACGGCAAGGGGAAACAAGGCTAAGGCACGACAACGCACGCTAGGCAATGAACGGCAAGGCAAGGAAAGGGTAACGCATGGGAAAGCACGGTCAGGCGAGGCAAGCCTAAGGCATGACAACGCAAGGCTAGGCAATGCACGGAAAGCAAGCAAAGAGTAACGGAACGCAAGGAAGGCAAGGGAAAGCAAGGGAAGGCAAGGGTAACGGAAGGAACGGCACGGCAAGGGGTAACAAGGCTAAGGCACGACAACGCAGGGCTAGGCAATGCACGGCAAGGCAAGGAAAGAGTAACGGAAGGAAAGGAAGGCAAGGCAAAGCCAGGCAAGGCAAGTGTAACAAAAGGCACGCAACGGCAAGGGGAAACAAGGCTAAGGCACGACAACACACGGCTAGGAAATGCACGGCAAGGCAAGGAAAGGGTAACGCAAGGCAAGGCACGGTGAGGCTAGGCAAGGCTAATGCACGACAACGCAAGGCTAGGCAATGCACGACAATGCAAGGAAAGCTTAAAGCAAAGGAAGGCACGGTCAGGCGAGATAAGGCTAAGGCACGACAACGCAAGGCTAGGCAATGCACGGAAGGCAAGCAAAGAGTAACGGAAGGTAAGGAAGGCAAGGGAAAGCAAAGAAAGGCAAGTGTAACGGAAGGAACGGCACGGCAAGGGGAAACAAGGCTAAGGCACGACAACGCACGCTAGGCAATGCACGGGAAGTCAAGGAAAGGGTAACGCCTGGGAAAGCACGGTCAGGCGAGGCAAGGCTAAGGAAAGCCAACGCAAGGCTAGGCAATGCACGGAAAGCAAGCAAGGAGTAACGGAATGCAAGGAAGGAAAGGGAAAGCAAGGGAAGGCAAGGGTAACGGAAGGAACGGCACGGCAAGGGGAAACAAGGCTAAGGCACGACAACGCACGCTAGGCAATGCACGACAAGGCAAGGAAAGGGTAACGCATGGGAAAGCACGGTCAGGAGAGGCAAGGCTAAGGAAAGCCAACGCAAGGCTAGGCAATGCACGGAAAGCAAGCAAGGAGTAACGGAATGCAAGGAAGGAAAGGGAAAGCAAGGGAAGGCAAGGGTAACGGAAGGAACGGCACGGCAAGGGGTAACAAGGCTAAGGCACGACAACACACGGCTAGGAAATGCACGGCAAGGCAAGGAAAGGGTAACGCAAGGCAAGGCACGGTGAGGCTAGGCAAGGTTAATGCACGACAACGCAAGGCTAGGCAATGCACGACAATGCAAGGAAAGCTTAAAGCAAAGGAAGGCACGGTCAGGCGAGATAAGGCTAAGGCACGACAACGCAAGGGTAGGCAATGCACGGAAGGCAAGCAAAGAGTAACGGAAGGTAAGGAAGGCAAGGGAAAGCAAGGAAAGGCAATGGTAACGGAAGGAACGGCACGGCAAGGGGAAACAAGGCTAAGGCACGACAACGCACGCTAGGCAATGCACGGCAAGGCAAGGAAAGGGTAACGCATGGGAAAGCACGGTCAGGCGAGGCAAGGCTAAGGCACGACAACTCAAGGCTAGGTAATGCACGGAATGCAAGCAAAGAGAAACGGAAGGTAAGGAAGGAAAGGGAAAGCAAAGAAAGGCAAGTGTAAAGGAAGGAACGGCACGGCAAGGGGAAACAAGGCTAAGGCACGATAAGGCACGGCTAGGCAATGCACGGCAAGGCAAGCAAACGGTAACGCAAGGAAAGGCACGGTGAGGCTAGGCAAGGCTAATGCACGAAAACGCATGGCTAGGCGATGCACGACAATGCAAGGAAAGCTTAAAGCAAAGGAAGGCAAGGTCAGGCGAGATAAGGCTTAGGCACGACAACGCAAGGCTAGGAAATTCAGGGAAGGCAAGTAAAGAGTAACGGAAGGTAAGCAAGGCAAGGAAAAGGAAGGAAAGGCCAGGGTAACGGAAGGAACGGCACGGCAAGGGGAAACAAGGCTAAGGCACGGCAACGCAGGCTAGGCAATGCACGGCAAGGCAAGGAAAGGGTAACGCATGGGAAAGCACGTTCAGGCGAGGCAAGGCTAAGGCACAACAACGCAAGGCTAGGCAATGCACGGAAGCAAGCAAAGAGTAACGGAAGGTAAGGAAGGCAAGGGAAAGGAAGGAAAGGCAAGTGTAACGGAAGGAACGGCACGGCAAGCGGAAACAAGGCTAAGGCACGACAACGCACGGCCAGGCAATGCACGGCAAGGCAAGGAAAGGGTAACGCATGGGAAAGCACGGTCAGGCGATGCAAGGGAAAGGCATGACAACGCAAGGCTAGGCAATGCACGGAAAGCAAGCAAAGAGTAACGGAACGCAAGGAAGGCAAGGGAAAGCAAGGGAATGCAAGGGTAACGGAAGGAACGTCACGGCAAGGGGTAACAAGGCTAAGGCACGGCAACGCAGGGTTAGGCAATGTACGGCAAGGCAAGGAAAGGGTAACGAAGGGGAAGGCACGGTCAGGTGAGGCAAGGGTAAGGCACGACAATGCAAGGCTAGGCAATGCACGGGAAGGCAAGGAAAGAGTAACGCAAGGCAAGGCACGGTGAGGCTAGGCAAGGCTAATGCACGACAACGCAAGGCTAGGCAATGCACGACAATGCAAGTAAAGCTTAAAGCAAAGGAAGGCACGGTTAGGCGAGATAAGGCTAAGGCACGACAACGCAAGGCTAGGCAATGCACGGAAAGCAAGCAAAGAGTAACGGAACGCAAGGAAGGCAAGGGAAAGCAAGGGAAGGCAAGGGTAACGGAAGGAACGGCACGGCAAGGGGTAACAAGGCTAAGGTACGACAACGCAGGAATAGGCAATGCACGGCAAGGCAAGGAAAGGGTAACGCATGGGAAAGCACGGTCAGGCGAGGCAAGGCTAAGGAAAGCCAACGCAAGGCTAGGCAATGCACGGAAAGCAAGCAAAGAGTAACGGAAGGTAAGGAAGCCAAGGGAAAGGAAGGAAAGGCAAGTGTAACGGAAGGAACGGCACGGCAAGGGGAAACAAGGCTAAGGCACGACAACGCACGCTAGGCAATGCACGGCAAGGCAAGGAAAGGGTAACGCATGGGAAAGCACGGTCAGGCGAGGCAAGGCTAAGGCATGACAACGCAAGGCTAGGCAATGCACGGAAAGCAAGCAAAGAGTAACGGAACGCAAGGAAGGCAAGGGAAAGCAAGGGAAGGCAAGGGTAACGGAAGGAACGGCACGGTAAGGGGTAACAAGTCTAAGGCACGGCAACGCACGGCTAGGCAATGCAGGGCAAGGCAAGCAAAGGGTAACGCAAGGCAATGCACGGTGAGGCTAGACAAGGCTAATGCACGAAAACGCAAGGCTAGGCAATGCACGACAATGCAAGGAAAGCTTAAAGCAAAGGAAGGCAAGGTCAGGCGAGATAAGGCAAAGGCACGACAACGCAAGGCTAGGCAATTCAGGGAAGGCAAGCAAAGAGTAACGGAAGGTAAGGAAGGCAAGGAAAAGCAAGGAAAGGCAAGGGTAACGGAAGGAACGGCACGGCAAGGGGGAAGAAGTGTAAGGCACGACACCGAACGCTAGGCAATGAACGGCAAGGCAAGGAAAGGGTAACGCATGGGAAAGCACGGTCAGGCGAGGCAAGGCTAAGGCACGACAACGCAAGGCTAGGCAATGCACGGAAGGCAAGCAAAGAGTAACGGAAGGTAAGGAAGGCAAGGGAAAGCAAGGAAAGGCAAGTGTAACGGAAGGAACGGCACGGCAAGGGGCAACAAGGCTAAGGCACGACAACGCACGCTAGGCAATGCACGGCAAGGCAAGGAAAGGGTAACGCATGGGAAAGCACGGTCAGGCGAGGCAAGGCTAAGGCATGACAACGCAAGGCTAGGCAATGCACGGAAAGCAAGCAAAGAGTAACGGAACGCAAGGAAGGCAAGGGAAAGCAAGGGAAGGCAAGGGAAACGGAAGGAACGGCACGGCAAGGGGTAAGAAGGCTAAGGCACGACAACGCAGGGCTAGGCAATGCACGGCAAGGCAAGGAAAGGGTAACGCAGGGGAAGGCACGGTCAGGTGAGGCAAGGATAAGGCACGACAATGCAAGGCTAGGCAATGCCCGGCAAGGCAAGTAAAGAGTAACGGAAGGAAAGGAAGGCAAGGCAAAGCCAGGCAAGGCAAGTGTAACAAAAGGCACGCCACGGCAAGGGGAATCAAGGCTAAGGCACGACAACGCACGGCTAGGCAATGCACGGCAAGGCAAGGAAAGGGTAACGCAAGGCAAGGCACGGTGAGGCTAGGCAAGGCTAATGCACGACAACGCAAGGCTAGGCAATGCACGACAATGCAAGGAAAGCTTAAAGCAAAGGAAGGCACGGTCAGGCGAGATAAGGCTAAGGCACGACAACGCAAGGCTAGGCAATGCACGGAAGGCAAGCAAAGAGTAACGGAAGGTAAGGAAGGCAAGGGAAAGCAAAGAAAGGCAAGTGTAACGGAAGGAACGGCACGGCAAGGGGAAACAAGGCTAAGGCACGGCAACGCAGGCTAGGCAATGCACGGCAAGGCAAGGAAAGGGTAACGCATGGGAAAGCACGGTCAGGCGAGGCAAGGCTAAGGCACAACAACGCAAGGCTAGGCAATGCACGGAAGCAAGCAAAGAGTAACGGAAGTTAAGGAAGGCAAGGGAAAGGAAGGAAAGGCAAGTGTAACGGAAGGAACGGCACGGCAAGCGGAAACAAGGCTAAGGCACGACAACGCACGGCCAGGCAATGCACGGCAAGGCAAGGAAAGGGTAACGCATGGGAAAGCACGGTCAGGCGATGCAAGGGAAAGGCATGACAACGCAAGGCTAGGCAATGCACGGAAAGCAAGCAAAGAGTAACGGAACGCAAGGAAGGCAAGGGAAAGCAAGGGAATGCAAGGGTAACGGAAGGAACGTCACGGCAAGGGGTAACAAGGCTAAGGCACGGCAACGCAGGGTTAGGCAATGCACGGCAAGGCAACTAAAGGGTAACGCAGGGGAAGGCACGGTCAGGTGAGGCAAGGGTAAGGCACGACAATGCAAGGCTAGGCAATGCACGGGAAGGCAAGGAAAGAGTAACGCAAGGCAAGGCACGGTGAGGCTAGGCAAGGCTAATGCACGACAACGCAAGGCTAGGCAATGCACGACAATGCAAGTAAAGCTTAAAGCAAAGGAAGGCACGGTTAGGCGAGATAAGGCTAAGGCACGACAACGCAAGGCTAGGCAATGCACGGAAGGCAAGCAAAGAGTAACGGAAGGTAAGGAAGGCAAGGGAAAGCAAGGAAAGGCAATGGTAACGGAAGGAACGGCACGGCAAGGGGAAACAAGGCTAAGGCACGACAACGCACGCTAGGCAATGCACGGCAAGGCAAGGAAAGGGTAACGCATGGGAAAGCACGGTCAGGCGAGGCAAGGCTAAGGCACGACAACCCAAGGCTAGGCAATGCACGGCAAGGCAAGGAAAGGGTAACGCAAGGCAAGGCACGGTGAGGCTAGGCAAGGCTAATGCACGACAACGCAAGGCTAGGCAATGCACGACAATGCAAGGAAAGCTTAAAGCAAAGGAAGGCACGGTCAGGCGAGATAAGGCTAAGGCACGACAACGCAAGGCTAGGCAATGCACGGAAGGCAAGCAAAGAGTAACGGAAGGTAAGGAAGGCAAGGGAAAGCAAAGAAAGGCAAGTGTAACGGAAGGAACGGCACGGCAAGGGGAAACAAGGCTAAGGCACGACAACGCACGCTAGGCAATGAACGGCAAGGCAAGGAAAGGGTAACGCATGGGAAAGCACGGTCAGGCGAGGCAAGCCTAAGGCATGACAACGCAAGGCTAGGCAATGCACGGAAAGCAAGCAAAGAGTAACGGAACGCAAGGAAGGCAAGGGAAAGCAAGGGAAGGCAAGGGTAACGGAAGGAACGGCACGGCAAGGGGTAACAAGGCTAAGGCACGACAACGCAGGGCTAGGCAATGCACGGCAAGGCAAGGAAAGAGTAACGGAAGGAAAGGAAGGCAAGGCAAAGCCAGGCAAGGCAAGTGTAACAAAAGGCACGCAACGGCAAGGGGAAACAAGGCTAAGGCACGACAACACACGGCTAGGAAATGCACGGCAAGGCAAGGAAAGGGTAACGCAAGGCAAGGCACGGTGAGGCTAGGCAAGGCTAATGCACGACAACGCAAGGCTAGGCAATGCACGACAATGCAAGTAAAGCTTAAAGCAAAGGAAGGCACGGTCAGGCGAGATAAGGCTAAGGCACGACAACGCAAGGCTAGGCAATGCACGGAAGGCAAGCAAAGAGTAACGGAAGGTAAGGAAGGCAAGGGAAAGCAAAGAAAGGCAAGTGTAACGGAAGGAACGGCACGGCAAGGGGAAACAAGGCTAAGGCACGACAACGCACGCTAGGCAATGCACGGCAAGGCAAGGAAAGGGTAACGCATGGGAAAGCACGGTCAGGCGAGGCAAGGCTAAGGAAAGCCAACGCAAGGCTAGGCAATGCACGGAAAGCAAGCAAGGAGTAACGGAATGCAAGGAAGGAAAGGGAAAGCAAGGGAAGGCAAGGGTAACGGAAGGAACGGCACGGCAAGGGGAAACAAGGCTAAGGCACGACAACGCACGCTAGGCAATGCACGACAAGGCAAGGAAAGGGTAACGCATGGGAAAGCACGGTCAGGCGAGGCAAGGCTAAGGAAAGCCAACGCAAGGCTAGGCAATGCACGGAAAGCAAGCAAGGAGTAACGGAATGCAAGGAAGGAAAGGGAAAGCAAGGGATGGCAAGGGTAACGGAAGGAACGGCACGGCAAGGGGTAACAAGGCTAAGGCACGACAACACACGGCTAGGAAATGCACGGCAAGGCAAGGAAAGGGTAACGCAAGGCAAGGCACGGTGAGGCTAGGCAAGGTTAATGCACGACAACGCAAGGCTAGGCAATGCACGACAATGCAAGGAAAGCTTAAAGCAAAGGAAGGCACGGTCAGGCGAGATAAGGCTAAGGCACGACAACGCAAGGCTAGGCAATGCACGGAAGGCAAGCAAAGAGTAACGGAAGGTAAGGAAGGCAAGGGAAAGCAAGGAAAGGCAATGGTAACGGAAGGAACGGCACGGCAAGGGGAAACAAGGCTAAGGCACGACAACGCACGCTAGGCAATGCACGGCAAGGCAAGGAAAGGGTAACGCATGGGAAAGCACGGTCAGGCGAGGCAAGGCTAAGGCACGACAACCCAAGGCTAGGTAATGCACGGAAGGCAAGCAAAGAGAAACGGAAGGTAAGGAAGGAAAGGGAAAGCAAAGAAAGGCAAGTGTAACGGAAGGAACGGCACGGCAAGGGGAAACAAGGCTAAGGCACGATAAGGCACGGCTAAGCAATGCACGGCAAGGCAAGCAAACGGTAACGCAAGGAAAGGCACGGTGAGGCTAGGCAAGGCTAATGCACGAAAACGCATGGCTAGGCGATGCACGACAATGCAAGGAAAGCTTAAAGCAAAGGAAGGCAAGGTCAGGCGAGATAAGGCTTAGGCACGAAAACGCAAGGCTAGGAAATTCAGGGAAGGCAAGTAAAGAGTAACGGAAGGTAAGCAAGGCAAGGAAAAGGAAGGAAAGGCCAGGGTAACGGAAGGAACGGCACGGCAAGGGGAAACAAGGCTAAGGCACGGCAACGCAGGCTAGGCAATGCACGGCAAGGCAAGGAAAGGGTAACGCATGGGAAAGCACGTTCAGGCGAGGCAAGGCTAAGGCACAACAACGCAAGACTAGGCAATGCACGGAAGGCAAGCAAAGAGTAACGGAAGGTAAGGAAGGCAAGGGAAAGGAAGGAAAGGCAAGTGTAACGGAAGGAACGGCACGGCAAGGGGAAACAAGGCTAAGGCACGACAACGCACGGCTAGGCAATGCACGGCAAGGCAAGGAAAGGGTAACGCATGGGAAAGCACGGTCAGGCGATGCAAGGCTAAGGCATGACAACGCAAGGCTAGGCAATGCACGGAAAGAAAGCAAAGAGTAACGGAACGCAAGGAAGGCAAGGGAAAGCAAGGGAAGGCAAGGGTAACGGAAGGAACGGCACGGCTAGGGGTAAGAAGGCTAAGGCACGACAACGCAGGGCTAGGCAATGCACGGCAAGGCAAGGAAAGGGTAACGCAGGGGAAGGCACGGTCTGGTGAGGCAAGGATAAGGCACGACAATGCAAGGCTAGGCAATGCACGGCAAGGCAAGTAAAGAGTAACGGAAGGAAAGGAAGGCAAGGCAAAGCCAGGCAAGGCAAGTGTAACAAAAGGCACGCCACGGCAAGGGGAATCAAGGCTAAGGCACGACAACGCACGGCTAGGCAATGCACGGCAAGGCAAGGAAAGGGTAACGCAAGGCAAGGCACGGTGAGGCTAGGCAAGGCTAATGCACGACAACGCAAGGCTAGGCAATGCACGACAATGCAAGGAAAGCTTAAAGCAAAGGAAGGCACGGTCAGGCGAGATAAGGCTAAGGCACGACAACGCAAGGCTAGGCAATGCACGGAAGGCAAGCAAAGAGTAACGGAAGGTAAGGAAGGCAAGGGAAAGCAAAGAAAGGCAAGTGTAACGGAAGGAACGGCACGGCAAGGGGAAACAAGGCTAAGGCACGACAACGCACGCTAGGCAATGAACGGCAAGGCAAGGAAAGGGTAACGCATGGGAAAGCACGGTCAGGCGAGGCAAGCCTAAGGCATGACAACGAAAGGCTAGGCAATGCACGGAAAGCAAGCAAAGAGTAACGGAACGCAAGGAAGGCAAGGGAAAGCAAGGGAAGGCAAGGATAACGGAAGGAACGGCACGGCAAGTGGTAACAATGCTAAGGCACGACAACGGAGGGCTAGGCAATGCACGGCAAGGCAAGGAAAGAGTAACGGAAGGAAAGGAAGGCAA
The DNA here is from genome assembly GCF_037893015.1 of Macrotis lagotis. Classification (NCBI taxonomy): domain Eukaryota; kingdom Metazoa; phylum Chordata; class Mammalia; order Peramelemorphia; family Peramelidae; genus Macrotis; species Macrotis lagotis. Next base: position 459,406 of record NW_027421927.1, read on the forward strand.
GGCAAAGCCAGGCAAGGCAAGTGTAACAAAAGGCACGCAACGGCAAGGGGAAACAAGGCTAAGGCACGACAACACACGGCTAGGAAATGCACGGCAAGGCAAGGAAAGGGTAACGCAAGGCAAGGCACGGTGAGGCTAGGCAAGGCTAATGCACGACAACGCAAGGCTAGGCAAGGCACGACAATGCAAGTAAAGCTTAAAGCAAAGGAAGGCACGGTCAGGCGAGATAAGGCTAAGGCACGACAACGCAAGGCTAGGCAATGCACGGAAGGCAAGCAAAGAGTAACGGAAGGTAAGGAAGGCAAGGGAAAGCAAAGAAAGGCAAGTGTAACGGAAGGAACGGCACGGCAAGGGGAAACAAGGCTAAGGCACGGCAACGCAGGCTAGGCAATGCACGGCAAGGCAAGGAAAGCGTAACGCATGGGAAAGCACGTTCAGGCGAGGCAAGGCTAAGGCACAACAACGCAAGGCTAGGCAATGCACGGAAGCAAGCAAAGAGTAACGGAAGGTAAGGAAGGCAAGGGAAAGGAAGGAAAGGCAAGTGTAACGGAAGGAACGGCACGGCAAGCGGAAACAAGGCTAAGGCACGACAACGCACGGCCAGGCAATGCACGGCAAGGCAAGGAAAGGGTAACGCATGGGAAAGCACGGTCAGGCGATGCAAGGGAAAGGCATGACAACGCAAGGCTAGGCAATGCACGGAAAGCAAGCAAAGAGTAACGGAAGGCAAGGAAGGCAAGGGAAAGCAAGGGAATGCAAGGGTAACGGAAGGAACGTCACGGCAAAGGGTAACAAGGCTAAGGCACGGCAACGCAGGGTTAGGCAATGCACGGCAAGGCAAGGAAAGGGTAACGCAGGGGAAGGCACGGTCAGGTGAGGCAAGGGTAAGGCACGACAATGCAAGGCTAGGCAATGCACGGGAAGGCAAGGAAAGAGTAACGCAAGGCAAGGCACGGTGAGGCTAGGCAAGGCTAATGCACGACAACGCAAGGCTAGGCAATGCACGACAATGCAAGTAAAGCTTAAAGCAAAGGAAGGCACGGTTAGGCGAGATAAGGCTAAGGCACGACAACGCAAGGCTAGGCAATGCACGGAAAGCAAGCAAAGAGTAACGGAACGCAAGGAAGTCAAGGGAAAGCAAGGGAAGGCAAGGGTAACGGAAGGAACGGCACGGCAAGGGGTAACAAGGCTAAGGTACGACAACGCAGGAATAGGCAATGCACGGCAAGGCAAGGAAAGGGTAACGCATGGGAAAGCACGGTCAGGCGAGGCAAGGCTAAGGAAAGCCAACGCAAGGCTAGGCAATGCACGGAAAGCAAGCAGGGAGTAACGGAATGCAAGGAAGGAAAGGGAAAGCAAGGGAAGGCAAGGGTAACGGAAGGAACGGCACGGCAAGGGGTAACAAGGCTAAGGCACGACAACACACGGCTAGGAAATGCACGGCAAGGCAAGGAAAGGGTAACGCAAGGCAAGGCACGGTGAGGCTAGGCAAGGTTAATGCACGACAACGCAAGGCTAGGCAATGCAAGACAATGCAAGGAAAGCTTAAAGCAAAGGAAGGCACGGTCAGGCGAGATAAGGCTAAGGCACGACAACGCAAGGCTAGGCAATTCAGGGAAGGCAAGCAAAGAGTAACGGAAGGTAAGCAAGGCAAGGAAAAGGAAGGAAAGGCCAGGGTAACGGAAGGAACGGCACGGCAAGGGGAAACAAGTCTAAGGCACGACACCGAACGCTAGGCAATGAACGGCAAGGCAAGGAAAGGGTAACGCATTTGAAAGCACGGTCAGGCGAGGCAACGCTAAGGCACGACAACGCAAGGCTAGGCAATGCACGGAAAGCAAGCAAAGAGTAACGGAAGGTAAGGAAGGCAAGGGAAAGCAAGGAAAGGCAAGTGTAACGGAAGGAACGGCACGGCAAGGGGCAACAAGGCTAAGGCACGACAACGCACGCTAGGCAATGCACGGCAAGGCAAGGAAAGGGTAACGCATGGGAAAGCACGGTCAGGCGAGGCAAGGCTAAGGCATGACAACGCAAGGCTAGGCAATGCACGGAAAGCAAGCAAAGAGTAACGGAACGCAAGGAAGGCAAGGGAAAGCAAGGGAAGGCAAGGGAAACGGAAGGAACGGCACGGCAAGGGGTAAGAAGGCTAAGGCACGACAACGCAGGGCTAGGCAATGCACGGCAAGGCAAGGAAAGGGTAACGCAGGGGAAGGCACGGTCAGGTGAGGCAAGGATAAGGCACGACAATGCAAGGCTAGGCAATGCCCGGCAAGGCAAGTAAAGAGTAACGGAAGGAAAGGAAGGCAAGGCAAAGCCAGGCAAGGCAAGTGTAACAAAAGGCACGCCACGGCAAGGGGAATCAAGGCTAAGGCACGACAACGCACGGCTAGGCAATGCACGGCAAGGCAAGGAAAGGGTAACGCAAGGCAAGGCACGGTGAGGCTAGGCAAGGCTAATGCACGACAACGCAAGGCTAGGCAATGCACGACAATGCAAGGAAAGCTTAAAGCAAAGGAAGGCACGGTCAGGCGAGATAAGGCTAAGGCACGACAACGCAAGGCTAGGCAATGCACGGAAGGCAAGCAAAGAGTAACGGAAGGTAAGGAAGGCAAGGGAAAGCAAAGAAAGGCAAGTGTAACGGAAGGAACGGCACGGCAAGGGGAAACAAGGCTAAGGCACGGCAACGCAGGCTAGGCAATGCACGGCAAGGCAAGGAAAGGGTAACGCATGGGAAAGCACGGTCAGGCGAGGCAAGGCTAAGGCACAACAACGCAAGGCTAGGCAATGCACGGAAGCAAGCAAAGAGTAACGGAAGGTAAGGAAGGCAAGGGAAAGGAAGGAAAGGCAAGTGTAACGGAAGGAACGGCACGGCAAGCGGAAACAAGGCTAAGGCACGACAACGCACGGCCAGGCAATGCACGGCAAGGCAAGGAAAGGGTAACGCATGGGAAAGCACGGTCAGGCGATGCAAGGGAAAGGCATGACAACGCAAGGCTAGGCAATGCACGGAAAGCAAGCAAAGAGTAACGGAACGCAAGGAAGGCAAGGGAAAGCAAGGGAATGCAAGGGTAACGGAAGGAACGTCACGGCAAGGGGTAACAAGGCTAAGGCACGGCAACGCAGGGTTAGGCAATGCACGGCAAGGCAAGGAAAGGGTAACGCATGGGAAAGCACGGTCAGGCGAGGCAAGGCTAAGGCACGACAATGCACGGCAAGGCAAGGAAAGGGTAACGCAAGGCAAGGCACGGTGAGGCTAGGCAAGGCTAATGCACGACAACGCAAGGCTAGGCAATGCACGACAATGCAAGGAAAGCTTAAAGCAAAGGAAGGCACGGTCAGGCGAGATAAGGCTAAGGCACGACAACGCAAGGCTAGGCAATGCACGGAAGGCAAGCAAAGAGTAACGGAAGGTAAGGAAGGCAAGGGAAAGCAAAGAAAGGCAAGTGTAACGGAAGGAACGGCACGGCAAGGGGAAACAAGGCTAAGGCACGACAACGCACGCTAGGCAATGAACGGCAAGGCAAGGAAAGGGTAACGCATGGGAAAGCACGGTCAGGCGAGGCAAGCCTAAGGCATGACAACGCAAGGCTAGGCAATGCACGGAAAGCAAGCAAAGAGTAACGGAACGCAAGGAAGGCAAGGGAAAGCAAGGGAAGGCAAGGGTAACGGAAGGAACGGCACGGCAAGGGGTAACAAGGCTAAGGCACGACAACGCAGGGCTAGGCAATGCACGGCAAGGCAAGGAAAGAGTAACGGAAGGAAAGGAAGGCAAGGCAAAGCCAGGCAAGGCAAGTGTAACAAAAGGCACGCAACGGCAAGGGGAAACAAGGCTAAGGCACGACAACACACGGCTAGGAAATGCACGCAAGGCAAGGAAAGGGTAACGCAAGGCAAGGCACGGTGAGGCTAGGCAAGGCTAATGCACGACAACGCAAGGCTAGGCAATGCACGACAATGCAAGTAAAGCTTAAAGCAAAGGAAGGCACTGTCAGGCGAGATAAGGCTAAGGCACGACAACGCAAGGCTAGGCAATGCACGGAAGGCAAGCAAAGAGTAACGGAAGGTAAGGAAGGCAAGGGAAAGCAAAGAAAGGCAAGTGTAACGGAAGGAACGGCACGGCAAGGGGAAACAAGGCTAAGGCACGACAACGCACGCTAGGCAATGCACGGCAAGGCAAGGAAAGGGTAACGCATGGGAAAGCACGGTCAGGCGAGGCAAGGCTAAGGAAAGCCAACGGAAGGCTTGGCAATGCACGGAAAGCAAGCAAGGAGTAACGGAATGCAAGGAAGGAAAGGGAAAGCAAGGGAAGGCAAGGGTAACGGAAGGAACGGCACGGCAAGGGGAAACAAGGCTAAGGCACGACAACGCACGCTAGGCAATGCACGACAAGGCAAGGAAAGGGTAACGCATGGGAAAGCACGGTCAGGCGAGGCAAGGCTAAGGAAAGCCAACGCAAGGCTAGGAAATGCACGGAAAGCAAGCAAGGAGTAACGGAATGCAAGGAAGGAAAGGGAAAGCAAGGGATGGCAAGGGTAACGGAAGGAACGGCACGGCAAGGGGTAACAAGGCTAAGGCACGACAACACACGGCTAGGAAATGCACGGCAAGGCAAGGAAAGGGTAACGCAAGGCAAGGCACGGTGAGGCTAGGCAAGGTTAATGCACGACAACGCAAGGCTAGGCAATGCACGACAATGCAAGGAAAGCTTAAAGCAAAGGAAGGCACGGTCAGGCGAGATAAGGCTAAGGCACGACAACGCAAGGCTAGGCAATGCACGGAAGGCAAGCAAAGAGTAACGGAAGGTAAGGAAGGCAAGGGAAAGGAAGGAAAGGCAATGGTAAGGGAAGGAACGGCACGGCAAGGGGAAACAAGGCTAAGGCACGACAACGCACGCTAGGCAATGCACGGCAAGGCAAGGAAAGGGTAACGCATGGGAAAGCACGGTCAGGCGAGGCAAGGCTAAGGCACGACAACCCAAGGCTAGGTAATGCACGGAAGGCAAGCAAAGAGAAACGGAAGGTAAGGAAGGAAAGGGAAAGCAAAGAAAGGCAAGTGTAACGGAAGGAACGGCACGGCAAGGGGAAACAAGGCTAAGGCACGATAAGGCACGGCTAGGCAATGCACGGCAAGGCAAGCAAACGGTAACGCAAGGAAAGGCACGGTGAGGCTAGGCAAGGCTAATGCACGAAAACGCATGGCTAGGCGATGCACGACAATGCAAGGAAAGCTTAAAGCAAAGGAAGGCAAGGTCAGGCGAGATAAGGCTTAGGCACGGCAACGCAAGGCTAGGAAATTCAGGGAAGGCAAGTAAAGAGTAACGGAAGGTAAGCAAGGCAAGGAAAAGGAAGGAAAGGCCAGGGTAACGGAAGGAACGGCACGGCAAGGGGAAACAAGGCTAAGGCACGGCAACGCAGGCTACGCAATGCACGGCAAGGCAAGGAAAGGGTAACGCATGGGAAAGCACGGTCAGGCGATGCAAGGCTAAGGCATGACAACGCAAGGCTAGGCAATGCACGGAAAGAAAGCAAAGAGTAACGGAACGCAAGGAGGGCAAGGGAAAGCAAGGGAAGGCAAGGGTAACGGAAGGAACGGCACGGCTAGGGGTAAGAAGGCTAAGGCACGACAACGCAGGGCTAGGCAATGCACGGCAAGGCAAGGAAAGGGTAACGCAGGGGAAGGCACGGTCAGGTGAGGCAAGGGTAAGGCACGACAATGCAAGGCTAGGCAATGCACGGGAAGGCAAGGAAAGAGTAACGCAAGGCAAGGCACGGTGAGGCTAGGCAAGGCTAATGCACGACAACGCAAGGCTAGGCAATGCACGACAATGCAAGTAAAGCTTAAAGCAAAGGAAGGCACGGTTAGGCGAGATAAGGCTAAGGCACGACAACGCAAGGCTAGGCAATGCACGGAAGGCAAGCAAAGAGTAACGGAAGGTAAGGAAGGCAAGGGAAAGCAAGGAAAGGCAATGGTAACGGAAGGAACGGCACGGCAAGGGGAAACAAGGCTAAGGCACGACAACGCACGCTAGGCAATGCACGGCAAGGCAAGGAAAGGGTAACGCATGGGAAAGCACGGTCAGGCGAGGCAAGGCTAAGGCACGACAACCCAAGGCTAGGCAATGCACGGCAAGGCAAGGAAAGGGTAACGCAAGGCAAGGCACGGTGAGGCTAGGCAAGGCTAATGCACGACAACGCAAGGCTAGGCAATGCACGACAATGCAAGGAAAGCTTAAAGCAAAGGAAGGCACGGTCAGGCGAGATAAGGCTAAGGCACGACAACGCAAGGCTAGGCAATGCACGGAAGGCAAGCAAAGAGTAACGGAAGGTAAGGAAGGCAAGGGAAAGCAAAGAAAGGCAAGTGTAACGGAAGGAACGGCACGGCAAGGGGAAACAAGGCTAAGGCACGACAACGCACGCTAGGCAATGCACGGCAAGGCAAGGAAAGGGTAACGCATGGGAAAGCACGGTCAGGCGAGGCAAGGCTAAGGAAAGCCAACGCAAGGCTAGGCAATGCACGGAAAGCAAGCAAGGAGTAACGGAATGCAAGGAAGGAAAGGGAAAGCAAGGGAAGGCAAGGGTAACGGAAGGAACGGCACGGCAAGGGGAAACAAGGCTAAGGCACGACAACGCACGCTAGGCAATGCACGACAAGGCAAGGAAAGGGTAACGCATGGGAAAGCACGGTCAGGCGAGGCAAGGCTAAGGAAAGCCAACGCAAGGCTAGGCAATGCACGGAAAGCAAGCAAGGAGTAACGGAATGCAAGGAAGGAAAGGGAAAGCAAGGGATGGCAAGGGTAACGGAAGGAACGGCACGGCAAGGGGTAACAAGGCTAAGGCACGACAACACACGGCTAGGAAATGCACGGCAAGGCAAGGAAAGGGTAACGCAAGGCAAGGCACGGTGAGGCTAGGCAAGGTTAATGCACGACAACGCAAGGCTAGGCAATGCACGACAATGCAAGGAAAGCTTAAAGCAAAGGAAGGCACGGTCAGGCGAGATAAGGCTAAGGCACGACAACGCAAGGCTAGGCAATGCACGGAAGGCAAGCAAAGAGTAACGGAAGGTAAGGAAGGCAAGGGAAAGCAAGGAAAGGCAATGGTAACGGAAGGAACGGCACGGCAAGGGGAAACAAGGCTAAGGCACGACAACGCACGCTAGGCAATGCACGGCAAGGCAAGGAAAGGGTAACGCATGGGAAAGCACGGTCAGGCGAGGCAAGGCTAAGGCACGACAACCCAAGGCTAGGTAATGCACGGAAGGCAAGCAAAGAGAAACGGAAGGTAAGGAAGGAAAGGGAAAGCAAAGAAAGGCAAGTGTAACGGAAGGAACGGCACGGCAAGGGGAAACAAGGCTAAGGCACGATAAGGCACGGCTAAGCAATGCACGGCAAGGCAAGCAAACGGTAACGCAAGGAAAGGCACGGTGAGGCTAGGCAAGGCTAATGCACGAAAACGCATGGCTAGGCGATGCACGACAATGCAAGGAAAGCTTAAAGCAAAGGAAGGCAAGGTCAGGCGAGATAAGGCTTAGGCACGAAAACGCAAGGCTAGGAAATTCAGGGAAGGCAAGTAAAGAGTAACGGAAGGTAAGCAAGGCAAGGAAAAGGAAGGAAAGGCCAGGGTAACGGAAGGAACGGCACGGCAAGGGGAAACAAGGCTAAGGCACGGCAACGCAGGCTAGGCAATGCACGGCAAGGCAAGGAAAGGGTAACGCATGGGAAAGCACGTTCAGGCGAGGCAAGGCTAAGGCACAACAACGCAAGACTAGGCAATGCACGGAAGGCAAGCAAAGAGTAACGGAAGGTAAGGAAGGCAAGGGAAAGGAAGGAAAGGCAAGTGTAACGGAAGGAACGGCACGGCAAGGGGAAACAAGGCTAAGGCACGACAACGCACGGCTAGGCAATGCACGGCAAGGCAAGGAAAGGGTAACGCATGGGAAAGCACGGTCAGGCGATGCAAGGCTAAGGCATGACAACGCAAGGCTAGGCAATGCACGGAAAGAAAGCAAAGAGTAACGGAACGCAAGGAAGGCAAGGGAAAGCAAGGGAAGGCAAGGGTAACGGAAGGAACGGCACGGCTAGGGGTAAGAAGGCTAAGGCACGACAACGCAGGGCTAGGCAATGCACGGCAAGGCAAGGAAAGGGTAACGCAGGGGAAGGCACGGTCTGGTGAGGCAAGGATAAGGCACGACAATGCAAGGCTAGGCAATGCACGGCAAGGCAAGTAAAGAGTAACGGAAGGAAAGGAAGGCAAGGCAAAGCCAGGCAAGGCAAGTGTAACAAAAGGCACGCCACGGCAAGGGGAATCAAGGCTAAGGCACGACAACGCACGGCTAGGCAATGCACGGCAAGGCAAGGAAAGGGTAACGCAAGGCAAGGCACGGTGAGGCTAGGCAAGGCTAATGCACGACAACGCAAGGCTAGGCAATGCACGACAATGCAAGGAAAGCTTAAAGCAAAGGAAGGCACGGTCAGGCGAGATAAGGCTAAGGCACGACAACGCAAGGCTAGGCAATGCACGGAAGGCAAGCAAAGAGTAACGGAAGGTAAGGAAGGCAAGGGAAAGCAAAGAAAGGCAAGTGTAACGGAAGGAACGGCACGGCAAGGGGAAACAAGGCTAAGGCACGACAACGCACGCTAGGCAATGAACGGCAAGGCAAGGAAAGGGTAACGCATGGGAAAGCACGGTCAGGCGAGGCAAGCCTAAGGCATGACAACGCAAGGCTAGGCAATGCACGGAAAGCAAGCAAAGAGTAACGGAACGCAAGGAAGGCAAGGGAAAGCAAGGGAAGGCAAGGGTAACGGAAGGAACGGCACGGCAAGGGGTAACAAGGCTAAGGCACGACAACGGAGGGCTAGGCAATGCACGGCAAGGCAAGGAAAGAGTAACGGAAGGAAAGGAAGGCAAGGCAAAGCCAGGCAAGGCAAGTGTAACAAAAGGCACGCAACGGCAAGGGGAAACAAGGCTAAGGCACGACAACACACGGCTAGGAAATGCACGGCAAGGCAAGGAAAGGGTAACGCAAGGCAAGGCACGGTGAGGCTAGGCAAGGCTAATGCACGACAACGCAAGGCTAGGCAATGCACGACAATGCAAGTAAAGCTTAAAGCAAAGGAAGGCACGGTCAGGCGAGATAAGGCTAAGGCACGACAACGCAAGGCTAGGCAATGCACGGAAGGCAAGCAAAGAGTAACGGAAGGTAAGGAAGGCAAGGGAAAGCAAAGAAAGGCAAGTGTAACGGAAGGAACGGCACGGCAAGGGGAAACAAGGCTAAGGCACGGCAACGCAGGCTAGGCAATGCACGGCAAGGCAAGGAAAGCGTAACGCATGGGAAAGCACGTTCAGGCGAGGCAAGGCTAAGGCACAACAACGCAAGGCTAGGCAATGCACGGAAGCAAGCAAAGAGTAACGGAAGGTAAGGAAGGCAAGGGAAAGGAAGGAAAGGCAAGTGTAACGGAAGGAACGGCACGGCAAGCGGAAACAAGGCTAAGGCACGACAACGCACGGCCAGGCAATGCACGGCAAGGCAAGGAAAGGGTAACGCATGGGAAAGCACGGTCAGGCGATGCAAGGGAAAGGCATGACAACGCAAGGCTAGGCAATGCACGGAAAGCAAGCAAAGAGTAACGGAAGGCAAGGAAGGCAAGGGAAAGCAAGGGAATGCAAGGGTAACGGAAGGAACGTCACGGCAAAGGGTAACAAGGCTAAGGCACGGCAACGCAGGGTTAGGCAATGCACGGCAAGGCAAGGAAAGGGTAACGCAGGGGAAGGCACGGTCAGGTGAGGCAAGGGTAAGGCACGACAATGCAAGGCTAGGCAATGCACGGGAAGGCAAGGAAAGAGTAACGCAAGGCAAGGCACGGTGAGGCTAGGCAAGGCTAATGCACGACAACGCAAGGCTAGGCAATGCACGACAATGCAAGTAAAGCTTAAAGCAAAGGAAGGCACGGTTAGGCGAGATAAGGCTAAGGCACGACAACGCAAGGCTAGGCAATGCACGGAAAGCAAGCAAAGAGTAACGGAACGCAAGGAAGTCAAGGGAAAGCAAGGGAAGGCAAGGGTAACGGAAGGAACGGCACGGCAAGGGGTAACAAGGCTAAGGTACGACAACGCAGGAATAGGCAATGCACGGCAAGGCAAGGAAAGGGTAACGCATGGGAAAGCACGGTCAGGCGAGGCAAGGCTAAGGAAAGCCAACGCAAGGCTAGGCAATGCACGGAAAGCAAGCAGGGAGTAACGGAATGCAAGGAAGGAAAGGGAAAGCAAGGGAAGGCAAGGGTAACGGAAGGAACGGCACGGCAAGGGGTAACAAGGCTAAGGCACGACAACACACGGCTAGGAAATGCACGGCAAGGCAAGGAAAGGGTAACGCAAGGCAAGGCACGGTGAGGCTAGGCAAGGTTAATGCACGACAACGCAAGGCTAGGCAATGCAAGACAATGCAAGGAAAGCTTAAAGCAAAGGAAGGCACGGTCAGGCGAGATAAGGCTAAGGCACGACAACGCAAGGCTAGGCAATTCAGGGAAGGCAAGCAAAGAGTAACGGAAGGTAAGCAAGGCAAGGAAAAGGAAGGAAAGGCCAGGGTAACGGAAGGAACGGCACGGCAAGGGGAAACAAGTCTAAGGCACGACACCGAACGCTAGGCAATGAACGGCAAGGCAAGGAAAGGGTAACGCATTTGAAAGCACGGTCAGGCGAGGCAACGCTAAGGCACGACAACGCAAGGCTAGGCAATGCACGGAAAGCAAGCAAAGAGTAACGGAAGGTAAGGAAGGCAAGGGAAAGCAAGGAAAGGCAAGTGTAACGGAAGGAACGGCACGGCAAGGGGCAACAAGGCTAAGGCACGACAACGCACGCTAGGCAATGCACGGCAAGGCAAGGAAAGGGTAACGCATGGGAAAGCACGGTCAGGCGAGGCAAGGCTAAGGCATGACAACGCAAGGCTAGGCAATGCACGGAAAGCAAGCAAAGAGTAACGGAACGCAAGGAAGGCAAGGGAAAGCAAGGGAAGGCAAGGGAAACGGAAGGAACGGCACGGCAAGGGGTAAGAAGGCTAAGGCACGACAACGCAGGGCTAGGCAATGCACGGCAAGGCAAGGAAAGGGTAACGCAGGGGAAGGCACGGTCAGGTGAGGCAAGGATAAGGCACGACAATGCAAGGCTAGGCAATGCCCGGCAAGGCAAGTAAAGAGTAACGGAAGGAAAGGAAGGCAAGGCAAAGCCAGGCAAGGCAAGTGTAACAAAAGGCACGCCACGGCAAGGGGAATCAAGGCTAAGGCACGACAACGCACGGCTAGGCAATGCACGGCAAGGCAAGGAAAGGGTAACGCAAGGCAAGGCACGGTGAGGCTAGGCAAGGCTAATGCACGACAACGCAAGGCTAGGCAATGCACGACAATGCAAGGAAAGCTTAAAGCAAAGGAAGGCACGGTCAGGCGAGATAAGGCTAAGGCACGACAACGCAAGGCTAGGCAATGCACGGAAGGCAAGCAAAGAGTAACGGAAGGTAAGGAAGGCAAGGGAAAGCAAAGAAAGGCAAGTGTAACGGAAGGAACGGCACGGCAAGGGGAAACAAGGCTAAGGCACGGCAACGCAGGCTAGGCAATGCACGGCAAGGCAAGGAAAGGGTAACGCATGGGAAAGCACGGTCAGGCGAGGCAAGGCTAAGGCACAACAACGCAAGGCTAGGCAATGCACGGAAGCAAGCAAAGAGTAACGGAAGGTAAGGAAGGCAAGGGAAAGGAAGGAAAGGCAAGTGTAACGGAAGGAACGGCACGGCAAGCGGAAACAAGGCTAAGGCACGACAACGCACGGCCAGGCAATGCACGGCAAGGCAAGGAAAGGGTAACGCATGGGAAAGCACGGTCAGGCGATGCAAGGGAAAGGCATGACAACGCAAGGCTAGGCAATGCACGGAAAGCAAGCAAAGAGTAACGGAACGCAAGGAAGGCAAGGGAAAGCAAGGGAATGCAAGGGTAACGGAAGGAACGTCACGGCAAGGGGTAACAAGGCTAAGGCACGGCAACGCAGGGTTAGGCAATGCACGGCAAGGCAAGGAAAGGGTAACGCATGGGAAAGCACGGTCAGGCGAGGCAAGGCTAAGGCACGACAACCCAAGGCTAGGCAATGCACGGCAAGGCAAGGAAAGGGTAACGCAAGGCAAGGCACGGTGAGGCTAGGCAAGGCTAATGCACGACAACGCAAGGCTAGGCAATGCACGACAATGCAAGGAAAGCTTAAAGCAAAGGAAGGCACGGTCAGGCGAGATAAGGCTAAGGCACGACAACGCAAGGCTAGGCAATGCACGGAAGGCAAGCAAAGAGTAACGGAAGGTAAGGAAGGCAAGGGAAAGCAAAGAAAGGCAAGTGTAACGGAAGGAACGGCACGGCAAGGGGAAACAAGGCTAAGGCACGACAACGCACGCTAGGCAATGAACGGCAAGGCAAGGAAAGGGTAACGCATGGGAAAGCACGGTCAGGCGAGGCAAGCCTAAGGCATGACAACGCAAGGCTAGGCAATGCACGGAAAGCAAGCAAAGAGTAACGGAACGCAAGGAAGGCAAGGGAAAGCAAGGGAAGGCAAGGGTAACGGAAGGAACGGCACGGCAAGGGGTAACAAGGCTAAGGCACGACAACGCAGGGCTAGGCAATGCACGGCAAGGCAAGGAAAGAGTAACGGAAGGAAAGGAAGGCAAGGCAAAGCCAGGCAAGGCAAGTGTAACAAAAGGCACGCAACGGCAAGGGGAAACAAGGCTAAGGCACGACAACACACGGCTAGGAAATGCACGCAAGGCAAGGAAAGGGTAACGCAAGGCAAGGCACGGTGAGGCTAGGCAAGGCTAATGCACGACAACGCAAGGCTAGGCAATGCACGACAATGCAAGTAAAGCTTAAAGCAAAGGAAGGCACTGTCAGGCGAGATAAGGCTAAGGCACGACAACGCAAGGCTAGGCAATGCACGGAAGGCAAGCAAAGAGTAACGGAAGGTAAGGAAGGCAAGGGAAAGCAAAGAAAGGCAAGTGTAACGGAAGGAACGGCACGGCAAGGGGAAACAAGGCTAAGGCACGACAACGCACGCTAGGCAATGCACGGCAAGGCAAGGAAAGGGTAACGCATGGGAAAGCACGGTCAGGCGAGGCAAGGCTAAGGAAAGCCAACGGAAGGCTTGGCAATGCACGGAAAGCAAGCAAGGAGTAACGGAATGCAAGGAAGGAAAGGGAAAGCAAGGGAAGGCAAGGGTAACGGAAGGAACGGCACGGCAAGGGGAAACAAGGCTAAGGCACGACAACGCACGCTAGGCAATGCACGACAAGGCAAGGAAAGGGTAACGCATGGGAAAGCACGGTCAGGCGAGGCAAGGCTAAGGAAAGCCAACGCAAGGCTAGGAAATGCACGGAAAGCAAGCAAGGAGTAACGGAATGCAAGGAAGGAAAGGGAAAGCAAGGGATGGCAAGGGTAACGGAAGGAACGGCACGGCAAGGGGTAACAAGGCTAAGGCACGACAACACACGGCTAGGAAATGCACGGCAAGGCAAGGAAAGGGTAACGCAAGGCAAGGCACGGTGAGGCTAGGCAAGGTTAATGCACGACAACGCAAGGCTAGGCAATGCACGACAATGCAAGGAAAGCTTAAAGCAAAGGAAGGCACGGTCAGGCGAGATAAGGCTAAGGCACGACAACGCAAGGCTAGGCAATGCACGGAAGGCAAGCAAAGAGTAACGGAAGGTAAGGAAGGCAAGGGAAAGGAAGGAAAGGCAATGGTAAGGGAAGGAACGGCACGGCAAGGGGAAACAAGGCTAAGGCACGACAACGCACGCTAGGCAATGCACGGCAAGGCAAGGAAAGGGTAACGCATGGGAAAGCACGGTCAGGCGAGGCAAGGCTAAGGCACGACAACCCAAGGCTAGGTAATGCACGGAAGGCAAGCAAAGAGAAACGGAAGGTAAGGAAGGAAAGGGAAAGCAAAGAAAGGCAAGTGTAACGGAAGGAACGGCACGGCAAGGGGAAACAAGGCTAAGGCACGATAAGGCACGGCTAGGCAATGCACGGCAAGGCAAGCAAACGGTAACGCAAGGAAAGGCACGGTGAGGCTAGGCAAGGCTAATGCACGAAAACGCATGGCTAGGCGATGCACGACAATGCAAGGAAAGCTTAAAGCAAAGGAAGGCAAGGTCAGGCGAGATAAGGCTTAGGCACGGCAACGCAAGGCTAGGAAATTCAGGGAAGGCAAGTAAAGAGTAACGGAAGGTAAGCAAGGCAAGGAAAAGGAAGGAAAGGCCAGGGTAACGGAAGGAACGGCACGGCAAGGGGAAACAAGGCTAAGGCACGGCAACGCAGGGCTAGGCAATGCACGGCAAGGCAAGGAAAGGGTAACGCAGGGGAAGGCACGGTCTGGTGAGGCAAGGACAAGGCACGACAATGCAAGGCTAGGCAATGCACGGCAAGGCAAGTAAAGAGTAACGGAAGGAAAGGAAGGCAAGGCAAAGCCAGGCAAGGCAAGTGTAACAAAAGGCACGCCACGGCAAGGGGAATCAAGGCTAAGGCACGACAACGCACGGCTAGGCAATGCACGGCAAGGCAAGGAAAGGGTAACGCAAGGCAAGGCACGGTGAGGCTAGGCAAGGCTAATGCACGACAACGCAAGGCTAGGCAATGCACGACAATGCAAGGAAAGCTTAAAGCAAAGGAAGGCACGGTCAGGCGAGATAAGGCTAAGGCACGACAACGCAAGGCTAGGCAATGCACGGAAGGCAAGCAAAGAGTAACGGAAGGTAAGGAAGGCAAGGGAAAGCAAAGAAAGGCAAGTGTAACGGAAGGAACGGCACGGCAAGGGGAAACAAGGCTAAGGCACGACAACGCACGCTAGGCAATGAACGGCAAGGCAAGGAAAGGGTAACGCATGGGAAAGCACGGTCAGGCGAGGCAAGCCTAAGGCATGACAACGCAAGGCTAGGCAATGCACGGAAAGCAAGCGAAGAGTAACGGAACGCAAGGAAGGCAAGGGAAAGCAAGGGAAGGCAAGGGTAACGGAAGGAACGGCACGGCAAGGGGTAACAAGGCTAAGGCACGACAACGGAGGGCTAGGCAATGCACGGCAAGGCAAGGAAAGAGTAACGGAAGGAAAGGAAGGCAAGGCAAAGCCAGGCAAGGCAAGTGTAACAAAAGGCACGCAACGGCAAGGGGAAACAAGGCTAAGGCACGACAACACACGGCTAGGAAATGCACGGCAAGGCAAGGAAAGGGTAACGCAAGGCAAGGCACGGTGAGGCTAGGCAAGGCTAATGCACGACAACGCAAGGCTAGGCAATGCACGACAATGCAAGTAAAGCTTAAAGCAAAGGAAGGCACGGTCAGGCGAGATAAGGCTAAGGCACGACAACGCAAGGCTAGGCAATGCACGGAAGGCAAGCAAAGAGTAACGGAAGGTAAGGAAGGCAAGGGAAAGCAAAGAAAGGCAAGTGTAACGGAAGGAACGGCACGGCAAGGGGAAACAAGGCTAAGGCACGGCAACGCAGGCTAGGCAATGCACGGCAAGGCAAGGAAAGGGTAACGCATGGGAAAGCACGTTCAGGCGAGGCAAGGCTAAGGCACAACAACGCAAGGCTAGGCAATGCACGGAAGCAAGCAAAGAGTAACGGAAGGTAAGGAAGGCAAGGGAAAGGAAGGAAAGGCAAGTGTAACGGAAGGAACGGCACGGCAAGCGGAAACAAGGCTAAGGCACGACAACGCACGGCCAGGCAATGCACGGCAAGGCAAGGAAAGGGTAACGCATGGGAAAGCACGGTCAGGCGATGCAAGGGAAAGGCATGACAACGCAAGGCTAGGCAATGCACGGAAAGCAAGCAAAGAGTAACGGAACGCAAGGAAAGCAAGGGAAAGCAAGGGAATGCAAGGGTAACGGAAGGAACGTCACGGCAAGGGGTAACAAGGCTAAGGCACGGCAACGCAGGGTTAGGCAATGCACGGCAAGGCAAGGAAAGGGTAACGCAGGGGAAGGCACGGTCAGGTGAGGCAAGGGTAAGGCACGACAATGCAAGGCTAGGCAATGCACGGGAAGGCAAGGAAAGAGTAACGCAAGGCAAGGCACGGTGAGGCTAGGCAAGGCTAATGCACGACAACGCAAGGCTAGGCAATGCACGACAATGCAAGTAAAGCTTAAAGCAAAGGAAGGCACGGTTAGGCGAGATAAGGCTAAGGCACGACAACGCAAGGCTAGGCAATGCACGGAAGGCAAGCAAAGAGTAACGGAACGCAAGGAAGGCAAGGGAAAGCAAGGGAAGGCAAGGGTAACGGAAGGAACGGCACGGCAAGGGGTAACAAGGCTAAGGTACGACAACGCAGTTCTAGGCAATGCACGGCAAGGCAAGGAAAGAGTAACGGAAGGAAAGGAAGGCAAGGCAAAGCCAGGCAAGGCAAGTGTAACAAAAGGCACGCAACGGCAAGGGGAAACAAGGCTAAGGCACGACAACACACGGCTAGGAAATGCACGGCAAGGCAAGGAAAGGGTAACGCAAGGCAAGGCACGGTGAGGCTAGGCAAGGCTAATGCACGACAACGCAAGGCTAGGCAATGCACGACAATGCAAGTAAAGCTTAAAGCAAAGGAAGGCACGGTCAGGCGAGATAAGGCTAAGGCACGACAACGCAAGGCTAGGCAATGCACGGAAGGCAAGCAAAGAGTAACGGAAGGTAAGGAAGGCAAGGGAAAGCAAAGAAAGGCAAGGGTAACGGAAGGAACGGCACGGCAAGGGGAAACAAGGCTAAGGCACGACAACGCACGGCTAGGCAATGCACGGCAAGGCAAGGAAAGGGTAACGCATGGGAAAGCACGGTCAGGCGAGGCAAGGCTAAGGCATGACAACGCAAGGCTAGGCAATACACGGAAAGCAAGCAAAGAGTAACGGAAGGCAAGGAAGGCAAGGGAAAGCAAGGGAAGGCAAGGGAAACGGAAGGAACGGCACGGGAAGGGGTAAGAAGGCTAAGGCACGACAACGCAGGGCTAGGCAATGCACGGCAAGGCAAGGAAAGGGTAACGCAGGGGAAGGCACGGTCAGGTGAGGCAAGGATAAGGCACGACAATGCAAGGCTAGGCAATGCCCGGCAAGGCAAGTAAAGAGTAACGGAAGGAAAGGAAGGCAAGGCAAAGCCAGGCAAGGCAAGTGTAACAAAAGGCACGCCACGGCAAGGGGAATCAAGGCTAAGGCACGACAACGCACGGCTAGGCAATGCACGGCAAGGCAAGGAAAGGGTAACGCAAGGCAAGGCACGGTGAGGCTAGGCAAGGCTAATGCACGACAACGCAAGGCTAGGCAATGCACGACAATGCAAGGAAAGCTTAAAGCAAAGGAAGGCACGGTCAGGCGAGATAAGGCTAAGGCACGACAACGCAAGGCTAGGCAATGCACGGAAGGCAAGCAAAGAGTAACGGAAGGTAAGGAAGGCAAGGGAAAGCAAAGAAAGGCAAGTGTAACGGAAGGAACGGCACGGCAAGGGGAAACAAGGCTAAGGCACGGCAACGCAGGCTAGGCAATGCACGGCAAGGCAAGGAAAGGGTAACGCATGGGAAAGCACGGTCAGGCGAGGCAAGGCTAAGGCACAACAACGCAAGGCTAGGCAATGCACGGAAGCAAGCAAAGAGTAACGGAAGGTAAGGAAGGCAAGGGAAAGGAAGGAAAGGCAAGTGTAACGGAAGGAACGGCACGGCAAGCGGAAACAAGGCTAAGGCACGACAACGCACGGCCAGGCAATGCACGGCAAGGCAAGGAAAGGGTAACGCATGGGAAAGCACGGTCAGGCGATGCAAGGGAAAGGCATGACAACGCAAGGCTAGGCAATGCACGGAAAGCAAGCAAAGAGTAACGGAACGCAAGGAAGGCAAGGGAAAGCAAGGGAATGCAAGGGTAACGGAAGGAACGGCACGGCAAGGGGTAACAAGGCTAAGGCACGGCAACGCAGGGTTAGGCAATGCACGGCAAGGCAAGGAAAGGGTAACGCATGGGAAAGCACGGTCAGGCGAGGCAAGGCTAAGGCACGACAACCCAAGGCTATGCAATGCACGGCAAGGCAAGGAAAGGGTAACGCAAGGCAAGGCACGGTGAGGCTAGGCAAGGCTAATGCACGACAACGCAAGGCTAGGCAATGCACGACAATGCAAGGAAAGCTTAAAGCAAAGGAAGGCACGGTCAGGCGAGATAAGGCTAAGGCACGACAACGCAAGGCTAGGCAATGCACGGAAGGCAAGCAAAGAGTAACGGAAGGTAAGGAAGGCAAGGGAAAGCAAAGAAAGGCAAGTGTAACGGAAGGAACGGCACGGCAAGGGGAAACAAGGCTAAAGCACGACAACGCACGCTAGGCAATGAACGGCAAGGCAAGGAAAGGGTAACGCATGGGAAAGCTCGGTCAGGCGAGGCAAGCCTAAGGCATGACAACGCAAGGCTAGGCAATGCACGGAAAGCAAGCAAAGAGTAACGGAACGCAAGGAAGGCAAGGGAAAGCAAGGGAAGGCAAGGGTAACGGAAGGAACGGCACGGCAAGGGGTAACAAGGCTAAGGCACGACAACGCAGGGCTAGGCAATGCACGGCAAGGCAAGGAAAGAGTAACGGAAGGAAAGGAAGGCAAGGCAAAGCCAGGCAAGGCAAGTGTAACAAAAGGCACGCAACGGCAAGGGGAAACAAGGCTAAGGCACGACAACACACGGCTAGGAAATGCACGGCAAGGCAAGGAAAGGGTAACGCAAGGCAAGGCACGGTGAGGCTAGGCAAGGCTAATGCACGACAACGCAAGGCTAGGCAATGCACGACAATGCAAGTAAAGCTTAAAGCAAAGGAAGGCACGGTCAGGCGAGATAAGGCTAAGGCACGACAACGCAAGGCTAGGCAATGCACGGAAGGCAAGCAAAGAGTAACGGAAGGTAAGGAAGGCAAGGGAAAGCAAAGAAAGGCAAGTGTAACGGAAGGAACGGCACGGCAAGGGGAAACAAGGCTAAGGCACGACAACGCACGCTAGGCAATGCACGGCAAGGCAAGGAAAGGGTAACGCATGGGAAAGCACGGTCAGGCGAGGCAAGGCTAAGGAAAGCCAACGCAAGGCTAGGCAATGCACGGAAAGCAAGCAAGGAGTAACGGAATGCAAGGAAGGAAAGGGAAAGCAAGGGAAGGCAAGGGTAACGGAAGGAACGGCACGGCAAGGGGAAACAAGGCTAAGGCACGACAACGCACGCTAGGCAATGCACGACAAAGCAAGGAAAGGGTAACGCATGGGAAAGCAAGGTCAGGCGAGGCAAGGCTAAGGAAAGCCAACGCAAGGCTAGGCAATGCACGGAAAGCAAGCAAGGAGTAACGGAATGCAAGGAAGGAAAGGGAAAGCAAGGGATGGCAAGGGTAACGGAAGGAACGGCACGGCAAGGGGTAACAAGGCTAAGGCACGACAACACACGGCTAGGAAATGCACGGCAAGGCAAGGAAAGGGTAACGCAAGGCAAGGCACGGTGAGGCTAGGCAAGGTTAATGCACGACAACGCAAGGCTAGGCAATGCACGACAATGCAAGGAAAGCTTAAAGCAAAGGAAGGCACGGTCAGGCGAGATAAGGCTAAGGCACGACAACGCAAGGCTAGGCAATGCACGGAAGGCAAGCAAAGAGTAACGGAAGGTAAGGAAGGCAAGGGAAAGCAAGGAAAGGCAATGGTAAGGGAAGGAACGGCACGGCAAGGGGAAACAAGGCTAAGGCACGACAACGCACGCTAGGCAATGCACGGCAAGGCAAGGAAAGGGTAACGCATGGGAAAGCACGGTCAGGCGAGGCAAGGCTAAGGCACGACAACCCAAGGCTAGGTAATGCACGGAAGGCAAGCAAAGAGAAACGGAAGGTAAGGAAGGAAAGGGAAAGCAAAGAAAGGCAAGTGTAACGGAAGGAACGGCACGGCAAGGGGAAACAAGGCTAAGGCACGATAAAGCACGGCTAGGCAATGCACGGCAAGGCAAGCAAACGGTAACGCAAGGAAAGGCACGGTGAGGCTAGGCAAGGCTAATGCACGAAAACGCATGGCTAGGCGATGCACGACAATGCAAGGAAAGCTTAAAGCAAAGGAAGGCAAGGTCAGGCGAGATAAGGCTTAGGCACGACAACGCAAGGCTAGGAAATTCAGGGAAGACAAGTAAAGAGTAACGGAAGGTAAGCAAGGCAAGGAAAAGGAAGGAAAGGCCAGGGTAACGGAAGGAACGGCACGGCAAGGGGAAACAAGGCTAAGGCACGGCAACGCAGGCTAGGCAATGCACGGCAAGGCAAGGAAAGGGTAACGCATGGGAAAGCACGGTCAGGCGATGCAAGGCTAAGGCATGACAACGCAAGGCTAGGCAATGCACGGAAAGAAAGCAAAGAGTAACGGAACGCAAGGAAGGCAAGGGAAAGCAAGGGAAGGCAAGGGTAACGGAAGGAACGGCACGGCTAGGGGTAAGAAGGCTAAGGCACGACAACGCAGGGCTAGGCAATGCACGGCAAGGCAAGGAAAGGGTAACGCAGGGGAAGGCACGGTCTGGTGAGGCAAGGATAAGGCACGACAATGCAAGGCTAGGCAATGCACGGCAAGGCAAGTAAAGAGTAACGGAAGGAAAGGAAGGCAAGGCAAAGCCAGGCAAGGCAAGTGTAACAAAAGGCACGCCACGGCAAGGGGAATCAAGGCTAAGGCACGACAACGCACGGCTAGGCAATGCACGGCAAGGCAAGGAAAGGGTAACGCAAGGCAAGGCACGGTGAGGCTAGGCAAGGCTAATGCACGACAACGCAAGGCTAGGCAATGCACGACAATGCAAGGAAAGCTTAAAGCAAAGGAAGGCACGGTCAGGCGAGATAAGGCTAAGGCACGACAACGCAAGGCTAGGCAATGCACGGAAGGCAAGCAAAGAGTAACGGAAGGTAAGGAAGGCAAGGGAAAGCAAAGAAAGGCAAGTGTAACGGAAGGAACGGCACGGCAAGGGGAAACAAGGCTAAGGCACGACAACGCACGCTAGGCAATGAACGGCAAGGCAAGGAAAGGGTAACGCATGGGAAAGCACGGTCAGGCGAGGCAAGCCTAAGGCATGACAACGCAAGGCTAGGCAATGCACGGAAAGCAAGCAAAGAGTAACGGAACGCAAGGAAGGCAAGGGAAAGCAAGGGAAGGCAAGGGTAACGGAAGGAACGGCACGGCAAGGGGTAACAAGGCTAAGGCACGACAATGCAGGGCTAGGCAATGCACGGCAAGGCAAGGAAAGAGTAACGGAAGGAAAGGAAGGCAAGGCAAAGCCAGGCAAGGCAAGTGTAACAAAAGGCACGCAACGGCAAGGGGAAACAAGGCTAAGGCACGACAACACACGGCTAGGAAATGCACGGCAAGGCAAGGAAAGGGTAACGCAAGGCAAGGCACGGTGAGGCTAGGCAAGGCTAATGCACGACAACGCAAGGCTAGGCAATGCACGACAATGCAAGTAAAGCTTAAAGCAAAGGAAGGCACGGTCAGGCGAGATAAGGCTAAGGCACGACAACGCAAGGCTAGGCAATGCACGGAAGGCAAGCAAAGAGTAACGGAAGGTAAGGAAGGCAAGGGAAAGCAAAGAAAGGCAAGTGTAACGGAAGGAACGGCACGGCAAGGGGAAACAAGGCTAAGGCACGACAACGCACGCTAGGCAATGCACGGCAAGGCAAGGAAAGGGTAACGCATGGGAAAGCACGGTCAGGCGAGGCAAGGCTAAGGAAAGCCAACGCAAGGCTAGGCAATGCACGGAAAGCAAGCAAGGAGTAACGGAATGCAAGGAAGGAAAGGGAAAGCAAGGGAAGGCAAGGGTAACGGAAGGAACGGCACGGCATGGGGAAACAAGGCTAAGGCACGACAACGCACGCTAGGCAATGCACGACAAGGCAAGGAAAGGGTAACGCATGGGAAAGCAAGGTCAGGCGAGGCAAGGCTAAGGAAAGCCAACGCAAGGCTAGGCAATGCACGGAAAGCAAGCAAGGAGTAACGGAATGCAAGGAAGGAAAGGGAAAGCAAGGGATGGCAAGGGTAACGGAAGGAACGGCACGGCAAGGGGTAACAAGGCTAAGGCACGACAACACACGGCTAGGAAATGCACGGCAAGGCAAGGAAAGGGTAACGCAAGGCAAGGCACGGTGAGGCTAGGCAAGGTTAATGCACGACAACGCAAGGCTAGGCAATGCACGACAATGCAAGGAAAGCTTAAAGCAAAGGAAGGCACGGTCAGGCGAGATAAGGCTAAGGCACGACAACGCAAGGCTAGGCAATGCACGGAAGGCAAGCAAAGAGTAACGGAAGGTAAGGAAGGCAAGGGAAAGCAAGGAAAGGCAATGGTAAGGGAAGGAACGGCACGGCAAGGGGAAACAAGGCTAAGGCACGACAACGCACGCTAGGCAATGCACGGCAAGGCAAGGAAAGGGTAACGCATGGGAAAGCACGGTCAGGCGAGGCAAGGCTAAGGCACGACAACCCAAGGCTAGGTAATGTACGGAAGGCAAGCAAAGAGAAACGGAAGGTAAGGAAGGAAAGGGAAAGCAAAGAAAGGCAAGTGTAACGGAAGGAACGGCACGGCAAGGGGAAACAAGGCTAAGGCACGACAACGCACGGCTAGGCAATGCACGGCAAGGCAAGCAAACGGTAACGCAAGGAAAGGCACGGTGAGGCTAGGCAAGGCTAATGCACGAAAACGCATGGCTAGGCGATGCACGACAATGCAAGGAAAGCTTAAAGCAAAGGAAGGCAAGGTCAGGCGCGATAAGGCTTAGGCACGACAACGCAAGGCTAGGAAATTCAGGGAAGGCAAGTAAAGAGTAACGGAAGGTAAGCAAGGCAAGGAAAAGGAAGGAAAGGCCAGGGTAACGGAAGGAACGGCACGGCAAGGGGAAACAAGGCTAAGGCACGGCAACGCAGGCTAGGCAATGCACGGCAAGGCAAGGAAAGGGTAACGCATGGGAAAGCACGGTCAGGCGATGCAAGGCTAAGGCATGACAACGCAAGGCTAGGCAATGCACGGAAAGAAAGCAAAGAGTAACGGAACGCAAGGAAGGCAAGGGAAAGCAAGGGAAGGCAAGGGTAACGGAAGGAACGGCACGGCTAGGGGTAAGAAGGCTAAGGCACGACAACGCAGGGCTAGGCAATGCACGGCAAGGCAAGGAAAGGGTAACGCAGGGGAAGGCACGGTCTGGTGAGGCAAGGATAAGGCACGACAATGCAAGGCTAGGCAATGCACGGCAAGGCAAGTAAAGAGTAACGGAAGGAAAGGAAGGCAAGGCAAAGCCAGGCAAGGCAAGTGTAACAAAAGGCACGCCACGGCAAGGGGAATCAAGGCTAAGGCACGACAACGCACGGCTAGGCAATGCACGGCAAGGCAAGGAAAGGGTAACGCAAGGCAAGGCACGGTGAGGCTAGGCAAGGCTAATGCACGACAACGCAAGGCTAGGCAATGCACGACAATGCAAGGAAAGCTTAAAGCAAAGGAAGGCACGGTCAGGCGAGATAAGGCTAAGGCACGACAACGCAAGGCTAGGCAATGCACGGAAGGCAAGCAAAGAGTAACGGAAGGTAAGGAAGGCAAGGGAAAGCAAAGAAAGGCAAGTGTAACGGAAGGAACGGCACGGCAAGGGGAAACAAGGCTAAGGCACGACAACGCACGCTAGGCAATGAACGGCAAGGCAAGGAAAGGGTAACGCATGGGAAAGCACGGTCAGGCGAGGCAAGCCTAAGGCATGACAACGCAAGGCTAGGCAATGCACGGAAAGCAAGCAAAGAGTAACGGAACGCAAGGAAGGCAAGGGAAAGCAAGGGAAGGCAAGGGTAACGGAAGGAACGGCACGGCAAGGGGTAACAAGGCTAAGGCACGACAACGGAGGGCTAGGCAATGCACGGCAAGGCAAGGAAAGAGTAACGGAAGGAAAGGAAGGCAAGGCAAAGCCAGGCAAGGCAAGTGTAACAAAAGGCACGCAACGGCAAGGGGAAACAAGGCTAAGGCACGACAACACACGGCTAGGAAATGCACGGCAAGGCAAGGAAAGGGTAACGCAAGGCAAGGCACGGTGAGGCTAGGCAAGGCTAATGCACGACAACGCAAGGCTAGGCAATGCACGACAATGCAAGTAAAGCTTAAAGCAAAGGAAGGCACGGTCAGGCGAGATAAGGCTAAGGCACGACAACGCAAGGCTAGGCAATGCACGGAAGGCAAGCAAAGAGTAACGGAAGGTAAGGAAGGCAAGGGAAAGCAAAGAAAGGCAAGTGTAACGGAAGGAACGGCACGGCAAGGGGAAACAAGGCTAAGGCACGGCAACGCAGGCTAGGCAATGCACGGCAAGGCAAGGAAAGGGTAACGCATGGGAAAGCACGTTCAGGCGAGGCAAGGCTAAGGCACAACAACGCAAGGCTAGGCAATGCACGGAAGCAAGCAAAGAGTAACGGAAGGTAAGGAAGGCAAGGGAAAGGAAGGAAAGGCAAGTGTAACGGAAGGAACGGCACGGCAAGCGGAAACAAGGCTAAGGCACGACAACGCACGGCCAGGCAATGCACGGCAAGGCAAGGAAAGGGTAACGCATGGGAAAGCACGGTCAGGCGATGCAAGGGAAAGGCATGACAACGCAAGGCTAGGCAATGCACGGAAAGCAAGCAAAGAGTAACGGAACGCAAGGAAGGCAAGGGAAAGCAAAGGAATGCAAGGGTAACGGAAGGAACGTCACGGCAAGGGGTAACAAGGCTAAGGCACGGCAACGCAGGGTTAGGCAATGCACGGCAAGGCAAGGAAAGGGTAACGCAGGGGAAGGCACGGTCAGGTGAGGCAAGGGTAAGGCACGACAATGCAAGGCTAGGCAATGCACGGGAAGGCAAGGAAAGAGTAACGCAAGGCAAGGCACGGTGAGGCTAGGCAAGGCTAATGCACGACAACGCAAGGCTAGGCAATGCACGACAATGCAAGTAAAGCTTAAAGCAAAGGAAGGCACGGTTAGGCGAGATAAGGCTAAGGCACGACAACGCAAGGCTAGGCAATGCACGGAAGGCAAGCAAAGAGTAACGGAACGCAAGGAAGGCAAGGGAAAGCAAGGGAAGGCAAGGGTAACGGAAGGAACGGCACGGCAAGGGGTAACAAGGCTAAGGTACGACAACGCAGTTCTAGGCAATGCACGGCAAGGCAAGGAAAGAGTAACGGAAGGAAAGGAAGGCAAGGCAAAGCCAGGCAAGGCAAGTGTAACAAAAGGCACGCAACGGCAAGGGGAAACAAGGCTAAGGCACGACAACACACGGCTAGGAAATGCACGGCAAGGCAAGGAAAGGGTAACGCAAGGCAAGGCACGGTGAGGCTAGGCAAGGCTAATGCACGACAACGCAAGGCTAGGCAATGCACGACAATGCAAGTAAAGCTTAAAGCAAAGGAAGGCACGGTCAGGCGAGATAAGGCTAAGGCACGACAACGCAAGGCTAGGCAATGCACGGAAGGCAAGCAAAGAGTAACGGAAGGTAAGGAAGGCAAGGGAAAGCAAAGAAAGGCAAGTGTAACGGAAGGAACGGCACGGCAAGGGGAAACAAGGCTAAGGCACGACAACGCACGCTAGGCAATTCACGACAAGGCAAGGAAAGGGTAACGCATGGGAAAGCACGGTCAGGCGAGGCAAGGCTAAGGAAAGCCAACGCAAGGCTAGGCAATGCACGGAAAGCAAGCAAGGAGTAACGGAATGCAAGGAAGGAAAGGGAAAGCAAGGGATGGCAAGGGTAACGGAAGGAACGGCACGGCAAGGGGTAACAAGGCTAAGGCACGACAACACACGGCTAGGAAATGCACGGCAAGGCAAGGAAAGGGTAACGCAAGGCAAGGCACGGTGAGGCTAGGCAAGGTTAATGCACGACAAGGCAAGGCTAGGCAATGCACGACAATGCAAGTAAAGCTTAAAGCAAAGGAAGGCACGGTCAGGCGAGATAAGGCTAAGGCACGACAACGCAAGGCTAGGCAATGCACGGAAGGCAAGCAAAGAGTAACGGAAGGTAAGCAAGGCAAGGGAAAGCAAGGAAATGCAATGGTAACGGAAGGAACGGCACGGCAAGGGGAAACAATGCTAAGGCACGACAACGCACGCTAGGCAATGCACGGCAAGGCAAGGAAAGGGTAACGCATGGGAAAGCACGGTCAGGCGAGGCAAGGCTAAGGCACGACAACCCAAGGCTAGGTAATGCACGGAAGGCAAGCAAAGAGAAACGGAAGGTAAGGAAGGAAAGGGAAAGCAAAGAAAGGCAAGTGTAACGGAAGGAACGGCACGGCAAGGGGAAACAAGGCTAAGGCACGATAAGGCACGGCTAGGCAATGCACGGCAAGGCAAGCAAAGGGTAACGCAAGGAAAGGCACGGTGAGGCTAGGCAAGGCTAATGCACGAAAACGCATGGCTAGGCGATGCACGACAATGCAAGGAAAGCTTAAAGCAAAGGAAGGCAAGGTCAGGCGAGATAAGGCTTAGGCACGACAACGCAAGGCTAGGAAATTCAGGGAAGGCAAGTAAAGAGTAACGGAAGGTAAGCAAGGCAAGGAAAAGGAAGGAAAGGCCAGGGTAACGGAAGGAACGGCACGGCAAGGGGAAACAAGGCTAAGGCACGGCAACGCAGGCTAGGCAATGCACGGCAAGGCAAGGAAAGGGTAACGCATGGGAAAGCACGTTCAGGCGAGGCAAGGCTAAGGCACAACAACGCAAGACTAGGCAATGCACGGAAGGCAAGCAAAGAGTAACGGAAGGTAAGGAAGGCAAGGGAAAGGAAGGAAAGGCAAGTGTAACGGAAGGAACGGCACGGCAAGGGGAAAAAAGGCTAAGGCACGACAACGCACGGCTAGGCAATGCACGGCAAGGCAAGGAAAGGGTAACGCATGGGAAAGCACGGTCAGGCGATGCAAGGCTAACGCATGACAACGCAAGGCTAGGCAATGCACGGAAAGAAAGCAAAGAGTAACGGAACGCAAGGAAGGCAAGGGAAAGCAAGGGAAGGCAAGGGTAACGGAAGGAACGGCACGGCTAGGGGTAAGAAGGCTAAGGCACGACAACGCAGGGCTAGGCAATGCACGGCAAGGCAAGGAAAGGGTAACGCAGGGGAAGGCACGGTCTGGTGAGGCAAGGATAAGGCACGACAATGCAAGGCTAGGCAATGCACGGCAAGGCAAGTAAAGAGTAACGGAAGGAAAGGAAGGCAAGGCAAAGCCAGGCAAGGCAAGTGTAACAAAAGGCACGCCACGGCAAGGGGAATCAAGGCTAAGGCACGACAACGCACGGCTAGGCAATGCACGGCAAGGCAAGGAAAGGGTAACGCAAGGCAAGGCACGGTGAGGCTAGGCAAGGCTAATGCACGACAACGCAAGGCTAGGCAATGCACGACAATGCAAGGAAAGCTTAAAGCAAAGGAAGGCACGGTCAGGCGAGATAAGGCTAAGGCACGACAACGCAAGGCTAGGCAATGCACGGAAGGCAAGCAAAGAGTAACGGAAGGTAAGGAAGGCAAGGGAAAGCAAAGAAAGGCAAGTGTAACGGAAGGAACGGCACGGCAAGGGGAAACAAGGCTAAGGCACGACAACGCACGCTAGGCAATGAACGGCAAGGCAAGGAAAGGGTAACGCATGGGAAAGCACGGTCAGGCGAGGCAAGCCTAAGGCATGACAACGCAAGGCTAGGCAATGCACGGAAAGCAAGCAAAGAGTAACGGAACGCAAGGACGGCAAGGGAAAGCAAGGGAAGGCAAGGGTAACGGAAGGAACGGCACGGCAAGGGGTAACAAGGCTAAGGCACGACAACGGAGGTCTAGGCAATGCACGGCAAGGCAAGGAAAGAGTAACGGAAGGAAAGGAAGGCAAGGCAAAGCCAGGCAAGGCAAGTGTAACAAAAGGCACGCAACGGCAAGGGGAAACAAGGCTAAGGCACGACAACACACGGCTAGGAAATGCACGGCAAGGCAAGGAAAGGGTAACGCAAGGCAAGGCACGGTGAGGCTAGGCAAGGCTAATGCACGACAACGCAAGGCTAGGCAATGCACGACAATGCAAGTAAAGCTTAAAGCAAAGGAAGGCACGGTCAGGCGAGATAAGGCTAAGGCACGACAACGCAAGGCTAGGCAATGCACGGAAGGCAAGCAAAGAGTAACGGAAGGTAAGGAAGGCAAGGGAAAGCAAAGAAAGGCAAGTGTAACGGAAGGAACGGCACGGCAAGGGGAAACAAGGCTAAGGCACGGCAACGCAGGCTAGGCAATGCACGGCAAGGCAAGGAAAGGGTAACGCATGGGAAAGCACGTTCAGGCGAGGCAAGGCTAAGGCACAACAACGCAAGGCTATGCAATGCACGGAAGCAAGCAAAGAGTAACGGAAGGTAAGGAAGGCAAGGGAAAGGAAGGAAAGGCAAGTGTAACGGAAGGAACGGCACGGCAAGCGGAAACAAGGCTAAGGCACGACAACGCACGGCCAGGCAATGCACGGCAAGGCAAGGAAAGGGTAACGCATGGGAAAGCACGGTCAGGCGATGCAAGGGAAAGGCATGACAACGCAAGGCTAGGCAATGCACGGAAAGCAAGCAAAGAGTAACGGAACGCAAGGAAGGCAAGGGAAAGCAAGGGAATGCAAGGGTAACGGAAGGAACGTCACGGCAAGGGGTAACAAGGCTAAGGCACGGCAACGCAGGGTTAGGCAATGCACGGCAAGGCAAGGAAAGGGTAACGCAGGGGAAGGCACGGTCAGGTGAGGCAAGGGTAAGGCACGACAATGCAAGGCTAGGCAATGCACGGGAAGGCAAGGAAAGAGTAACGCAAGGCAAGGCACGGTGAGGCTAGGCAAGGCTAATGCACGACAACGCAAGGCTAGGCAATGCACGACAATGCAAGTAAAGCTTAAAGCAAAGGAAGGCACGGTTAGGCGAGATAAGGCTAAGGCACGACAACGCAAGGCTAGGCAATGCACGGAAAGCAAGCAAAGAGTAACGGAACGCAAGGAAGGCAAGGGAAAGCAAGGGAAGGCAAGGGTAACGGAAGGAACGGCACGGCAAGGGGTAACAAGGCTAAGGTACGACAACGCAGTTCTAGGCAATGCACGGCAAGGCAAGGAAAGAGTAACGGAAGGAAAGGAAGGCAAGGCAAAGCCAGGCAAGGCAAGTGTAACAAAAGGCACGCAACGGCAAGGGGAAACAAGGCTAAGGCACGACAACACACGGCTAGGAAATGCACGGCAAGGCAAGGAAAGGGTAACGCAAGGCAAGGCACGGTGAGGCTAGGCAAGGCTAATGCACGACAACGCAAGGCTAGGCAATGAACGACAATGCAAGTAAAGCTTAAAGCAAAGGAAGGCACAGTCAGGCGAAATAAGGCTAAGGCACGACAACGCAAGGCTAGGCAATGCACGGAAGGCAAGCAAAGAGTAACGGAAGGTAAGGAAGGCAAGGGAAAGCAAAGAAAGGCAAGTGTAACGGAAGGAACGGCACGGCAAGGGGAAACAA
This sequence comes from Macrotis lagotis, assembly GCF_037893015.1. NCBI lineage: Eukaryota > Metazoa > Chordata > Mammalia > Peramelemorphia > Peramelidae > Macrotis > Macrotis lagotis. The sequence goes on from NW_027421927.1 coordinate 488,878, forward strand.
GGCTAAGGCACGACAACGCACGCTAGGCAATGCACGGCAAGGCAAGGAAAGGGTAACGCATGGGAAAGCACGGTCAGGCGAGGCAAGGCTAAGGAAAGCCAACGCAAGGATAGGCAATGCACGGAAAGCAAGCAAGGAGTAACGGAATGCAAGGAAGGAAAGGGAAAGCAAGGGAAGGCAAGGGTAACGGAAGGAACGGCACGGCAAGGGGAAACAAGGCTAAGGCACGACAACGCACGCTAGGCAATGCACGGCAAGGCAAGGAAAGGGTAACGCATGGGAAAGCACGGTCAGGCGAGGCAAGGCTAAGGCACGACAACCCAAGGCTAGGTAATGCACGGAAGGCAAGCAAAGAGAAACGGAAGGTAAGGAAGGAAAGGGAAAGCAAAGAAAGGCAAGTGTAACGGAAGGAACGGCACGGCAAGGGGAAACAAGGCTAAGGCACGATAAGGCACGGCTAGGCAATGCACGGCAAGGCAAGCAAACGGTAACGCAAGGAAAGGCACGGTGAGGCTAGGCAAGGCTAATGCACGAAAACGCATGGCTAGGCGATGCACGAAAATGCAAGGAAAGCTTAAAGCAAAGGAAGGCAAGGTCAGGCGAGATAAGGCTTAGGCACGACAACGCAAGGCTAGGAAATTCAGGGAAGGCAAGTAAAGAGTAACGGAAGGTAAGCAAGGCAAGGAAAAGGAAGGAAAGGCCAGGGTAACGGAAGGAACGGCACGGCAAGGGGAAACAAGGCTAAGGCACGGCAACGCAGGCTAGGCAATGCACGGCAAGGCAAGGAAAGGGTAACGCATGGGAAAGCACGTTCAGGCGAGGCAAGGCTAAGGCACAACAACGCAAGACTAGGCAATGCACGGAAGGCAAGCAAAGAGTAACGGAAGGTAAGGAAGGCAAGGGAAAGGAAGGAAAGGCAAGTGTAACGGAAGGAACGGCACGGCAAGGGGAAACAAGGCTAAGGCACGACAACGCACGGCTAGGCAATGCACGGCAAGGCAAGGAAAGGGTAACGCATGGGAAAGCACGGTCAGGCGATGCAAGGCTAAGGCATGACAACGCAAGGCTAGGCAATGCACGGAAAGAAAGCAAAGAGTAACGGAACGCAAGGAAGGCAAGGGAAAGCAAGGGAAGGCAAGGGTAACGGAAGGAACGGCACGGCTAGGGGTAAGAAGGCTAAGGCACGACAACGCAGGGCTAGGCAATGCACGGCAAGGCAAGGAAAGGGTAACGCAGGGGAAGGCACGGTCTGGTGAGGCAAGGATAAGGCACGACAATGCAAGGCTAGGCAATGCACGGCAAGGCAAGTAAAGAGTAACGGAAGGAAAGGAAGGCAAGGCAAAGCCAGGCAAGGCAAGTGTAACAAAAGGCACGCCACGGCAAGGGGAATCAAGGCTAAGGCACGACAACGCACGGCTAGGCAATGCACGGCAAGGCAAGGAAAGGGTAACGCAAGGCAAGGCACGGTGAGGCTAGGCAAGGCTAATGCACGACAACGCAAGGCTAGGCAATGCACGACAATGCAAGGAAAGCTTAAAGCAAAGGAAGGCACGGTCAGGCGAGATAAGGCTAAGGCACGACAACGCAAGGCTAGGCAATGCACGGAAGGCAAGCAAAGAGTAACGGAAGGTAAGGAAGGCAAGGGAAAGCAAAGAAAGGCAAGTGTAACGGAAGGAACGGCACGGCAAGGGGAAACAAGGCTAAGGCACGACAACGCACGCTAGGCAATGAACGGCAAGGCAAGGAAAGGGTAACGCATGGGAAAGCACGGTCAGGCGAGGCAAGCCTAAGGCATGACAACGCAAGGCTAGGCAATGCACGGAAAGCAAGCAAAGAGTAACGGAACGCAAGGAAGGCAAGGGAAAGCAAGGGAAGGCAAGGGTAACGGAAGGAACGGCACGGCAAGGGGTAACAAGGCTAAGGCACGACAACGGAGGGCTAGGCAATGCACGGCAAGGCAAGGAATGAGTAACGGAAGGAAAGGAAGGCAAGGCAAAGCCAGGCAAGGCAAGTGTAACAAAAGGCACGCAACGGCAAGGGGAAACAAGGCTAAGGCACGACAACACACGGCTAGGAAATGCACGGCAAGGCAAGGAAAGGGTAACGCAAGGCAAGGCACGGTGAGGCTAGGCAAGGCTAATGCACGACAACGCAAGGCTAGGCAATGCACGACAATGCAAGTAAAGCTTAAAGCAAAGGAAGGCACGGTCAGGCGAGATAAGGCTAAGGCACCACAACGCAAGGCTAGGCAATGCACGGAAGGCAAGGAAAGAGTAACGGAAGGTAAGGAAGGCAAGGGAAAGCAAAGAAAGGCAAGTGTAACGGAAGGAACGGCACGGCAAGGGGAAACAAGGCTAAGGCACGGCAACGCAGGCTAGGCAATGCACGGCAAGGCAAGGAAAGGGTAACGCATGGGAAAGCACGTTCAGGCGAGGCAAGGCTAAGGCACAACAACGCAAGGCTAGGCAATGCACGGAAGCAAGCAAAGAGTAACGGAAGGTAAGGAAGGCAAGGGAAAGGAAGGAAAGGCAAGTGTAACGGAAGGAACGGCACGGCAAGCGGAAACAAGGCTAAGGCACGACAACGCACGGCCAGGTAATGCACGGCAAGGCAAGGAAAGGGTAACGCATGGGAAAGCACGGTCAGGCGATGCAAGGGAAAGGCATGACAACGCAAGGGAAGCAAGCAGGGAGTAACGGAATGCAAGGAAGGAAAGGGAAAGCAAGGGAAGGCAAGGGTAACGGAAGGAACGGCACGGCAAGGGGTAACAAGGCTAAGGCACGACAACACACGGCTAGGAAATGCACGGCAAGGCAAGGAAAGGGTAACGCAAGGCAAGGCACGGTGAGGCTAGGCAAGGTTAATGCACGACAACGCAAGGCTAGGCAATGCAAGACAATGCAAGGAAAGCTTAAAGCAAAGGAAGGCACGGTCAGGCGAGATAAGGCTAAGGCACGACAACGCAAGGCTAGGCAATTCAGGGAAGGCAAGCAAAGAGTAACGGAAGGTAAGCAAGGCAAGGAAAAGGAAGGAAAGGCCAGGGTAACGGAAGGAACGGCACGGCAAGGGGAAACAAGTCTAAGGCACGACACCGAACGCTAGGCAATGAACGGCAAGGCAAGGAAAGGGTAACGCATTTGAAAGCACGGTCAGGCGAGGCAACGCTAAGGCACGACAACGCAAGGCTAGGCAATGCACGGAAAGCAAGCAAAGAGTAACGGAAGGTAAGGAAGGCAAGGGAAAGGAAGGAAAGGCAAGTGTAACGGAAGGAACGGCACGGCAAGGGGAAACAAGGCTAAGGCACGACAACGCACGGCTAGGCAATGCACGGAAAGGCAAGGAAAGGGTAACGCAAGGCAATGCACGGTGAGGCTAGACAACGCTAATGCACGACAACGCAAGGCTAGGCAATGCACGACAATGCAAGGAAAGCTTAAAGCAAAGGAAGGCAAGGTCAGGCGAGATAAGGCAAAGGCACGACCACGCAAGGCTAGGCAATTCAGGGAAGGCAAGGAAAGGGTAACGCAAGGCAAGGCACGGTGAGGCTAGGCAAGGCTAATGCACGACAACGCAAGGCTAGGCAATGCACGACAATGCAAGGAAAGCTTAAAGCAAAGGAAGGCACGGTCAGGCGAGATAAGGCTAAGGCACGACAACGCAAGGCTAGGCAATGCACGGAAAGCAAGCAAAGAGTAACGGAAGGTAAGGAAGGCAAGGGAAAGCAAAGAAAGGCAAGTGTAACGGAAGGAACGGCACGGCAAGGGGAAACAAGGCTAAGGCACGACAACGCACGCTAGGCAATGAACGGCAAGGCAAGGAAAGGGTAACGCATGGGAAAGCACGGTCAGGCGAGGCAAGCCTAAGGCATGACAACGCAAGGCTAGGCAATGCACGGAAAGCAAGCAAAGAGTAACGGAACGCAAGGAAGGCAAGGGAAAGCAAGGGAAGGCAAGGGTAACGGAAGGAACGGCACGGCAAGGGGTAACAAGGCTAAGGCACGACAACGCAGGGCTAGGCAATGCACGGCAAGGCAAGGAAAGAGTAACGGAAGGAAAGGAAGGCAAGGCAAAGCCAGGCAAGGAAAGTGTAACAAAAGGCACGCAACGGCAAGGGGAAACAAGGCTAAGGCACGACAACACACGGCTAGGAAATGCACGGCAAGGCAAGGAAAGGGTAACGCAAGGCAAGGCACGGTGAGGCTAGGCAAGGCTAATGCACGACAACGCAAGGCTAGGCAATGCACGACAATGCAAGTAAAGCTTAAATCAAAGGAAGGCACGGTCAGGCGAGATAAGGCTAAGGCACGACAACGCAAGGCTAGGCAATGCACGGAAGGCAAGCAAAGAGTAACGGAAGGTAAGGAAGGCAAGGGAAAGCAAAGAAAGGCAAGTGTAACGGAAGGAACGGCACGGCAAGGGGAAACAAGGCTAAGGCACGACAACGCACGCTAGGCAATGCACGGCAAGTCAAGGAAAGGGTAACGCATGGGAAAGCACGGTCAGGCGAGGCAAGGCTAAGGAAAGCCAACGCAAGGCTAGGCAATGCACGGAAAGCAAGCAAGGAGTAACGGAATGCAAGGAAGGAAAGGGAAAGCAAGGGAAGGCAAGGGTAACGGAAGGAACGGCACGGCAAGGGGAAACAAGGCTAAGGCACGACAACGCACGCTAGGCAATGCACGACAAGGCAAGGAAAGGGTAACGCATGGGAAAGCACGGTCAGGCGAGGCAAGGCTAAGGAAAGCCAACGCAAGGCTAGGCAATGCACGGAAAGCAAGCAAGGAGTAACGGAATGCAAGGAAGGAAAGGGAAAGCAAGGGAAGGCAAGGGTAACGGAAGGAACGGCACGGCAAGGGGTAACAAGGCTAAGGCACGACAACACACGGCTAGGAAATGCACGGCAAGGCAAGGAAAGGGTAACGCAAGGCAAGGCACGGTGAGGCTAGGCAAGGTTAATGCACGACAACGCAAGGCTAGGCAATGCACGACAATGCAAGGAAAGCTTAAAGCAAAGGAAGGCACGGTCAGGCGAGATAAGGCTAAGGCACGACAACGCAAGGCTAGGCAATGCACGGAAGGCAAGCAAAGAGTAACGGAAGGTAAGGAAGGCAAGGGAAAGCAAGGAAAGGCAATGGTAACGGAAGGAACGGCACGGCAAGGGGAAACAAGGCTAAGGCACGACAACGCACGCTAGGCAATGCACGGCAAGCAAGGAAAGGGTAACGCATGGGAAAGCACGGTCAGGCGAGGCAAGGCTAAGGCACGACAACCCAAGGCTAGGCAATGCACGGAAGGCAAGCAAAGAGAAACGGAAGGTAAGGAAGGAAAGGGAAAGCAAAGAAAGGCAAGTGTAACGGAAGGAACGGCACGGCAAGGGGAAACAAGGCTAAGGCACGACAAGGCACGGCTAGGCAATGCACGGCAAGGCAAGCAAACGGTAACGCAAGGAAAGGCACGGTGAGGCTAGGCAAGGCTAATGCACGAAAACGCATGGCTAGGCGATGCACGACAATGCAAGGAAAGCTTAAAGCAAAGGAAGGCAAGGTCAGGCGAGATAAGGCTAAGGCACGACAACGCAAGGCTAGGAAATTCAGGGAAGGCAAGTAAAGAGTAACGGAAGGTAAGCAAGGCAAGGAACAGGAAGGAAAGGCCAGGGTAACGGAAGGAACGGCACGGCAAGGGGAAACAAGGCTAAGGCACGGCAACGCAGGCTAGGCAATGCACGGCAAGGCAAGGAAAGGGTAACGCATGGGAAAGCACGTTCAGGCGAGGCCAGGCTAAGGCACACAACGCAAGGCTAGGCAATGCACGGAAGGCAAGCAAAGAGTAACGGAAGGTAAGGAAGGCAAGGGAAAGGAAGGAAAGGCAAGTGTAACGGAAGGAACGGCACGGGAAGGGGAAACAAGGCTAAGGCACGACAACGCACGGCTAGGCAATGCACGGCAAGGCAAGGAAAGGGTAACGCATGGGAAAGCCCGGTCAGGCGATGCAAGGCTAAGGCATGACAACGCAAGGCTAGGCAATGCACGGAAAGCAAGCAAAGAGTAACGGAACGCAAGGAAGGCAAGGGAAAGCAAGGGAAGGCAAGGGTAACGGAAGGAACGGCACGGCTAGGGGTAAGAAGGCTAAGGCACGACAACGCAGGGCTAGGCAATGCACGGCAAGGCAAGGAAAGGGTAACAGCAGGGGAAGGCACGGTCAGGTGAGGCAAGGATAAGGCACGACAATGCAAGGCTAGGCAATGCACGGCAAGGCAAGGAAAGAGTACCGGAAGGAAAGGAAGGCAAGGCAAAGCCAGGCAAGGCAAGTGTAACAAAAGGCACGCCACGGCAAGGGGGATCAAGGCTAAGGCACGACAACGCACGGCTAGGCAATGCACGGCAAGGCAAGGAAAGGGTAACGCAAGGCAAGGCACGGTGAGGCTAGGCAAGGCTAATGCACGACAACGCAAGGCTAGGCAATGCACGACAATGCAAGGAAAGCTTAAAGCAAAGGAAGGCACGGTCAGGCGAGATAAGGCTAAGGCACGACAACGCAAGGCTAGGCAATGCACGGAAGGCAAGCAAAGAGTAACGGAAGGTAAGGAAGGCAAGGGAAAGCAAAGAAAGGCAAGTGTAACGGAAGGAACGGCACGGCAAGGGGAAACAAGGCTATGGCACGACAACGCAGGGCTAGGCAATGCACGGCAAGGCAAGGAAAGGGTAACGCATGGGAAAGCACGGTCAGGCGAGGCAAGGCTAAGGAAAGCCAACGCAAGGCTAGGCAATGCACGGAAAGCAAGCAAGGAGTAACGGAATGCAAGGAAGGAAAGGGAAAGCGAGGGAAGGCAAGGGTAACGGAAGGAACGGCACGGCAAGGGGAAACAAGGCTAAGGCACGACAACGCACGCTAGGCAATGCACGGCAAGGGAAGGAAAGGGTAACGCATGGGAAAGCACGGTCAGGGGAGGTAAGGCTAAGGAAAGCCAACGCAAGGCTAGGCAATGCACGGAAAGCAAGCAAGGAGTAACGGAATGCAAGGAAGGAAAGGGAAAGCAAGGGAAGGCAAGGGTAACGGAAGGAACGGCACGGCAAGGGGTAACAAGGCTAAGGCACGACAACACACGGCTAGGAAATGCACGGCAAGGCAAGGAAAGGGTAACGCAAGGCAAGGCACGGTGAGGCTAGGCAAGGTTAATGCACGACAACGCAAGGCTAGGCAATGCACGACAATGCAAGGAAAGCTTAAAGCAAAGGAAGGCACGGTCAGGCGAGATAAGGCTAAGGCACGACAACGCAAGGCTAGGCAATGCAGGGAAGGGAAGCATAGAGTAACGGAAGGTAAGCAAGGCAAGGAAAAGCAAGGAAAGGCAAGGGTAACGGAAGGAATTGCACGGCAAGGGGAAACAAGGCTAAGGCACGGCAACGCAGGCTGGGCAATGCACGGCAAGGCAAGGAAAGAGTAACGCATGGGAAAGCACGTTCAGGCGAGGCAAGGCTAAGGCACGACAACGCAAGGCTAGGCAATGCACGGAAGGCAAGCAAAGAGTAACGGAAGTTAAGGAAGGCAAGGGAAAGCAAAGAAAGGCAAGTGTAACGGAAGGAACTGCACGGCAAGGGGAAACAAGGCTAAGGCACGACAACGCACGGCTAGGCAATGCACGGCAAGGCAAGCAAAGGGTAACGCAAGGCAATGCACGGTGAGGCTAGACAAGGCTAATGCACGAAAACGCAAGGCTAGGCAATGCACGACAATGCAAGGAAAGCTTAAAGCAAAGGAAGGCAAGGTCAGGCGAGATAAGGCAAAGGCACGACAACGCAAGGCTAGGCAATTCAGGGAAGGCAAGCAAAGAGTAACGGAAGGTAAGGAAGGCAAGGAAAAGCAAGGAAAGGCAAGGGTAACGGAAGGAACGGCACGGCAAGGGGGAAGAAGTGTAAGGCACGACACCGAACGCTAGGCAATGAACGGCAAGGGAAGGAAAGGGTAACGCATGGGAAAGCACGGTCAGGCGAGGCAAGGCTAAGGCACGACAACGCAAGGCTAGGCAATGCACGGAAGCCAAGCAAAGAGTAACGGAAGGTAAGCAAGGCAAGGGAAAGCAAGGAAAGGCAAGTGTAACGGAAGGAACGGCACGGCAAGGGGCAACAAGGCTAAGGCACGACAACGCACGCTAGGCAATGCACGGCAAGGCAAGGAAAGGGTAACGCATGGGAAAGCACGGTCAGTCGAGGCAAGGCTAAGGCATGACAACGCAAGGCTAGGCAATGCACGGAAAGCAAGCAAAGAGTAATGGAACGCAAGGACGGCAAGGGAAAGCAAGGGAAGGCAAGGGAAACGGAAGGAACGGCACGGCAAGGGGTAAGAAGGCTAAGGCACGACAACGCAAGGCTAGGCAATGCACGGCAAGGCAAGGAAAGGGTAACGCAGGGGAAGGCACGGTCAGGTGAGGCAAGGATAAGGCACGACAATGCAAGGCTAGGCAATGCCCGGCAAGGCAAGTAAAGAGTAACGGAAGGAAAGGAAGGCAAGGCAAAGCCAGGCAAGGCAAGTGTAACAAAAGGCACGCAACGGCAAGGGGAATCAAGGCTAAGGCACGACAACGCACGGCTAGGCAATGCACGGCAAGGCAAGGAAAGGGTAACGGAACGCAAGGAAGGCAAGGGAAAGCAAGGGAAGGCAAGGGTAACGGAAGGAACGGCACGGCAAGGGGTAACAAGGCTAAGGCACGACAACGCAGTTCTAGGCAATGCACGGCAAGGCAAGGAAAGAGTAACGGAAGGAAAGGAAGGCAAGGCAAAGCCAGGCAAGGCAAGTGTAACAAAAGGCACGCAACGGCAAGGGGAAACAAGGCTAAGGCACGACAACACACGGCTAGGAAATGCACGGCAAGGCAAGGAAAGGGTAACGCAAGGCAAGGCACGGTGAGGCTAGGCAAGGCTAATGAACGACAACGCAAGGCTAGGCAATGCACGACAATGCAAGTAAAGCTTAAAGCAAAGGAAGGCACGGTCAGGCGAGATAAGGCTAAGGCACGACAACGCAAGGCTAGGCAATGCACGGAAGGCAAGCAAAGAGTAACGGAAGGTAAGGAAGGCAAGGGAAAGCAAAGAAAGGCAAGTGTAACGGAAGGAACGGCACGGCAAGGGGAAACAAGGCTAAGGCACGACAACGCACGCTAGGCAATGCACGGCAAGGCAAGGAAAGGGTAACGCATGGGAAAGCACGGTCAGGCGAGGCAAGGCTAAGGAAAGCCAACGCAAGGATATGCAATGCACGGAAAGCAAGCAAGGAGTAACGGAATGCAAGGAAGGAAAGGGAAAGCAAGGGAAGGCAAGGGTAACGGAAGGAACGGCACGGCAAGGGGAAACAAGGCTAAGGCACGACAACGCACGCTAGGCAATGCACGGCAAGGCAAGGAAAGGGTAACGCATGGGAAAGCACGGTCAGGCGAGGCAAGGCTAAGGAAAGCCAACGCAAGGCTAGGCAATGCACGGAAAGCAAGCAGGGAGTAACGGAATGCAAGGAAGGAAAGGGAAAGCAAGGGAAGGCAAGGGTAACGGAAGGAACGGCACGGCAAGGGGTAACAAGGCTAAGGCACGACAACACACGGCTAGGAAATGCACGGCAAGGCAAGGAAAGGGTAACGCAAGGCAAGGCACGGTGAGGCTAGGCAAGGTTAATGCACGACAACGCAAGGCTAGGCAATGCAAGACAATGCAAGGAAAGCTTAAAGCAAAGGAAGGCACGGTCAGGCGAGATAAGGCTAAGGCACGACAACGCAAGGCTAGGCAATTCAGGGAAGGCAAGCAAAGAGTAACGGAAGGTAAGCAAGGCAAGGAAAAGGAAGGAAAGGCCAGGGTAACGGAAGGAACGGCACGGCAAGGGGAAACAAGTCTAAGGCACGACACCGAACGCTAGGCAATGAACGGCAAGGCAAGGAAAGGGTAACGCATTTGAAAGCACGGTCAGGCGAGGCAACGCTAAGGCACGACAACGCAAGGCTAGGCAATGCACGGAAAGCAAGCAAAGAGTAACGGAAGGTAAGGAAGGCAAGGGAAAGGAAGGAAAGGCAAGTGTAACGGAAGGAACGGCACGGCAAGGGGAAACAAGGCTAAGGCACGACAACGCACGGCTAGGCAATGCACGGCAAGGCAAGGAAAGGGTAACGCATGGGAAAGCACGGTCAGGCGATGCAAGGCTAAGGCATGACAACGCAAGGCTAGGCAATGCACGGAAAGCAAGCAAAGAGTAACGGAACGCAAGGAAGGCAAGGGAAAGCAAGGGAATGCAAGGGTAACGGAAGGAACGTCACGGCAAGGGGTAACAAGGCTAAGGCACGGCAACGCACGCTAGGCAATGCACGGCAAGGCAAGGAAAGGGTAACGCATGGGAAAGCACGGTCAGGCGAGGCAAGGCTAAGGCACGACAACCCAAGGCTAGGCAATACACGGCAAGGCAAGGAAAGGGTAACGCAAGGCAAGGCACGGTGAGGCTAGGCAAGGCTAATGCACGACAACGCAAGGCTAGGCAATGCACGACAATGCAAGGAAAGCTTAAAGCAAAGGAAGGCACGGTCAGGCGAGATAAGGCTAAGGCACGACAACGCAAGGCTAGGCAATGCACGGAAGGCAAGCAAAGAGTAACGGAAGGTAAGGAAGGCAAGGGAAAGCAAAGAAAGGCAAGTGTAACGGAAGGAACGGCACGGCAAGGGGAAACAAGGCTAAGGCACGACAACGCACGCTAGGCAATGAACGGCAAGGCAAGGAAAGGGTAACGCATGGGAAAGCACGGTCAGGCGAGGCAAGCCTAAGGCATGACAACGCAAGGCTAGGCAATGCACGGAAAGCAACCAAAGAGTAACGGAACGCAAGGAAGGCAAGGGAAAGCAAGGGAAGGCAAGGGTAACGGAAGGAACGGCACGGCAAGGGGTAACAAGGCTAAGGCACGACAACGCAGGGCTAGGCAATGCACGGCAAGGCAAGGAAAGAGTAACGGAAGGAAAGGAAGGCAAGGCAAAGCCAGGCAAGGCAAGTGTAACAAAAGGCACGCAACGGCAAGGGGAAACAAGGCTAAGGCACGACAACACACGGCTAGGAAATGCACGGCAAGGCAAGGAAAGGGTAACGCAAGGCAAGGCACGGTGAGGCTAGGCAAGGCTAATGCACGACAACGCAAGGCTAGGCAATGCACGACAATGCAAGTAAAGCTTAAAGCAAAGGAAGGCACGGTCAGGCGAGATAAGGCTAAGGCACGACAACACAAGGCTAGGCAATGCACGGAAGGCAAGCAAAGAGTAACGGAATGTAAGGAAGGCAAGGGAAAGCAAAGAAAGGCAAGTGTAACGGAAGGAACGGCACGGCAAGGGGAAACAAGGCTAAGGCACGACAACGCACGCTAGGCAATGCACGGCAAGGCAAGGAAAGGGTAACGCATGGGAAAGCACGGTCAGGCGAGGCAAGGCTAAGGAAAGCCAACGCAAGGCTAGGCAATGCACGGAAAGCAAGCAAGAAGTAACGGAATGCAAGGAAGGAAAGGGAAAGCAAGGGAAGGCAAGGGTAACGGAAGGAACGGCACGGCAAGGGGAAACAAGGCTAAGGCACGACAACGCACGCTAGGCAATGCACGACAAGGCAAGGAAAGGGTAACGCATGGGAAAGCACGGTCAGGCGAGGCAAGGCTAAGGAAAGCCAACGCAAGGCTAGGCAATGCACGGAAAGCAAGCAAGGAGTAACGGAATGCAAGGAAGGAAAGGGAAAGCAAGGGAAGGCAAGGGTAACGGAAGGAACGGCACGGCAAGGGGTAACAAGGCTAAGGCACGACAACACACGGCTAGGAAATGCACGGCAAGGCAAGGAAAGGGTAACGCAAGGGAAGGCACGGTGAGGCTAGGCAAGGTTAATGCACGACAACGCAAGGCTAGGCAATGCACGACAATGCAAGGAAAGCTTAAAGCAAAGGAAGGCACGGTCAGGCGAGATAAGGCTAAGGCACGACAACGCAAGGCTAGGCAATGCACGGAAGGCAAGCAAAGAGTAACGGAAGGTAAGGAAGGCAAGGGAAAGCAAGGAAAGGCAATGGTAACGGAAGGAACGGCACGGCAAGGGGAAACAAGGCTAAGGCACGACAACGCACGCTAGGCAATGCACGGCAAGGCAAGGAAAGGGTAACGCATGGGAAAGCACGGTCAGGCGAGGCAAGGCTAAGGCACGACAACCCAAGGCTAGGTAATGCACGGAAGGCAAGCAAAGAGAAACGGAAGGTAAGGAAGGAAAGGGAAAGCAAAGAAAGGCAAGTGTAACGGAAGGAACGGCACGGCAAGGGGAAACAAGGCTAAGGCACGATAAGGCACGGCTAGGCAATGCACGGCAAGGCAAGCAAACGGTAACGCAAGGAAAGGCACGGTGAGGCTAGGCAAGGCTAATGCACGAAAACGCATGGCTAGGCGATGCACGACAATGCAAGGAAATCTTAAAGCAAAGGAAGGCAAGGTCAGGCGAGATAAGGCTTAGGCACGACAACGCAAGGCTAGGAAATTCAGGGAAGGCAAGTAAAGAGTAACGGAAGGTAAGCAAGGCAAGGAAAAGGAAGGAAAGGCGAGGGTAACGGAAGGAACGGCACGGCAAGGGGAAACAAGGCTAAGGCACGGCAACGCAGGCTAGGCAATGCACGGCAAGGCAAGGAAAGGGTAACGCATGGGAAAGCACGTTCAGGCGAGGCAAGGCTAAGGCACAACAACGCAAGACTAGGCAATGCACGGAAGGCAAGCAAAGAGTAACGGAAGGTAAGGAAGGCAAGGGAAAGGAAGGAAAGGCAAGTGTAACGGAAGGAACGGCACGGCAAGGGGAAACAAGGCTAAGGCACGACAACGCACGGCTAGGCAATGCACGGCAAGGCAAGGAAAGGGTAACGCATGGGAAAGCACGGTCAGGCGATGCAAGGCTAAGGCATGACAACGCAAGGCTAGGCAATGCACGGAAAGAAAGCAAAGAGTAACGGAACGCAAGGAAGGCAAGGGAAAGCAAGGGAAGGCAAGGGTAACGGAAGGAACGGCACGGCTAGGGGTAAGAAGGCTAAGGCACGACAACGCAGGGCTAGGCAATGCACGGCAAGGCAAGGAAAGGGTAACGCAGGGGAAGGCACGGTCTGGTGAGGCAAGGATAAGGCACGACAATGCAAGGCTAGGCAATGCACGGCAAGGCAAGTAAAGAGTAACGGAAGGAAAGGAAGGCAAGGCAAAGCCAGGCAAGGCAAGTGTAACAAAAGGCACGCCACGGCAAGGGGAATCAAGGCTAAGGCACGACAACGCACGGCTAGGCAATGCACGGCAAGGCAAGGAAAGGGTAACGCAAGGCAAGGCACGGTGAGGCTAGGCAAGGCTAATGCACGACAACGCAAGGCTAGGCAATGCACGACAATGCAAGGAAAGCTTAAAGCAAAGGAAGGCACGGTCAGGCGAGATAAGGCTAAGGCACGACAACGCAAGGCTAGGCAATGCACGGAAGGCAAGCAAAGAGTAACGGAAGGTAAGGAAGGCAAGGGAAAGCAAAGAAAGGCAAGTGTAACGGAAGGAACGGCACGGCAAGGGGAAACAAGGCTAAGGCACGGCAACGCAGCCTAGGCAATGCACGGCAAGGCAAGGAAAGGGTAACGCATGGGAAAGCACGTTCAGGCGAGGCAAGGCTAAGGCACAACAACGCAAGGCTAGGCAATGCACGGAAGCAAGCAAAGAGTAACGGAAGGTAAGGAAGGCAAGGGAAAGGAAGGAAAGGCAAGTGTAACGGAAGGAACGGCACGGCAAGCGGAAACAAGGCTAAGGCACGACAACGCACGGCCAGGCAATGCACGGCAAGGCAAGGAAAGGGTAACGCATGGGAAAGCACGGTCAGGCGATGCAAGGGAAAGGCATGACAACGCAAGGCTAGGCAATGCACGGAAAGCAAGCAAAGAGTAACGGAACGCAAGGAAGGCAAGGGAAAGCAAGGGAATGCAAGGGTAACGGAAGGAACGTCACGGCAAGGGGTAACAAGGCTAAGGCACGGCAACGCAGGGTTAGGCAATGCACGGCAAGGCAAGGAAAGGGTAACGCAGGGGAAGGCACGGTCAGGTGAGGCAAGGGTAAGGCACGACAATGCAAGGCTAGGCAATGCACGGGAAGGCAAGGAAAGAGTAACGCAAGGCAAGGCACGGTGAGGCTAGGCAAGGCTAATGCACGACAACGCAAGGCTAGGCAATGCACGACAATGCAAGTAAAGCTTAAAGCAAAGGAAGGCACGGTTAGGCGAGATAAGGCTAAGGCACGACAACGCAAGGCTAGGCAATGCACGGAAAGCAAGCAAAGAGTAACGGAACGCAAGGAAGGCAAGGGAAAGCAAGGGAAGGCAAGGGTAACGGAAGGAACGGCACGGCAAGGGGTAACAAGGCTAAGGTACGACAACGCAGTTCTAGGCAATGCACGGCAAGGCAAGGAAAGAGTAACGGAAGGAAAGGAAGGCAAGGCAAAGCCAGGCAAGGCAAGTGTAACAAAAGGCACGCAACGGCAAGGGGAAACAAGGCTAAGGCACGACAACACACGGCTAGGAAATGCACGGCAAGGCAAGGAAAGGGTAACGCAAGGCAAGGCACGGTGAGGCTAGGCAAGGCTAATGCACGACAACGCAAGGCTAGGCAATGCACGACAATGCAAGTAAAGCTTAAAGCAAAGGAAGGCACGGTCAGGCGAGATAAGGCTAAGGCACGACAACGCAAGGCTAGGCAATGCACGGAAGGCAAGCAAAGAGTAACGGAAGGTAAGGAAGGCAAGGGAAAGCAAAGAAAGGCAAGTGTAACGGAAGGAACGGCACGGCAAGGGGAAACAAGGCTAAGGCACGACAACGCACGCTAGGCAATGCACGGCAAGGCAAGGAAAGGGTAACGCATGGGAAAGCACGGTCAGGCGAGGCAAGGCTAAGGAAAGCCAACGCAAGGATAGGCAATGCACGGAAAGCAAGCAAGGAGTAACGGAATGCAAGGAAGGAAAGGGAAAGCAAGGGAAGGCAAGGGTAACGGAAGGAACGGCACGGCAAGGGGAAACAAGGCTAAGGCACGACAACGCACGCTAGGCAATGCACGGCAAGGCAAGGAAAGGGTAACGCATGGGAAAGCACGGTCAGGCGAGGCAAGGCTAAGGAAAGCCAACGCAAGGCTAGGCAATGCACGGAAAGCAAGCAGGGAGTAACGGAATGCAAGGAAGGAAAGGGAAAGCAAGGGAAGGCAAGGGTAACGGAAGGAACGGCACGGCAAGGGGTAACAAGGCTAAGGCACGACAACACACGGCTAGGAAATGCACGGCAAGGCAAGGAAAGGGTAACGCAAGGCAAGGCACGGTGAGGCTAGGCAAGGTTAATGCACGACAACGCAAGGCTAGGCAATGCAAGACAATGCAAGGAAAGCTTAAAGCAAAGGAAGGCACGGTCAGGCGAGATAAGGCTAAGGCACGACAACGCAAGGCTAGGCAATTCAGGGAAGGCAAGCAAAGAGTAACGGAAGGTAAGCAAGGCAAGGAAAAGGAAGGAAAGGCCAGGGTAACGGAAGGAACGGCACGGCAAGGGGAAACAAGTCTAAGGCACGACACCGAACGCTAGGCAATGAACGGCAAGGCAAGGAAAGGGTAACGCATTTGAAAGCACGGTCAGGCGAGGCAACGCTAAGGCACGACAACGCAAGGCTAGGCAATGCACGGAAAGCAAGCAAAGAGTAACGGAAGGTAAGGAAGGCAAGGGAAAGGAAGGAAAGGCAAGTGTAACGGAAGGAAAGGCACGGCAAGGGGAAACAAGGCTAAGGCACGACAACGCACGGCTAGGCAATGCACGGAAAGGCAAGGAAAGGGTAACGCATGGGAAAGCACGGTCAGGCGATGCAAGGCTAAGGCATGACAACGCAAAGCTAGGCAATGCACGGAAAGCAAGCAAAGTGTAGCGGAACGCAAGGAAGGCAAGGGAAAGCAAGGGAAGGCAAGGGTAACGGAAGGAACGGCACGGTAAGGGGTAACAAGTCTAAGGCACGGCAACGCACGGCTAGGCAATGCACGGCAAGGCAAGCAAAGGGTAACGCAAGGCAATGCACGGTGAGGCTAGACAAGGCTAATGCACGAAAACGCAAGGCTAGGCAATGCACGACAATGCAAGGAAAGCTTAAAGCAAAGGAAGGCAAGGTCAGGCGAGATAAGGCAAAGGCACGACAACGCAAGGCTAGGCAATTCAGGGAAGGCAAGCAAAGAGTAACGGAAGGTAAGGAAGGCAAGGAAAAGCAAGGAAAGGCAAGGGTAACGGAAGGAACGGCACGGCAAGGGGTAAGAAGGCTAAGGCACGACAACGCAGGGCTAGGCAATGAACGGCAAGGCAAGGAAAGGGTAACGCATGGGAAAGCACGGTCAGGCGAGGCAAGGCTAAGGCACGACAACGCAAGGCTAGGCAATGCACGGAAGGCAAGCAAAGAGTAACGGAAGTTAAGGAAGGCAAGGGAAAGCAAGGAAAGGCAAGTGTAACGGAAGGTACGGCACGGCAAGGGGCAACAAGGCTAAGGCACGACAACGCACGCTAGGCAATGCACGGCAAGGCAAGGAAAGGGTAACGCATGGGAAAGCACGGTCAGGCGAGGCAAGGCTAAGGCATGACAACGCAAGGCTAGGCAATGCACGGAAAGCAAGCAAAGAGTAACGGAACGCAAGGAAGGCAAGGGAAAGCAAGGGAAGGCAAGGGTAACGGAAGGAACGGCACGGCAAGGGGTAAGAAGGCTAAGGCACGACAACGCAGGGCTAGGCAATGCACGGCAAGGCAAGGAAAGGGTAACGCAGGGGAAGGCACGGTCAGGTGAGGCAAGGATAAGGCACGACAATGCAAGGCTAGGCAATGCACGGCAAGGCAAGGAAAGAGTAACGGAAGGAAAGGAAGGCAAGGCAAAGCCAGGCAAGGCAAGTGTAACAAAAGGCACGCCACGGCAAGGGGAATCAAGGCTAAGGCACGACAACGCACGACTAGGCAATGCACGGCAAGGCAAGGAAAGGGTAACGCAAGGCAAGTCACGGTGAGGCTAGGCAAGGCTAATGCACGACAACGCAAGGCTAGGCAATGCACGACAATGCAAGGAAAGCTTAAAGCAAAGGAAGGCACGGTCAGGCGAGATAAGGCTAAGGCACGACAACGCAAGGCTAGGCAATGCACGGAAGGCAAGCAAAGAGTAACGCAAGGTAAGGAAGGCAAGGGAAAGCAAAGAAAGGCAAGTGTAACGGAAGGAACGGCACGGCAAGGGGAAACAAGGCTAAGGCACGACAACGCACGCTAGGCAATGAACGGCAAGGCAAGGAAAGGGTAACGCATGGGAAAGCACGGTCAGGCGAGGCAAGCCTAAGGCATGACAACGCAAGGCTAGGCAATGCACGGAAAGCAAGCAAAGAGTAACGGAACGCAAGGAAGGCAAGGGAAAGCAAGGGAAGGCAAGGGTAACGGAAGGAACGGCACGGCAAGGGGTAACAAGGCTAAGGCACGACAACGCAGGGCTAGGAAATGCACGGCAAGGCAAGGAAAGAGTAACAGAAGGAAAGGAAGGCAAGGCAAAGCCAGGCAAGGCAAGTGTAACAAAAGGCACGCAACGGCAAGGGGAAACAAGGCTAAGGCACGACAACACACGGCTAGGAAATGAACGGCAAGGCAAGGAAAGGGTAACGCAAGGCAAGGCACGGTGAGGCTAGGCAAGGTTAATGCACGACAACGCAAGGCTAGGCAATGCACGACAATGCAAGGAAAGCTTAAAGCAAAGGAAGGCACGGTCAGGCGAGATAAGGCTAAGGCACGACAACGCAAGTCTAGGCAATGCACGGAAGGCAAGCAAAGAGTAACGGAAGTTAAGGAAGGCAAGGGAAACAAGGAAAGGCAATGGTAACGGAAGGAACGGCACGGCAAGGGGAAACAAGGCTAAGGCACGACAACGCACGCTAGGCAATGCACGGCAAGGCAAGGAAAGGGTAACGCATGGGAAAGCACGGTCAGGCGAGGCAAGGCTAAGGAAAGCCAACGCAAGGCTAGGCAATGCACGGAAAGCAAGCAAGGAGTAACGGAATGCAAGGAAGGAAAGGGAAAGCAAGGGAAGGCAAGGGTAACGGAAGGAACGGCACGGCAAGGGGTAACAAGGCTAAGGCACGACAACACACGGCTAGGAAATGCACGGCAAGGCAAGGAAAGGGTAACGCAAGGCAAGGCACGGTGAGGCTAGGCAAGGTTAATGCACGACAACGCAAGGCTAGGCAATGCAAGACAATCCAAGGAAAGCTTAAAGCAAAGGAAGGCACGGTCAGGCGAGATAAGGCTAAGGCACGACAACGCAAGGCTAGGCAATTCAGGGAAGGCAAGCAAAGAGTAACGGAAGGTAAGCAAGGCAAGGAAAAGGAAGGAAAGGCCAGGGTAACGGAAGGAACGGCACGGCAAGGGGAAACAAGTCTAAGGCACGACACCGAACGCTAGGCAATGAACGGCAAGGCAAGGAAAGGGTAACGCATTTGAAAGCACGGTCAGGCGAGGCAACGCTAAGGCACGACAACGCACGGCTAGGCAATGCACGGAAAGGCAAGGAAAGGGTAACGCATGGGAAAGCACGGTCAGGCGATGCAAGGCTAAGGCATGACAACGCAAGGCTAGGCAATGCACGGAAAGCAAGCAAAGAGTAACGGAACGCAAGGAAGGCAAGGGAAAGCAAGGGAAGGCAAGGGTAACGGAAGGAACGGCACGGTAAGGGGTAACAAGTCTAAGGCACGGCAACGCACGGCTAGGCAATGCACGGCAAGGCAAGCAAAGGGTAACGCAAGGCAATGCACGGTGAGGCTAGACAAGGCTAATGCACGAAAACGCAAGGCTAGGCAATGCACGACAATGCAAGGAAAGCTTAAAGCAAAGGAAGGCAAGGTCAGGCGAGATAAGGCAAAGGCACGACAACGCAAGGCTAGGCAATTCAGGGAAGGCAAGTAAAGAGTAACGGAAGGTAAGCAAGGCAAGGAAAAGGAAGGAAAGGCCAGGGTAACGGAAGGAACGGCACGGCAAGGGGAAACAAGGCTAAGGCACGGCAACGCAGGCTAGGCAATGCACGGCAAGGCAAGGAAAGGGTAACGCATGGGAAAGCACGTTCAGGCGAGGCAAGGCTAAGGCACAACAACGCAAGACTAGGCAATGCACGGAAGGCAAGCAAAGAGTAACGGAAGGTAAGGAAGGCAAGGGAAAGGAAGGAAAGGCAAGTGTAACGGAAGGAACGGCACGGCAAGGGGAAACAAGGCTAAGGCACGACAACGCACGGCTAGGCAATGCACGGCAAGGCAAGGAAAGGGTAACGCATGGGAAAGCACGGTCAGGCGATGCAAGGCTAAGGCATGACAACGCAAGGCTAGGCAATGCACGGAAAGAAAGCAAAGAGTAACGGAACGCAAGGAAGGCAAGGGAAAGCAAGGGAAGGCAAGGGTAACGGAAGGAACGGCACGGCTAGGGGTAAGAAGGCTAAGGCACGACAACGCAGGGCTAGGCAATGCACGGCAAGGCAAGGAAAGGGTAACGCAGGGGAAGGCACGGTCTGGTGAGGCAAGGATAAGGCACGACAATGCAAGGCTAGGCAATGCACGGCAAGGCAAGTAAAGAGTAACGGAAGGAAAGGAAGGCAAGGCAAAGCCAGGCAAGGCAAGTGTAACAAAAGGCACGCCACGGCAAGGGGAATCAAGGCTAAGGCACGACAACGCACGGCTAGGCAATGCACGGCAAGGCAAGGAAAGGGTAACGCAAGGCAAGGCACGGTGAGGCTAGGCAAGGCTAATGCACGACAACGCACGGCTAGGCAATGCACGACAATGCAAGGAAAGCTTAAAGCAAAGGAAGGCACGGTCAGGCGAGATAAGGCTAAGGCACGACAACGCAAGGCTAGGCAATGCACGGAAGGCAAGCAAAGAGTAACGGAAGGTAAGGAAGGCAACGGAAAGCAAAGAAAGGCAAGTGTAACGGAAGGAACGGCACGGCAAGGGGAAACAAGGCTAAGGCACGACAACGCACGCTAGGCAATGCACGGCAAGGCAAGGAAAGGGTAACGCATGGGAAAGCACGGTCAGGCGAGGCAAGGCTAAGGAAAGCCAACGCAAGGATAGGCAATGCACGGAAAGCAAGCAAGGAGTAACGGAATGCAAGGAAGGAAAGGGAAAGCAAGGGAAGGCAAGGGTAACGGAAGGAACGGCACGGCAAGGGGAAACAAGGCTAAGGCACGACAACGCACGCTAGGCAATGCACGGCAAGGCAAGGAAAGGGTAACGCATGGGAAAGCACGGTCAGGCGAGGCAAGGCTAAGGAAAGCCAACGCAAGGCTAGGCAATGCACGGAAAGCAAGCAGGGAGTAACGGAATGCAAGGAAGGAAAGGGAAAGCAAGGGAAGGCAAGGGTAACGGAAGGAACGGCACGGCAAGGGGTAACAAGGCTAAGGCACGACAACACACGGCTAGGAAATGCACGGCAAGGCAAGGAAAGGGTAACGCAAGGCAAGGCACGGTGAGGCTAGGCAAGGTTAATGCACGACAACGCAAGGCTAGGCAATGCAAGACAATGCAAGGAAAGCTTAAAGCAAAGGAAGGCACGGTCAGGCGAGATAAGGCTAAGGCACGACAACGCAAGGCTAGGCAATTCAGGGAAGGCAAGCAAAGAGTAACGGAAGGTAAGCAAGGCAAGGAAAAGGAAGGAAAGGCCAGGGTAACGGAAGGAACGGCACGGCAAGGGGAAACAAGTCTAAGGCACGACACCGAACGCTAGGCAATGAACGGCAAGGCAAGGAAAGGGTAACGCATTTGAAAGCACGGTCAGGCGAGGCAACGCTAAGGCACGACAACGCAAGGCTAGGCAATGCACGGAAAGCAAGCAAAGAGTAACGGAAGGTAAGGAAGGCAAGGGAAAGGAAGGAAAGGCAAGTGTAACGGAAGGAACGGCACGGCAAGGGGAAACAAGGCTAAGGCACGACAACGCACGGCTAGGCAATGCACGGAAAGGCAAGGAAAGGGTAACGCATGGGAAAGCACGGTCAGGCGATGCAAGGCTAAGGCATGACAACGCAAGGCTAGGCAATGCACGGAAAGCAAGCAAAGAGTAACGGAACGCAAGGAAGGCAAGGGAAAGCAAGGGAAGGCAAGGGTAACGGAAGGAACGGCACGGTAAGGGGTAACAAGTCTAAGGCACGGCAACGCAGGGCTAGGCAATGCACGGCAAGGCAAGCAAAGGGTAACGCAAGGCAATGCACGGTGAGGCTAGACAAGGCTAATGCACAAAAACGCAAGGCTAGGCAATGCACGACAATTCAAGGAAAGCTTAAAGCAAAGGAAGGCAAGGTCAGGCGAGATAAGGCAAAGGCACGACAACGCAAGGCTAGGCAATTCAGGGAAGGCAAGGAAAGGGTAACGCAAGGCAAGGCACGGTGAGGCTAGGCAAGGCTAATGCACGACAACGCAAGGCTAGGCAATGCACGACAATGCAAGGAAAGCTTAAAGCAAAGGAAGGCACGGTCAGGCGAGATAAGGCTAAGGCACGACAACGCAAGGCTAGGCAATGCACGGAAGGCAAGCAAAGAGTAACGGAAGGTAAGGAAGGCAAGGGAAAGCAAAGAAAGGCAAGTGTAACGGAAGGAACGGCACGGCAAGGGGAAACAAGGCTAAGGCACGACAACGCACGCTAGGCAATGAACGGCAAGGCAAGGAAAGGGTAACGCATGGGAAAGCACGGTCAGGCGAGGCAAGCCTAAGGCATGACAACGCAAGGCTAGGCAATGCACGGAAAGCAAGCAAAGAGTAACGGAACGCAAGGAAGGCAAGGGAAAGCAAGGGAAGGCAAGGGTAACGGAAGGAACGGCACGGCAAGGGGTAACAAGGCTAAGGCACGACAACGCAGGGCTAGGCAATGCACGGCAAGGCAAGGAAAGAGTAACAGAAGGAAAGGAAGGCAAGGCAAAGCCAGGCAAGGCAAGTGTAACAAAAGGCACGCAACGTCAAGGGGAAACAAGGCTAAGGCACGACAACACACGGCTAGGAAATGCACGGCAAGGCAAGGAAAGGGTAACGCAAGGCAAGGCACGGTGAGGCTAGGCAAGGCTAATGCACGACAACGCAAGGCTAGGCAATGCACGACAATGCAAGTAAAGCTTAAAGCAAAGGAAGGCACGGTCAGGCGAGATAAGGCTAAGGCACGACAACGCAAGGCTAGGCAATGCACGGAAGGCAAGCAAAGAGTAACGGAAGGTAAGGAAGGCAAGGGAAAGGAAGGAAAGGCAAGTGTAACGGAAGGAACGGCACGGCAAGGGGAAACAAGGATAAGGCACGACAACGCACGGCTAGGCAATGCACGGAAAGGCAAGGAAAGGGTAACGCATGGGAAACCACGGTCAGGCGATGCAAGGCTAAGGCATGACAACGCAAGGCTAGGCAATGCACGGAAAGCAAGCAAAGAGTAACGGAACGCAAGGAAGGCAAGGGAAAGCAAGGGAAGGCAAGGGTAACGGAAGGAACGGCACGGTAAGGGGTAACAAGTCTAAGGCACGGCAACGCAGGGCTAGGCAATGCACGGCAAGGCAAGCAAAGGGTAACGCAAGGCAATGCACGGTGAGGCTAGACAAGGCTAATGCACAAAAACGCAAGGCTAGGCAATGCACGACAATGCAAGGAAAGCTTAAAGCAAAGGAAGGCAAGGTCAGGCGAGATAAGGCAAAGGCACGACAACGCAAGGCTAGGCAATTCAGGGAAGGCAAGGAAAGGGTAACGCAAGGCAAGGCACGGTGAGGCTAGGCAAGGCTAATGCACGACAACGCAAGGCTAGGCAATGCACGACAATGCAAGGAAAGCTTAAAGCAAAGGAAGGCACGGTCAGGCGAGATAAGGCTAAGGCACGACAACGCAAGGCTAGGCAATGCACGGAAGGCAAGCAAAGAGTAACGGAAGGTAAGGAAGGCAAGGGAAAGCAAAGAAAGGCAAGTGTAACGGAAGGAACGGCACGGCAAGGGGAAACAAGGCTAAGGCACGACAACGCACGCTAGGCAATGAACGGCAAGGCAAGGAAAGGGTAACGCATGGGAAAGCACGGTCAGGCGAGGCAAGCCTAAGGCATGACAACGCAAGGCTAGGCAATGCACGGAAAGCAAGCAAAGAGTAACGGAACGCAAGGAAGGCAAGGGAAAGCAAGGGAAGGCAAGGGTAACGGAAGGAACGGCACGGCAAGGGGTAACAAGGCTAAGGCACGACAACGCAGGGCTAGGCAATGCACGGCAAGGCAAGGAAAGAGTAACAGAAGGAAAGGAAGGCAAGGCAAAGCCAGGCAAGGCAAGTGTAACAAAAGGCACGCAACGTCAAGGGGAAACAAGGCTAAGGCACGACAACGCACGCTAGGCAATGCACGACAAGGCAAGGAAAGGGTAACGCATGGGAAAGCACGGTCAGGCGAGGCAAGGCTAAGGAAAGCCAACGCAAGGCTAGGCAATGCACGGAAAGCAAGCAAGGAGTAACGGAATGCAAGGAAGGAAAGGGAAAGCAAGGGAAGGCAAGGGTAACGCAAGGAACGGCACGGCAAGGGGTAACAAGGCTAAGGCACGACAACACACGGCTAGGAAATGCACGGCAAGGCAAGGAAAGGGTAACGCAAGGCAAGGCACGGTGAGGCTAGGCAAGGCTAATGCACGACAACGCAAGGCTAGGCAATGCACGACAATGCAAGGAAAGCTTAAAGCAAAGGAAGGCACGGTCAGGCGAGATAAGGCTAAGGCACGACAACGCAAGGCTAGGCAATGCACGGAAGGCAAGCAAAGAGTAACGGAAGGTAAGGAAGGCAAGGGAAACAAGGAAAGGCAATGGTAACGGAAGGAACGGCACGGCAAGGGGAAACAAGGCTAAGGCACGACAACGCACGCTAGGCAATGCACGGCAAGGCAAGGAAAGGGTAACGCATGGGAAAGCACGGTCAGGCGAGGCAAGGCTAAGGCACGACAACCCAAGGCTAGGTAATGCACGGAAGGCAAGCAAAGAGAAACGGAAGGTAAGGAAGGAAAGGGAAAGCAAAGAAAGGCAAGTGTAACGGAAGGAACGGCACGGCAAGGGGAAACAAGGCTAAGGCACGATAAGGCACGGCTAGGCAATGCACGGCAAGGCAAGCAAACGGTAACGCAAGGAAAGGCACGGTGAGGCTAGGCAAGGCTAATGCACGAAAACGCATGGCTAGGCGATGCACGACAATGCAAGGAAAGCTTAAAGCAAAGGAAGGCAAGGTCAGGCGAGATAAGGCTTAAGCACGACAACGCAAGGCTAGGAAATTCAGGGAAGGCAAGTAAAGAGTAACGGAAGGTAAGCAAGGCAAGGAAAAGGAAGGAAAGGCCAGGGTAACGGAAGGAACGGCACGGCAAGGGGAAACAAGGCAAAGGCACGGCAACGCAGGCTAGGCAATGCACGGCAAGGCAAGGAAAGGGTAACGCATGGGAAAGTACGTTCAGGCGAGGCAAGGCTAAGGCACAACAACGCAAGGCTAGGCAATGCACAAAAGGCAAGCAAAGAGTAACGGAAGGTAAGGAAGGCAAGGGAAAGGAAGGAAAGGCAAGTGTAACGGAAGGAACGGCACGGCAAGGGGAAACAAGGCTAAGGCACGACAACGCACGGCTAGGCAATGCACGGCAAGGCAAGGAAAGGGTAACGCATGGGAAAGCACGGTCAGGCGATGCAAGGCTAAGGCATGACAACGCAAGGCTAGGCAATGCACGGAAAGAAAGCAAAGAGTAACGGAACGCAAGGAAGGCAAGGGAAAGCAAGGGAAGGCAAGGGTAACGGAAGGAACGGCACGGCTAGGGGTAAGAAGGCTAAGGCACGACAACGCAGGGCTAGGCAATGCACGGCAAGGCAAGGAAAGGGTAACGCAGGGGAAGGCACGGTCAGGTGAGGCAAGGATAAGGCACGACAATGCAAGGCTAGGCAATGCACGGCAAGGCAAGGAAAGAGTACCGGAAGGAAAGGAAGGCAAGCCAAAGCCAGGCAAGGCAAGTGTAACAAAAGGCACGCCACGGCAAGGGGAATCAAGGCTAAGGCACGACAACGCACGGCTAGGCAATGCACGGCAAGGCAAGGAAAGGGTAACGCATGGGAAAGCACGGTCAGGCGAGGCAAGCCTAAGGCATGACAACGCAAGGCTAGGCAATGCACGGAAAGCAAGCAAAGAGTAACGGAACGCAAGGAAGGCAAGGGAAAGCAAGGGAAGGCAAGGGTAACGGAAGGAACGGCACGGCAAGGGGTAACAAGGCTAAGGCACGACAACGCAGGGCTAGGCAATGCACGGCAAGGCAAGGAAAGAGTAACAGAAGGAAAGGAAGGCAAGGCAAAGCCAGGCAAGGCAAGTGTAACAAAAGGCACGCAACGGCAAGGGGAAACAAGGCTAAGGCACGACAACGCAAGGCTAGGCAATTCAGGGAAGGCAAGCAAAGAGTAACGGAAGGTAAGCAAGGCAAGGAAAAGGAAGGAAAGGCCAGGGTAACGGAAGGAACGGCACGGCAAGGGGAAACAAGTCTAAGGCACGACACCGAACGCTAGGCAATGAACGGCAAGGCAAGGAAAGGGTAACGCATTTGAAAGCACGGTCAGGCGAGGCAACGCTAAGGCACGACAACGCAAGGCTAGGCAATGCACGGAAAGCAAGCAAAGAGTAACGGAAGGTAAGGAAGGCAAGGGAAAGGAAGGAAAGGCAAGTGTAACGGAAGGAACGGCACGGCAAGGGGAAACAAGGCTAAGGCACGACAACGCACGGCTAGGCAATGCACGGAAAGGCAAGGAAAGGGTAACGCATGGGAAAGCACGGTCAGGCGATGCAAGGCTAAGGCATGACAACGCAAGGCTAGGCAATGCACGGAAAGCAAGCAAGGAGTAACGGAACGCAAGGAAGGCAAGGGAAAGCAAGGGAAGGCAAGGGTAACGGAAGGAACGGCACGGTAAGGGGTAACAAGTCTAAGGCACGGCAACGCACGGCTAGGCAATGCACGGCAAGGCAAGCAAAGGGTAACGCAAGGCAATGCACGGTGAGGCTAGACAAGGCTAATGCACGAAAACGCAAGGCTAGGCAATGCACGACAATGCAAGGAAAGCTTAAAGCAAAGGAAGGCAAGGTCAGGCGAGATAAGGCAAAGGCACGACAACGCAAGGCTAGGCAATTCAGGGAAGGCAAGCAAAGAGTAACGGAAGGTAAGGAAGGCAAGGAAAAGCAAGGAAAGGCAAGGGTAACGGAAGGAACGGCACGGCAAGGGGGAAGAAGTGTAAGGCACGACACCGAACGCTAGGCAATGAACGGCAAGGCAAGGAAAGGGTAACGCATGGGAAAGCACGTTCAGGCGAGGCAAGGCTAAGGCACGACAACGCAAGGCTAGGCAATGCACGGAAGGCAAGCAAAGAGTAACGGAAGGTAAGGAAGGCAAGGGAAAGCAAGGAAAGGCAAGTGTAACGGAAGGAACGGCACGGCAAGGGGCAACAAGGCTAAGGCACGACAACGCACGCTAGGCAATGCACGGCAAGGCAAGGAAAGGGTAACGCATGGGAAAGCACGGTCAGGCGAGGCAAGGCTAAGGCATGACAACGCAAGGCTAGGCAATGCACGGAAAGCAAGCAAAGAGTAACGGAACGCAAGGAAGGCAAGGGAAAGCAAGGGAAGGCAAGGGAAACGGAAGGAACGGCACGGCAAGGGGTAAGAAGGCTAAGGCACGACAACGCAGGGCTAGGCAATGCACGGCAAGGCAAGGAAAGGGTAACGCAGGGGAAGGCACGGTCAGGTGAGGCAAGGATAAGGCACGACAATGCAAGGCTAGGCAATGCCCGGGAAGGCAAGTAAAGAGTAACGGAAGGAAAGGAAGGCAAGGCAAAGCCAGGCAAGGCAAGTGTAACAAAAGGCACGCCACGGCAAGGGGAATCAAGGCTACGGCACGACAACGCACGGCTAGGCAATGCACGGCAAGGCAAGGAAAGGGTAACGCAAGGCAAGGCACGGTGAGGCTAGGCAAGGCTAATGCACGACAACGCAAGGCTAGGCAATGCACGACAATGCAAGGAAAGCTTAAAGCAAAGGAAGGCACGGTCAGGCGAGATAAGGCTAAGGCACGACAACGCAAGGCTAGGCAATGCACGGAAGGCAAGCAAAGAGTAACGGAAGGTAAGGAAGGCAAGGGAAAGCAAAGAAAGGCAAGTGTAACGGAAGGAACGGCACGGCAAGGGGAAACAAGGCTAAGGCACGACAACGCACGCTAGGCAATGAACGGCAAGGCAAGGAAAGGGTAACGCATGGGAAAGCACGGTCAGGCGAGGCAAGCCTAAGGCATGACAACGCAAGGCTAGGCAATGCACGGAAAGCAAGCAAAGAGTAACGGAACGCAAGGAAGGCAAGGGAAAGCAAGGGAAGGCAAGGGTAACGGAAGGAACGGCACGGCAAGGGGTAACAAGGCTAAGGCACGACAACGCAGGGCTAGGCAATGCACGGCAAGGCAAGGAAAGAGTAACGGAAGGAAAGGAAGGCAAGGCAAAGCCAGGCAAGGCAAGTGTAACAAAAGGCACGCAACGGCAAGGGGAAACAAGGCTAAGGCACGACAACACACGGCTAGGAAATGCACGGCAAGGCAAGGAAAGGGTAACGCAAGGCAAGGCACCGTGAGGCTAGGCAAGGCTAATGCACGACAACGCAAGGCTAGGCAATGCACGACAATGCAAGTAAAGCTTAAAGCAAAGGAAGGCACGGTCAGGCGAGATAAGGCTAAGGCACGACAACGCAAGGCTAGGCAATGCACGGAAGGCAAGCAAAGAGTAACGGAAGGTAAGGAAGGCAAGGGAAAGCAAAGAAAGGCAAGTGTAACGGAAGGAACGGCACGGCAAGGGGAAACAAGGCTAAGGCACGGCAACGCAGGCTAGGCAATGCACGGCAAGGCAAGGAAAGGGTAACGCATGGGAAAGCACGTTCAGGCGAGGCAAGGCTAAGGCACAACAACGCAAGGCTAGGCAATGCACGGAAGCAAGCAAAGAGTAACGGAAGGTAAGGAAGGCAAGGGAAAGGAAGGAAAGGCAAGTGTAACGGAAGGAACGGCACGGCAAGCGGAAACAAGGCTAAGGCACGACAACGCACGGCCAGGCAATGCACGGCAAGGCAAGGAAAGGGTAACGCATGGGAAAGCACGGTCAGGCGATGCAAGGGAAAGGCATGACAACGCAAGGCTAGGCAATGCACGGAAAGCAAGCAAAGAGTAACGGAACGCAAGGAAGGCAAGGGAAAGCAAGGGAATGCAAGGGTAACGGAAGGAACGTCACGGCAAGGGGTAACAAGGCTAAGGCACGGCAACGCAGGGTTAGGCAATGCACGGCAAGGCAAGGAAAGGGTAACGCAGGGGAAGGCACGGTCAGGTGAGGCAAGGGTAAGGCACGACAATGCAAGGCTAGGCAATGCACGGGAAGGCAAGGAAAGAGTAACGCAAGGCAAGGCACGGTGAGGCTAGGCAAGGCTAATGCACGACAACGCAAGGCTAGGCAATGCACGACAATGCAAGTAAAGCTTAAAGCAAAGGAAGGCACGGTTAGGCGAGATAAGGCTAAGGCACGACAACGCAAGGCTAGGCAATGCACGGAAAGCAAGCAAAGAGTAACGGAACGCAAGGAAGGCAAGGGAAAGCAAGGGAAGGCAAGGGTAACGGAAGGAACGGCACGGCAAGGGGTAACAAGGCTAAGGTACGACAACGCAGTTCTAGGCAATGCACGGCAAGGCAAGGAAAGAGTAACGGAAGGAAAGGAAGGCAAGGCAAAGCCAGGCAAGGCAAGTGTAACAAAAGGCACGCAACGGCAAGGGGAAACAAGGCTAAGGCACGACAACACACGGCTAGGAAATGCACGGCAAGGCAAGGAAAGGGTAACGCAAGGCAAGGCACGGTGAGGCTAGGCAAGGCTAATGCACGACAACGCAAGGCTAGGCAATGCACGACAATGCAAGTAAAGCTTAAAGCAAAGGAAGGCACGGTCAGGCGAGATAAGGCTAAGGCACGACAACGCAAGGCTAGGCAATGCACGGAAGGCAAGCAAAGAGTAACGGAAGGTAAGGAAGGCAAGGGAAAGCAAAGAAAGGCAAGTGTAACGGAAGGAACGGCACGGCAAGGGGAAACAAGGCTAAGGCACGACAACGCACGCTAGGCAATGCACGGCAAGGCAAGGAAAGGGTAACGCATGGGAAAGCACGGTCAGGCGAGGCAAGGCTAAGGAAAGCCAACGCAAGGATAGGCAATGCACGGAAAGCAAGCAAGGAGTAACGGAATGCAAGGAAGGAAAGGGAAAGCAAGGGAAGGCAAGGGTAACGGAAGGAACGGCACGGCAAGGGGAAACAAGGCTAAGGCACGACAACGCACGCTAGGCAATGCACGGCAAGGCAAGGAAAGGGTAACGCATGGGAAAGCACGGTCAGGCGAGGCAAGGCTAAGGAAAGCCAACGCAAGGCTAGGCAATGCACGGAAAGCAAGCAGGGAGTAACGGAATGCAAGGAAGGAAAGGGAAAGCAAGGGAAGGCAAGGGTAACGGAAGGAACGGCACGGCAAGGGGTAACAAGGCTAAGGCACGACAACACACGGCTAGGAAATGCACGGCAAGGCAAGGAAAGGGTAACGCAAGGCAAGGCACGGTGAGGCTAGGCAAGGTTAATGCACGACAACGCAAGGCTAGGCAATGCAAGACAATGCAAGGAAAGCTTAAAGCAAAGGAAGGCACGGTCAGGCGAGATAAGGCTAAGGCACGACAACGCAAGGCTAGGCAATTCAGGGAAGGCAAGCAAAGAGTAACGGAAGGTAAGCAAGGCAAGGAAAAGGAAGGAAAGGCCAGGGTAACGGAAGGAACGGCACGGCAAGGGGAAACAAGTCTAAGGCACGACACCGAACGCTAGGCAATGAACGGCAAGGCAAGGAAAGGGTAACGCATTTGAAAGCACGGTCAGGCGAGGCAACGCTAAGGCACGACAACGCAAGGCTAGGCAATGCACGGAAAGCAAGCAAAGAGTAACGGAAGGTAAGGAAGGCAAGGGAAAGGAAGGAAAGGCAAGTGTAACGGAAGGAACGGCACGGCAAGGGGAAACAAGGCTAAGGCACGACAACGCACGGCTAGGCAATGCACGGAAAGGCAAGGAAAGGGTAACGCATGGGAAAGCACGGTCAGGCGATGCAAGGCTAAGGCATGACAACGCAAGGCTAGGCAATGCACGGAAAGCAAGCAAAGAGTAACGGAACGCAAGGAAGGCATGGGAAAGCAAGGGAAGGCAAGGGTAACGGAAGGAACGGCACGGCAAGGGGTAACAAGGCTAAGGCACGGCAACGCACGGCTAGGCAATGCACGGCAAGGCAAGCAAAGGGTAACGCAAGGCAATGCACGGTGAGGCTAGACAAGGCTAATGCACGAAAACGCAAGGCTAGGCAATGCACGACAATGCAAGGAAAGCTTAAAGCAAAGGAAGGCAAGGTCAGGCGAGATAAGGCTAAGGCACGACAACGCAAGGCTAGGAAATTCAGGGAAGGCAAGGAAAGGGTAACGCAAGGCAAGGCACGGTGAGGCTAGGCAAGGCTAATGCACGAC
This sequence comes from Macrotis lagotis, assembly GCF_037893015.1. Lineage (NCBI taxonomy): Eukaryota > Metazoa > Chordata > Mammalia > Peramelemorphia > Peramelidae > Macrotis > Macrotis lagotis. Next base: position 519,481 of record NW_027421927.1, read on the forward strand.
AACGCAAGGCTAGGCAATGCACGACAATGCAAGGAAAGCTTAAAGCAAAGGAAGGCACGGTCAGGCGAGATAAGGCTAAGGCACGACAACGCAAGGCTAGGCAATGCACGGAAGGCAAGCAAAGAGTAACGGAAGGTAAGGAAGGCAAGGGAAAGCAAAGAAAGGCAAGTGTAACGGAAGGAACGGCACGGCAAGGGGAAACAAGGCTAAGGCACGACAACGCACGCTAGGCAATGAACGGCAAGGCAAGGAAAGGGTAACGCATGGGAAAGCACGGTCAGGCGAGGCAAGCCTAAGGCATGACAACGCAAGGCTAGGCAATGCACGGAAAGCAAGCAAAGAGTAACGGAACGCAAGGAAGGCAAGGGAAAGCAAGGCAAGGCAAGTGTAACAAAAGGCACGCAACGGCAAGGGGAAACAAGGCTAAGGCACGACAACACACGGCTAGGAAATGGACGGCAAGGCAAGGAAAGGGTAACGCTTGGCAAGGCACGGTGAGGCTAGGCAAGGCTAATGCACGACAACGCAAGGCTAGGCAATGCACGACAATGCAAGTAAAGCTTAAAGCAAAGGAAGGCACGGTCAGGCGAGATAAGGCTAAGGCACGACAACGCAAGGCTAGGCAATGCATGTAAGGCAAGCAAAGAGTAACGGAAGGTAAGGAAGGCAAGGGAAAGCAAAGAAAGGCAAGTGTAACGGAAGGAACGGCACGGCAAGGGGAAACAAGGCTAAGGCACGACAACGCACGCTAGGCAATGCACGTCCAGGCAAGGAAAGGGTAACGCATGGGAAAGCACGGTCAGGCGAGGCAAGGCTAAGGAAAGCCAACGCAAGGCTAGGCAATGCACGGAAAGCAAGCAAGGAGTAACGGAATGCAAGGAAGGAAAGGGAAAGCAAGGGAAGGCAAGGGTAACGGAAGGAACGGCACGGCAAGGGGAAACAAGGCTAAGGCACGACAACGCACGCTAGGCAATGCACGACAAGGCAAGGAAAGGGTAACGCATGGGAAAGCACGGTCAGGCGAGGCAAGGCTAAGGAAAGCCAACGCAAGGCTAGGCAATGCACGGAAAGCAAGCAAGGAGTAACGGAATGCAAGGAAGGAAAGGGAAAGCAAGGGAAGGCAAGGGTAACGGAAGGAACGGCACGGCAAGGGGTAACAAGGCTAAGGCACGACAACACACGGCTAGGAAATGCACGGCAAGGCAAGGAACGGGTAACGCAAGGCAAGGCACGGTGAGGCTAGGCAAGGTTAATGCACGACAACGCAAGGCTAGGCAATGCACGACAATGCAAGGAAAGCTTAAAGCAAAGGAAGGCAGGGTCAGGCGAGATAAGGCTAAGGCACGACAACGCAAGGCTAGGCAATGCACGGAAGGCAAGCAAAGAGTAACGGAAGGTAAGGAAGGCAAGGGAAACAAGGAAAGGCAATGGTAACGGAAGGAACGGCACGGCAAGGGGAAACAAGGCTAAGGCACGACAACGCACGCTAGGCAATGCACGGCAAGGCAAGGAAAGGGTAACGCATGGGAAAGCACGGTCAGGCGAGGCAAGGCTAAGGCACGACAACCCAAGGCTAGGTAATGCACGGAAGGCAAGCAAAGAGAAACGGAAGGTAAGGAAGGAAAGGGAAAGCAAAGAAAGGCAAGTGTAACGGAAGGAACGGCACGGCAAGGGGAAACAAGGCTAAGGCACGATAAGGCACGGCTAGGCAATGCACGGCAAGGCAAGCAAACGGTAACGCAAGGAAAGGCACGGTGAGGCTAGGCAAGGCTAATGCACGAAAACGCATGGCTAGGCGATGCACGACAATGCAAGGAAAGCTTAAAGCAAAGGAAGGCAAGGTCAGGCGAGATAAGGCTTAAGCACGACAACGCAAGGCTAGGAAATTCAGGGAAGGCAAGTAAAGAGTAACGGAAGGTAAGCAAGGCAAGGAAAAGGAAGGAAAGGCCAGGGTAACGGAAGGAACGGCACGACAAGGGGAAACAAGGCAAAGGCACGGCAACGTAGGCTAGGCAATGCACGGCAAGGCAAGGAAAGGGTAACGCATGGGAAAGTACGTTCAGGCGAGGCAAGGCTAAGGCACAACAACGCAAGGCTAGGCAATGCACGGAAGGCAAGCAAAGAGTAACGGAAGGTAAGGAAGGCAAGGGAAAGGAAGGAAAGGCAAGTGTAACGGAAGGAACGGCACGGCAAGGGGAAACAAGGCTAAGGCACGACAACGCACGGCTAGGCAATGCACGGCAAGGCAAGGAAAGGGTAACGCATGGGAAAGCACGGTCAGGCGATGCAAGGCTAAGGCATGACAACGCAAGGCTAGGCAATGCACGGAAAGAAAGCAAAGAGTAACGGAACGCAAGGAAGGCAAGGGAAAGCAAGGGAAGGCAAGGGTAACGGAAGGAACGGCACGGCTAGGGGTAAGAAGGCTAAGGCACGACAACGCAAGGCTAGGCAATGCACGGCAAGGCAAGGAAAGGGTAACGCAGGGGAAGGCACGGTCAGGTGAGGCAAGGATAAGGCACGACAATGCAAGGCTAGGCAATGCACGGCAAGGCAAGGAAAGAGTACCGGAAGGAAAGGAAGGCAAGGCAAAGCCAGGCAAGGCAAGTGTAACAAAAGGCACGCCACGGCAAGGGGAATCAAGGCTAAGGCACGACAACGCACGGCTAGGCAATGCACGGCAAGGCAAGGAAAGGGTAACGCAAGGCAAGGCACCGTGAGGCTAGGCAAGGTTAATGCACGACAACGCAAGGCTAGGCAATGCACGACAATGCAAGGAAAGCTTAAAGCAAAGGAAGGCACGGTCAGGCGAGATAAGGCTAAGGCACGACAACGCAAGGCTAGGCAATGCACGGAAGGCAAGCAAAGAGTAACGGAAGGTAAGGAAGGCAAGGGAAAGCAAAGAAAGGCAAGTGTAACGGAAGGAACGGCACGGCAAGGGGAAACAAGGCTATGGCACGACAACGCAGGGCTTGGCAATGCACGGCAAGGCAAGGAAAGGGTAACGCATGGGAAAGCACGGTCAGGCGAGGTAAGGCTAAGGAAAGCCAACGCAAGGCTAGGCAATGCACGGAAAGCAAGCAAGGAGTAACGGAATGCAAGGAAGGAAAGGGAAAGCAAGTGAAGGCAAGGGTAACGGAAGGAACTGCACGGCAAGGGGAAACAAGGCTAAGGCACGACAACGCACGCTAGGCAATGCACGGCAAGGGAAGGAAAGGGTAACGCATGGGAAAGCACGGTCAGGCGAGGTAAGGCTAAGGAAAGCCAACGCAAGGCTAGGCAATGCACGGAAAGCAAGCAAGGAGTAACGGAATGCAAGGAAGGAAAGGGAAAGCAAGGGAAGGCAAGGGTAACGGAAGGAACGGCACGGCAAGGGGTAACAAGGCTAAGGCACGACAACACACGGCTAGGAAATGCACGGCAAGGCAAGGAAAGGGTAAAGCAAGGCAAGGCACGGTGAGGCTAGGCAAGGTTAATGCACGACAATGCAAGGCTAGGCAATGCACGACAATGCAAGGAAAGCTTAAAGCAAAGGAAGGCACGGTCAGGCGAGACAAGGCTAAGGCACGACAAAGCAAGGCTAGGCAATGCACGGAAGGCAAGCAAAGAGTAACGGAAGGTAAGGAAGGCAAGGGAAAGCAAGGAAAGGCAATGGTAATGGAAGGAACGGCACGGCAAGGGGAAACAAGGCTAAGGCACGACAACGCACGCTAGGCAATGCACGGCAAGGCAAGGAAAGGGTAACGCATGGGAAAGCACGGTCAGGCGAGGCAAGGCTAAGGCACGACAACCCAAGGCTAGGCAATGCACGGAAGGCAAGCAAAGAGAAACGGAAGGTAAGGAAGGAAAGGGAAAGCAAAGAAAGGCAAGTGTAACGGAAGGAACGGCACGGCAAGGGGAAACAAGGCTAAGGCACGACAAGGCACGGCTAGGCAATGCACGGCAAGGCAAGCAAACGGTAACGCAAGGAAAGGCACGGTGAGGCTAGGCAAGGCTAATGCACGAAAACGCATGGCTAGGCGATGCACGACAACGCAAGGAAAGCTTAAAGCAAAGGAAGGCAAGGTCAGGCGAGATAAGGCTAAGTCACGACAACGCAAGGCTAGGAAATTCAGGGAAGGTAAGTAAAGAGTAACGGAAGGTAAGCAAGGCAAGGAAAAGGAAGGAAAGGCCAGGGTAACGGAAGGAACGGCACGGCAAGGGGAAACAAGGCTAAGGCACGGCAACGCAGGCTAGGCAATGCACGGCAAGGCAAGGAAAGGGTAACGCATGGGAAAGCACGTTCAGGCGAGGCAAGGCTAAGGCACAACAACGCAAGGCTAGGCAATGCACGGAAGCAAGCAAAGAGTAACGGAAGGTAAGGCACGGTGAGGCTAGGCAAGGCTAATGCACGACAACGCAAGGCTAGGCAATGCACGACAATGCAAGTAAAGCTTAAAGCAAAGGAAGGCACGGTCAGGCGAGATAAGGCTAAGGCACGACAACGCAAGGCTAGGCAATGCACGGAAAGCAAGCAAAGAGTAACGGAACGCAAGGAAGGCAAGGGAAAGCAAAGAAAGGCAAGTGTAACGGAAGGAACGGCACGGCAAGGGGAAACAAGGCTAAGGCACGACAACGCACGCTAGGCAATGCACGGCAAGGCAAGGAAAGGGTAACGCATGGGAAAGCACGGTCAGGCGAGGCAAGCCTAAGGCATGACAACGCAAGGCTAGGCAATGCAAGGAAAGCTTAAAGCAAAGAGTAACGGAACGGAAAGAAGGCAAGGGAAAGCAAGGGAAGGCAAGGGTAACGGAAGGAACGGCACGGCAAGGGGTAACAAGGCTAAGGCACGACAACGCAGGGCTAGGCAATGCACGTCAAGGCAAGGAAAGAGTAACGAAAGGAAAGGAAGGCAAGGCAAAGCCAGGCAAGGCAAGTGTAACAAAAGGCACGCAACGGCAAGGGGAAACAAGGCTAAGGCACGACAACACACGGCTAGGAAATGCACGGCAAGGCAAGGAAAGGGTAACGCAAGGCAAGGCACGGTGAGGCTAGGCAAGGCTAATGCACGACAACGCAAGGCTAGGCAAGGCACGACAATGCAAGTAAAGCTTAAAGCAAAGGAAGGCACGGTCAGGCGAGATAAGGCTAAGGAACGACAGCGCAAGGCTAGGCAATGAAGGGAAGGCAAGCAAAGAGTAACGGAAGGTAAGAAAGGCAAGGGAAAGCAAGGAAAGGCAATGGTAACGGAAGGAACGGCACGGCAAGGGGAAACAAGTCTAAGGCACGACAACGCACGCTAGGCAATGCACGGCAAGGCAAGGAAAGGGTAATGCATGGGAAAGCACGGTCAGGGGAGGCAAGGCTAAGGCACGACAAAGCAAGGCTTGGCAATGCACAGAAGGCAAGCAAAGAGTAACGGAAGGTAAGGAAGGCAAGGGAAAGCAAAGAAAGGCAAGTGTAACGGAAGGAACGGCACGGCAAGGGGAAACAAGGCTAAGGCACGACAACGCACGCTAGGCAATGCACGGCAAGGCAAGGCAAGGGTAACGCATGGGAAAGCACGGTCAGGCGAGGCAAGGCTAAGGAAAGCCAACGCAAGGCTAGGCAATGCACGGAAAGCAAGCAAGGAGTAACGGAATGCAAGGAAGGAAAGGGAAAGCAAGGGAAGGCAAGGGTAACGGAAGGAACGGCACGGCAAGGGGAAACAAGTCTAAGGCACGACACCGAACGCTAGGCAATGAACGGCAAGGCAAGGCAAGGGTAACGCATTTGAAAGCACGGTCAGGCGAGGCAACGCTAAGGCACGACAACGCAAGGCTAGGCAATGCACGGAAGGCAAGCAAAGAGTAACGGAAGGTAAGGAAGGCAAGGGAAAGGAAGGAAAGGCAAGTGTAACGAAAGGAACGGCACGGCAAGCGGAAACAAGGCTAAGGCACGACAACGCACGGCTAGGCAATGCACGGAAGGGCAAGGAAAGGGTAACGCATGGGAAAGCACGGTCAGGCGATGCAAGGCTAAGGCATGACAACGCAAGGCTAGGCAATGCACGGAAAGCAAGCAAAGAGTAACGGAACGCAAGGAAGGCAAGGGAAAGCAAGGGAAGGCAAGGGTAACGGAAGGAACGGCACTGTAAGGGGTAACAAGTCTAAGGCACGGCAACGCAGGGCTAGGCAATGCACGGCAAGGCAAGGAAAGGGTAACGCAGGGGAAGGCACGGTCAGGTGAGGCAAGGATAAGGCACGACAATGCAAGGCTAGGCAATGCACGGCATGGCAAGGAAAGAGTAACGGAAGGAAAGGAAGGCAAGTCAAAGCCAGGAAAGGCAAGTGTAACAAAAGGCACGCCACGGCAAGGGGAAACAAGGCTAAGGCACGACAACGCACGGCTAGGCAATGCACGGCAAGGCAAGGAAAGGGTAACGGAAGGCAAGGCACGGTGAGGCTAGGCAAGGCTAATGCACGACAACGCAAGGCTAGGCAATGCACGACAATGCAAGGAAAGCTTAAAGCAAAGGAAGGCACGGTCAGGCGAGATAAGGCTAAGGCACGACAACGCAAGGCTAGGCAATGCAGGGAAGGGAAGCATAGAGTAACGGAAGGTAAGCAAGGCAAGGAAAAGCAAGGAAAGGCAAGGGTAACGGAAGGAATTGCACGGCAAGGGGAAACAAGGCTAAGGCACGGCAACGCAGGCTGGGCAATGCACGGCAAGGCAAGGAAAGGGTAACGCATGGGAAAGCACGTTCAGGCGAGGCAAGGCTAAGGCACGACAACGCAAGGCTAGGCAATGCACGGAAGGCAAGCAAAGAGTAACGGAAGTTAAGGAAGGCAAGGGAAAGCAAAGAAAGGCAAGTGTAACGGAAGGAACTGCACGGCAAGGGGAAACAAGGCTAAGGCACGACAACGCACGGCTAGGCAATGCACGGCAAGGCAAGCAAAGGGTAACGCAAGGCAATGCACGGTGAGGCTAGACAAGGCTAATGCACGAAAACGCAAGGCTAGGCAATGCACGACAATGCAAGGAAAGCTTAAAGCAAAGGAAGGCAAGGTCAGGCGAGATAAGGCAAAGGCACGACAACGCAAGGCTAGGCAATTCAGGGAAGGCAAGCAAAGAGTAACGGAAGGTAAGGAAGGCAAGGAAAAGCAAGGAAAGGCAAGGGTAACGGAAGGAACGGCACGGCAAGGGGGAAGAAGTGTAAGGCACGACACCGAACGCTAGGCAATGAACGGCAAGGCAAGGAAAGGGTAACGCATGGGAAAGCACGGTCAGGCGAGGCAAGGCTAAGGCACGACAACGCAAGGCTAGGCAATGCACGGAAGGCAAGCAAAGAGTAACGGAAGGTAAGGAAGGCAAGGGAAAGCAAGGAAAGGCAAGTGTAACGGAACGAACGGCACGGCAAAGGGCAACAAGGCTAAGGCACGACAACGCACGCTAGGCAATGCACGGCAAGGCAAGGAAAGGGTAACGCATGGGAAAGCACGGTCAGGCGAGGCAAGGCTAAGGCATGACAACGCAAGGCTAGGCAATGCACGGAAAGCAAGCAAAGAGTAATGGAACGCAAGGAAGGCAAGGGAAAGCAAGGGAAGGCAAGGGAAACGGAAGGAACGGGACGGCAAGGGGTAAGAAGGCTAAGGCACGACAACGCAGGGCTAGGCAATGCACGGCAAGGCAAGGAAAGGGTAACGCAGGGGAAGGCACGGTCAGGTGAGGCAAGGATAAGGCACGACAATGCAAGGCTAGGCAATGCCCGGCAAGGCAAGTAAAGAGTAACGGAAGGAAAGGAAGGCAAGGCAAAGCCAGGCAAGGCAAGTGTAACAAAAGGCACGCCACGGCAAGGGGAATCAAGGCTAAGGCACGACAACGCACGGCTAGGCAATGCACGGCAAGGCAAGGAAAGGGTAACGCAAGGCAAGGCACGGTGAGGCTAGGCAAGGCTAATGCACGACAACGCAAGGCTAGGCAATGCACGACAATGCAAGGAAAGCTTAAAGCAAAGGAAGGCACGGTCAGGCGAGATAAGGCTAAGGCACGACAACGCAAGGCTAGGCAATGCACGGAAGGCAAGCAAAGAGTAACGGAAGGTAAGGAAGGCAAGGGAAAGCAAAGAAAGGCAAGTGTAACGGAAGGAACGGCACGGCAAGGGGAAACAAGGCTAAGGCACGACAACGCACGCTAGGCAATGAACGGCAAGGCAAGGAAAGGGTAACGCATGGGAAAGCACGGTCAGGCGAGGCAAGCCTAAGGCATGACAACGCAAGGCTAGGCAATGCACGGAAAGCAAGCAAAGAGTAACGGAACGCAAGGAAGGCAAGGGAAAGCAAGGGAAGGCAAGGGTAACGGAAGGAACGGCACGGCAAGGGGTAACAAGGCTAAGGCACGACAACGCAGGGCTAGGCAATGCACGGCAAGGCAAGGAAAGAGTAACGGAAGGAAAGGAAGGCAAGGCAAAGCCAGGCAAGGCAAGTGTAACAAAAGGCACGCAACGGCAAGGGGAAACAAGGCTAAGGCACGACAACACACGGCTAGGAAATGCACGGCAAGGCAAGGAAAGGGTAACGCAAGGCAAGGCACGGTGAGGCTAGGCAAGGCTAATGCACGACAACGCAAGGCTAGGCAATGCACGACAATGCAAGTAAAGCTTAAAGCAAAGGAAGGCACGGTCAGGCGAGATAAGGCTAAGGCACGACAACGCAAGTCTAGGCAATGCACGGAAGGCAAGCAAAGAGTAACGGAAGGTAAGGAAGGCAAGGGAAATCAAAGAAAGGCAAGTGTAACGGAAGGAACGGCACGGCAAGGGGAAACAAGGCTAAGGCACGACAACCCACGCTAGGCAATGCACGGCAAGTCAAGGAAAGGGTAACGCATGGGAAAGCACGGTCAGGCGAGGCAAGGCTAAGGAAAGCCAACGCAAGGCTAGGCAATGCACGGAAAGCAAGCAAGGTGTAACAGAATGCAAGGAAGGAAAGGGAAAGCAAGGGAAGGCAAGGGTAACGGAAGGAACGGCACGGCAAGGGGAAACAAGGCTAAGGCACGACAACGCACGCTAGGCAATGCACGACAAGGCAAGGAAAGGGTAACGCATGGGAAAGCACGGTCAGGCGAGGCAAGGCTAAGGAAAGCCAACGCAAGGCTAGGCAATGCACGGAAAGCAAGCAAGGAGTAACGGAATGCAAGGAAGGAAAGGGAAAGCAAGGGAAGGCAAGGGTAACGGAAGGAACGGCACGGCAAGGGGTAACAAGGCTAAGGCACGACAACACACGGCTAGGAAATGCACGGCAAGGCAAGGAAAGGGTAACGCAAGGCAAGGCACGGTGAGGCTAGGCAAGGTTAATGCACGACAAAGCAAGGCTAGGCAATGCACGACAATGCAAGGAAAGCTTAAAGCAAAGGAAGGCACGGTCAGGCGAGATAAGGCTAAGGCACGACAACGCAAGGCTAGGCAATGCACGGAAGGCAAGCAAAGAGTAACGGAAGGTAAGGAAGGCAAGGGAAAGCAAGGAAAGGCAATGGTAACGGAAGGAACGGCACGGCAAGGGGAAACAAGGCTAAGGCACGACAACGCACGCTAGGCAATGCACGGCAAGGCAAGGAAAGGGTAACGCATGGGAAAGCACGGTCAGGCGAGGCAAGGCTAAGGCACGACAACCCAAGGCTAGGCAATGCACGGAAGGCAAGCAAAGAGAAACGGAAGGTAAGGAAGGAAAGGGAAAGCAAAGAAAGGCAAGTGTAACGGAAGGAACGGCACGGCAAGGGGAAACAAGGCTAAGGCACGACAAGGCACGGCTAGGCAATGCACGGCAAGGCAAGCAAACGGTAACGCAAGGAAAGGCACGGTGAGGCTAGGCAAGGCTAATGCACGAAAACGCATGGCTAGGCGATGCACGACAATGCAAGGAAAGCTTAAAGCAAAGGAAGGCAAGGTCAGGCGAGATAAGGCTAAGGCACGACAACGCAAGGCTAGGAAATTCAGGGAAGGCAAGTAAAGAGTAACGGAAGGTAAGCAAGGCAAGGAAAATGAAGGAAAGTCAAGTGTAACGGAAGGAACGGCACGGCAAGGGGAAACAAGGCTAAGGCACGACAACGCACGGCTAGGCAATGCACGGCAAGGCAAGGAAAGGGTAACGCATGGGAAAGCACGGTCAGGCGATGCAAGGCTAAGGCATGACAACGCAAGGCTAGGCAATGCACGGAAAGCAAGCAAAGAGTAACGGAACGCAAGGAAGGCAAGGTAAAGCAAGGGAAGGCAAGGGTAACGGAAGGAACGGCACGGCTAGGGGTAAGAAGGCTAAGGCACGACAACGCAGGGCTAGGCAATGCACGGCAAGGCAAGGAAAGGGTAACGCAGGGGAAGGCACGGTCAGGTGAGGCAAGGATAAGGCACGACAATGCAAGGCTAGGCAATGCACGGCAAGGCAAGGAAAGAGTACCGGAAGGAAAGGAAGGCAAGGCAAAGCCAGGCAAGGCAAGTGTAACAAAAGGCACGCCACGGCAAGGGGGATCAAGGCTAAGGCACGACAACGCACGGCTAGGCAATGCACGGCAAGGCAAGGAAAGGGTAACGCAAGGCAAGGCACGGTGAGGCTAGGCAAGGCTAATGCACGACAACGCAAGGCTAGGCAATGCACGACAATGCAAGGAAAGCTTAAAGCAAAGGAAGGCACGGTCAGGCGAGATAAGGCTAAGGCACGACAACGCAAGGCTAGGCAATGCACGGAAGGCAAGCAAAGAGTAACGGAAGGTAAGGAAGGCAAGGGAAAGCAAAGAAAGGCAAGTGTAACGGAAGGAACGGCACGGCAAGGGGAAACAAGGCTATGGCACGACAACGCAGGGCTAGGCAATGCACGGCAAGGCAAGGAAAGGGTAACGCATGGGAAAGCACGGTCAGGCGAGGCAAGGCTAAGGAAAGACCAACGCAAGTCTAGGCAATGCACGGAAAGCAAGCAAGGAGTAACGGAATGCAAGGAAGGAAAGGGAAAGCAAGGGAAGGCAAGGGTAACGGAAGGAACGGCACGGCAAGGGGAAACAAGGCTAAGGCACGACAACGCACGCTAGGCAATGCACGGCAAGGGAAGGAAAGGGTAACGCATGGGAAAGCACGGTCAGGGGAGGTAAGGCTAAGGAAAGCCAACGCAAGGCTAGGCAATGCACGGAAAGCAAGCAAGGAGTAACGGAATGCAAGGAAGGAAAGGGAAAGCAAGGGAAGGCAAGGGTAACGGAAGGAACGGCACGGCAAGGGGTAACAAGGCTAAGGCACGACAACACACGGCTAGGAAATGCACGGCAAGGCAAGGAAAGGGTAACGCAAGGCAAGGCACGGTGAGGCTAGGCAAGGTTAATGCACGACAACGCAAGGCTAGGCAATGCACGGCAATGCAAGGAAAGCTTAAAGCAAAGGAAGGCACGGTCAGGCCAGATAAGGCTAAGGCACGACAACGCAAGGCTATGCAATGCAGGGAAGGGAAGCATAGAGTAACGGAAGGTAAGCAAGGCAAGGAAAAGCAAGGAAAGGCAAGGGTAACGGAAGGAATTGCACGGCAAGGAGAAACAAGGCTAAGGCACGGCAACGCAGGCTGGGCAATGCACGGCAAGGCAAGGAAAGGGTAACGCATGGGAAAGCACGTTCAGGCGAGGCAAGGCTAAGGCACGACAACGCAAGGCTAGGCAATGCACGGAAGGCAAGCAAAGAGTACCGGAAGTTAAGGAAGGCAAGGGAAAGCAAAGAAAGGCAAGTGTAACGGAAGGAACTGCACGGCAAGGGGAAACAAGGCTAAGGCACGACAACGCACGGCTAGGCAATGCACGGCAAGGCAAGCAAAGGGTAACGCAAGGCAATGCACGGTGAGGCTAGACAAGGCTAATGCACGAAAACGCAAGGCTAGGCAATGCACGACAATGCAAGGAAAGCTTAAAGCAAAGGAAGGCAAGGTCAGGCGAGATAAGGCAAAGGCACGACAACGCAAGGCTAGGCAATTCAGGGAAGGCAAGCAAAGAGTAACGGAAGGTAAGGAAGGCAAGGAAAAGCAAGGAAAGGCAAGGGTAACGGAAGGAACGGCACGGCAAGGGGGAAGAAGTGTAAGGCACGACACCGAACGCTAGGCAATGAACGGCAAGGGAAGGAAAGGGTAACGCATGGGAAAGCACGGTCAGGCGAGGCAAGGCTAAGGCACGACAACGCAAGGCTAGGCAATGCACGGAAGGCAAGCAAAGAGTAACGGAAGGTAAGGAAGGCAAGGGAAAGCAAGGAAAGGCAAGTGTAACGGAAGGAACGGCACGGCAAGGGGCAACAAGGCTAAGGCACGACAACGCACGCTAGGCAATGCACGGCAAGGCAAGGAAAGGGTAACGCATGGGAAAGCACGGTCAGGCGAGGCAAGGCTAAGGCATGACAACGCAAGGCTAGGCAATGCACGGAAAGCAAGCAAAGAGTAATGGAACGCAAGGAAGGCAAGGGAAAGCAAGGGAAGGCAAGGGAAACGGAAGGAACGGCACGGCAAGGGGTAAGAAGGCTAAGGCACGACAACGCAGGGCTAGGCAATGCACGGCAAGGCAAGGAAAGGGTAACGCAGGGGAAGGCACGGTCAGGTGAGGCAAGGATAAGGCACGACAATGCAAGGCTAGGCAATGCCCGGCAAGGCAAGTAAAGAGTAACGGAAGGAAAGGAAGGCAAGGCAAAGCCAGGCAAGGCAAGTGTAACAAAAGGCACGCCACGGCAAGGGGAATCAAGGCTAAGGCACGACAACGCACGGCTAGGCAATGCACGGCAAGGCAAGGAAAGGGTAACGCATGGGAAAGCACGGTCAGGCGAGGCAAGCCAAGGCATGACAACGCAAGGCTAGGCAATGCACGGAAAGCAAGCAAAGAGTAACGGAACGCAAGGAAGGCAAGGGAAAGCAAGGGAAGGCAAGGGTAACGGAAGGAACGGCACGGCAAGGGGTAACAAGGCTAAGGCACGACAACGCAGGGCTAGGCAATGCACGGCAAGGCAAGGAAAGAGTAACGGAAGGAAAGGAAGGCAAGGCAAAGCCAGGCAAGGCAAGTGTAACAAAAGGCACGAAACGGCAAGGGGAAACAAGGCTAAGGCACGACAACACACGGCTAGGAAATGCACGGCAAGGCAAGGAAAGGGTAACGCAAGGCAAGGCACGGTGAGGCTAGGCAAGGCTAATGCACGACAACGCAAGGCTAGGCAATGCACGACAATGCAAGTAAAGCTTAAAGCAAAGGAAGGCACGGTCAGGCGAGATAAGGCTAAGGCACGACAACGCAAGGCTAGGCAATGCACGGAAGGCAAGCAAAGAGTAACGGAAGGTAAGGAAGGCAAGGGAAAGCAAAGAAAGGCAAGTGTAACGGAAGGAACGGCACGGCAAGGGGAAACAAGGCTAAGGCACGACAACGCACGCTAGGCAATGCACGGCAAGTCAAGGAAAGGGTAACGCATGGGAAAGCACGGTCAGGCGAGGCAAGGCTAAGGAAAGCCAACGCAAGGCTAGGCAATGCACGGAAAGCAAGCAAGGAGTAACGGAATGCAAGGAAGGAAAGGGAAAGCAAGGGAAGGCAAGGGTAACGGAAGGAACGGCACGGCAAGGGGAAACAAGGCTAAGGCACGACAACGCACGCTAGGCAATGCACGACAAGGCAAGGAAAGGGTAACGCATGGGAAAGCACGGTCAGGCGAGGCAAGGCTAAGGAAAGCCAACGCAAGGCTAGGCAATGCACGGAAAGCAAGCAAGGAGTAACGGAATGCAAGGAAGGAAAGGGAAAGCAAGGGAAGGCAAGGGTAACGGAAGGAACGGCACGGCAAGGGGTAACAAGGCTAAGGCACGACAACACACGGCTAGGAAATGCACGGCAAGGCAAGGAAAGGGTAACGCAAGGCAAGGCACGGTGAGGCTAGGCAAGGTTAATGCACGACAACGCAAGGCTAGGCAATGCACGACAATGCAAGGAAAGCTTAAAGCAAAGGAAGGCACGGTCAGGCGAGATAAGGCTAAGGCACGACAACGCAAGGCTAGGCAATGCACGGAAGGCAAGCAAAGAGTAACGGAAGGTAAGGAAGGCAAGGGAAAGCAAGGAAAGGCAATGGTAACGGAAGGAACGGCACGGCAAGGGGAAACAAGGCTAAGGCACGACAACGCACGCTAGGCAATGCACGGCAAGGCAAGGAAAGGGTAACGCATGGGAAAGCACGGTCAGGCGAGGCAAGGCTAAGGCACGACAACCCAAGGCTAGGCAATGCACGGAAGGCAAGCAAAGAGAAACGGAAGGTAAGGAAGGAAAGGGAAAGCAAAGAAAGGCAAGTGTAACGGAAGGAACGGCACGGCAAGGGGAAACAAGGCTAAGGCACGACAAGGCACGGCTAGGCAATGCACGGCAAGGCAAGCAAACGGTAACGCAAGGAAAGGCACGGTGAGGCTAGGCAAGGCTAATGCACGAAAACGCATGGCTAGGCGATGCACGACAATGCAAGGAAAGCTTAAAGCAAAGGAAGGCAAGGTCAGGCGAGATAAGGCTAAGGCACGACAACGCAAGGCTAGGAAATTCAGGGAAGGCAAGTAAAGAGTAACGGAAGGTAAGCAAGGCAAGGAAAAGGAAGGAAAGGCCAGGGTAACGGAAGGAACGGCACGGCAAGGGGAAACAAGGCTAAGGCACGACAACGCACGCTAGGCAATGCACGGCAAGGCAAGGAAAGGGTAACGCATGGGAAAGCACGGTCAGGCGAGGCAAGGCTAAGGCACGACAACCCAAGGCTAGGCAATGCACGGAAGGCAAGCAAAGAGAAACGGAAGGTAAGCAAGGAAAGGGAAAGCAAAGAAAGGCAAGTGTAACGGAAGGAACGGCACGGCAAGGGGAAACAAGGCTAAGGCACGACAAGGCACGGCTAGGCAATGCACGGCAAGGCAAGCAAACGGTAACGCAAGGAAAGGCACGGTGAGGCTAGGCAAGGCTAATGCACGAAAACGCATGGCTAGGCGATGCACGACAATGCAAGGAAAGCTTAAAGCAAAGGAAGGCAAGGTCAGGCGAGATAAGGCTAAGGCACGACAACGCAAGGCTAGGAAATTCAGGGAAGGCAAGTAAAGAGTAACGGAAGGTAAGCAAGGCAAGGAAAAGGAAGGAAAGGCCAGGGTAACGGAAGGAACGGCACGGCAAGGGGAAACAAGGCTAAGGCACGGCAACGCAGGCTAGGCAATGCACGGCAAGGCAAGGAAAGGGTAACGCATGGGAAAGCACGTTCAGGCGAGGCAAGGCTAAGGCACAACAACGCAAGGCTAGGCAATGCACGGAAGGCAAGCAAAGAGTAACGGAAGGTAAGGAAGGCAAGGGAAAGGAAGGAAAGTCAAGTGTAACGGAAGGAACGGCACGGCAAGGGGAAACAAGGCTAAGGCACGACAACGCACGGCTAGGCAATGCACGGCAAGGCAAGGAAAGGGTAACGCATGGGAAAGCACGGTCAGGCGATGCAAGGCTAAGGCATGACAACGCAAGGCTAGGCAATGCACGGAAAGCAAGCAAAGAGTAACGGAACGCAAGGAAGGCAAGGGAAAGCAAGGGAAGGCAAGGGTAACGGAAGGAACGGCACGGCTAGGGGTAAGAAGGCTAAGGCACGACAACGCAGGGCTAGGCAATGCACGGCAAGGCAAGGAAAGGGTAACGCAGGGGAAGGCACGGTCAGGTGAGGCAAGGATAAGGCACGACAATGCAAGGCTAGGCAATGCACGGCAAGGCAAGGAAAGAGTACCGGAAGGAAAGGAAGGCAAGGCAAAGCCAGGCAAGGCAAGTGTAACAAAAGGCACGCCACGGCAAGGGGGATCAAGGCTAAGGCACGACAACGCACGGCTAGGCAATGCACGGCAAGGCAAGGAAAGGGTAACGCAAGGCAAGGCACGGTGAGGCTAGGCAAGGCTAATGCACGACAACGCAAGGCTAGGCAATGCACGACAATGCAAGGAAAGCTTAAAGCAAAGGAAGGCACGGTCAGGCGAGATAAGGGTAAGGCACGACAACGCAAGGCTAGGCAATGCACGGAAGGCAAGCAAAGAGTAACGGAAGGTAAGGAAGGCAAGGGAAAGCAAAGAAAGGCAAGTGTAACGGAAGGAACGGCACGGCAAGGGGAAACAAGGCTATGGCACGACAACGCAGGGCTAGGCAATGCACGGCAAGGCAAGGAAAGGGTAACGCATGGGAAAGCACGGTCAGGCGAGGCAAGGCTAAGGAAAGCCAACGCAAGGCTAGGCAATGCACGGAAAGCAAGCAAGGAGTAACGGAATGCAAGGAAGGAAAGGGAAAGCAAGGGAAGGCAAGGGTAACGGAAGGAACGGCACGGCAAGGGGAAACAAGGCTAAGGCACGACAACGCACGCTAGGCAATGCACGGCAAGGGAAGGAAAGGGTAACGCATGGGAAAGCACGGTCAGGCGATGCAAGGCTAAGGCATGACAACGCAAGGCTAGGCAATGCACGGAAAGCAAGCAAAGAGTAACGGAACGCAAGGAAGGCAAGGGAAAGCAAGGGAAGGCAAGGGTAACGGAAGGAACGGCACTGTAAGGGGTAACAAGTCTAAGGCACGGCAACGCAGGGCTAGGCAATGCACGGCAAGGCAAGGAAAGGGTAACGCAGGGGAAGGCACGGTCAGGTGAGGCAAGGATAAGGCACGACAATGCAAGGCTAGGCAATGCACGGCAAGGCAAGGAAAGAGTAACGGAAGGAAAGGAAGGCAAGTCAAAGCCAGGAAAGGCAAGTGTAACAAAAGGCACGCCACGGCAAGGTGAAACAAGGCTAAGGCACGACAACGCACGGCTAGGCAATGCACGGAAGGCAAGCAAAGAGTAACGGAAGGTAAGGAAGGCAAGGGAAAGCAAAGAAAGGCAAGTGTAACGGAAGGAACGGCACGGCAAGGGGAAACAAGGCTAAGGCACGACAACGCACGCTAGGCAATGAACGGCAAGGCAAGGAAAGGGTAACGCATGGGAAAGCACGGTCAGGCGAGGCAAGCCTAAGGCATGACAACGCAAGGCTAGGCAATGCACGGAAAGCAAGCAAAGAGTAACGGAACGCAAGGAAGGCAAGGGAAAGCAAGGGAAGGCAAGGGTAACGGAAGGAACGGCACGGCAAGGGGTAACAAGGGTAAGGCACGACAACGCAGGGCTAGGCAATGCACGGCAAGGCAAGGAAAGAGTAACGGAAGGAAAGGAAGGCAAGGCAAAGCCAGGCAAGGCAAGTGTAACAAAAGGCACGCAACGGCAAGGGGAAACAAGGCTAAGGCACGAGAACACACGGCTAGGAAATGCACGGCAAGGCAAGGAAAGGGTAACGCAAGGCAAGGCACGGTGAGGCTAGGCAAGGTTAATGCACGACAACGCAAGGCTAGGCAATGCACGGCAATGCAAGGAAAGCTTAAAGCAAAGGAAGGCACGGTCAGGCGAGATAAGGCTAAGGCACGACAACGCAAGGCTATGCAATGCAGGGAAGGGAAGCATAGAGTAACGGAAGGTAAGCAAGGCAAGGAAAAGCAAGGAAAGGCAAGGGTAACGGAAGGAATTGCACGGCAAGGGGAAACAAGGCTAAGGCACGGCAACGCAGGCTGGGCAATGCACGGCAAGGCAAGGAAAGGGTAACGCATGGGAAAGCACGTTCAGGCGAGGCAAGGCTAAGGCACGACAACGCAAGGCTAGGCAATGCACGGAAGGCAAGCAAAGTGTACCGGAAGTTAAGGAAGGCAAGGGAAAGCAAAGAAAGGCAAGTGTAACGGAAGGAACTGCACGGCAAGGGGAAACAAGGCTAAGGCACGACAACGCACGGCTAGGCAATGCACGGCAAGGCAAGCAAAGGGTAACGCAAGGCAATGCACGGTGAGGCTAGACAAGGCTAATGCACGAAAACGCAAGGCTAGGCAATGCACGACAATGCAAGGAAAGCTTAAAGCAAAGGAAGGCAAGGTCAGGCGAGATAAGGCAAAGGCACGACAACGCAAGGCTAGGCAATTCAGGGAAGGCAAGCAAAGAGTAACGGAAGGTAAGGAAGGCAAGGAAAAGCAAGGAAAGGCAAGGGTAACGGAAGGAACGGCACGGCAAGGGGGAAGAAGTGTAAGGCACGACACCGAACGCTAGGCAATGAACGGCAAGGGAAGGAAAGGGTAACGCATGGGAAAGCACGGTCAGGCGAGGCAAGGCTAAGGCACGACAACGCAAGGCTAGGCAATGCACGGAAGGCAAGCAAAGAGTAACGGAAGGTAAGGAAGGCAAGGGAAAGCAAGGAAAGTCAAGTGTAACGGAAGGAACGGCACGGCAAGGGGCAACAAGGCTAAGGCACGACAACGCACGCTAGGCAATGCACGGCAAGGCAAGGAAAGGGTAACGCATGGGAAAGCACGGTCAGGCGAGGCAAGGCTAAGGCATGACAACGCAAGGCTAGGCAATGCACGGAAAGCAAGCAAAGAGTAATGGAACGCAAGGAAGGCAAGGGAAAGCAAGGGAAGGCAAGGGAAACGGAAGGAACGGCACGGCAAGGGGTAAGAAGGCTAAGGCACGACAACGCAGGGCTAGGCAATGCACGGCAAGGCAAGGAAAGGGTAACGCAGGGGAAGGCACGGTCAGGTGAGGCAAGGATAAGGCACGACAATGCAAGGCTAGGCAATGCCCGGCAAGGCAAGTAAAGAGTAACGGAAGGAAAGGAAGGCAAGGCAAAGCCAGGCAAGGCAAGTGTAACAAAAGGCACGCCACGGCAAGGGGAATCAAGGCTAAGGCACGACAACGCACGGCTAGGCAATGCACGGCAAGGCAAGGAAAGGGTAACGCATGGGAAAGCACGGTCAGGCGAGGCAAGCCAAGGCATGACAACGCAAGGCTAGGCAATGCACGGAAAGCAAGCAAAGAGTAACGGAACGCAAGGAAGGCAAGGGAAAGCAAGGGAAGGCAAGGGTAACGGAAGGAACGGCACGGCAAGGGGTAACAAGGCTAAGGCACGACAACGCAGGGCTAGGCAATGCACGGCAAGGCAAGGAAAGAGTAACGGAAGGAAAGGAAGGCAAGGCAAAGCCAGGCAAGGCAAGTGTAACAAAAGGCACGAAACGGCAAGGGGAAACAAGGCTAAGGCACGACAACACACGGCTAGGAAATGCACGGCAAGGCAAGGAAAGGGTAACGCAAGGCAAGGCACGGTGAGGCTAGGCAAGGCTAATGCACGACAACGCAAGGCTAGGCAATGCACGACAATGCAAGTAAAGCTTAAAGCAAAGGAAGGCACGGTCAGGCGAGATAAGGCTAAGGCACGACAACGCAAGGCTAGGCAATGCACGGAAGGCAAGCAAAGAGTAACGGAAGGTAAGGAAGGCAAGGGAAAGCAAAGAAAGGCAAGTGTAACGGAAGGAACGGCACGGCAAGGGGAAACAAGGCTAAGGCACGACAACGCTCGCTAGGCAATGCACGGCAAGTCAAGGAAAGGGTAACGCATGGGAAAGCACGGTCAGGCGAGGCAAGGCTAAGGAAAGCCAACGCAAGGCTAGGCAATGCACGGAAAGCAAGCAAGGAGTAACGGAATGCAAGGAAGGAAAGGGAAAGCAAGGGAAGGCAAGGGTAACGGAAGGAACGGCACGGCAAGGGGAAACAAGGCTAAGGCACGACAACGCACGCTAGGCAATGCACGACAAGGCAAGGAAAGGGTAACGCATGGGAAAGCACGGTCAGGCGAGGCAAGGCTAAGGAAAGCCAACGCAAGGCTAGGCAATGCACGGAAAGCAAGCAAGGAGTAACGGAATGCAAGGAAGGAAAGGGAAAGCAAGGGAAGGCAAGGGTAACGGAAGGAACGGCACGGCAAGGGGTAACAAGGCTAAGGCACGACAACACACGGCTAGGAAATGCACGGCAAGGCAAGGAAAGGGTAACGCAAGGCAAGGCACGGTGAGGCTAGGCAAGGTTAATGCACGACAACGCAAGGCTAGGCAATGCACGACAATGCAAGGAAAGCTTAAAGCAAAGGAAGGCACGGTCAGGCGAGATAAGGCTAAGGCACGACAACGCAAGGCTAGGCAATGCACGGAAGGCAAGCAAAGAGTAACGGAAGGTAAGGAAGGCAAGGGAAAGCAAGGAAAGGCAATGGTAACGGAAGGAACGGCACGGCAAGGGGAAACAAGGCTAAGGCACGACAACGCACGCTAGGCAATGCACGGCAAGGCAAGGAAAGGGTAACGCATGGGAAAGCACGGTCAGGCGAGGCAAGGCTAAGGCACGACAACCCAAGGCTAGGCAATGCACGGAAGGCAAGCAAAGAGAAACGGAAGGTAAGGAAGGAAAGGGAAAGCAAAGAAAGGCAAGTGTAACGGAAGGAACGGCACGGCAAGGGGAAACAAGGCTAAGGCACGACAAGGCACGGCTAGGCAATGCACGGCAAGGCAAGCAAACGGTAACGCAAGGAAAGGCACGGTGAGGCTAGGCAAGGCTAATGCACGAAAACGCATGGCTAGGCGATGCACGACAATGCAAGGAAAGCTTAAAGCAAAGGAAGGCAAGGTCAGGCGAGATAAGCCTAAGGCACGACAACGCAAGGCTAGGAAATTCAGGGAAGGCAAGTAAAGAGTAACGGAAGGTAAGCAAGGCAAGGAAAAGGAAGGAAAGGCCAGGGTAACGGAAGGAACGGCACGGCAAGGGGAAACAAGGCTAAGGCACGACAACGCACGCTAGGCAATGCACGGCAAGGCAAGGAAAGGGTAACGCATGGGAAAGCACGGTCAGGCGAGGCAAGGCTAAGGCACGACAACCCAAGGCTAGGCAATGCACGGAAGGCAAGCAAAGAGAAACGGAAGGTAAGCAAGGAAAGGGAAAGCAAAGAAAGGCAAGTGTAACGGAAGGAACGGCACGGCAAGGGGAAACAAGGCTAAGGCACGACAAGGCACGGCTAGGCAATGCACGGCAAGGCAAGCAAACGGTAACGCAAGGAAAGGCACGGTGAGGCTAGGAAAGGCTAATGCACGAAAACGCATGGCTAGGCGATGCACGACAATGCAAGGAAAGCTTAAAGCAAAGGAAGGCAAGGTCAGGCGAGATAAGGCTAAGGCACGACAACGCAAGGCTAGGAAATTCAGGGAAGGCAAGTAAAGAGTAACGGAAGGTAAGCAAGGCAAGGAAAAGGAAGGAAAGGCCAGGGTAACGGAAGGAACGGCACGGCAAGGGGAAACAAGGCTAAGGCACGGCAACGCAGTCTAGGCAATGCACGGCAAGGCAAGGAAAGGGTAACGCATGGGAAAGCACGTTCAGGCGAGGCAAGGCTAAGGCACAACAACGCAAGGCTAGGCAATGCACGGAAGGCAAGCAAAGAGTAACGGAAGGTAAGGAAGGCAAGGGAAAGGAAGGAAAGTCAAGTGTAACGGAAGGAACGGCACGGCAAGGGGAAACAAGGCTAAGGCACGACAACGCACGGCTAGGCAATGCACGGCAAGGCAAGGAAAGGGTAACGCATGGGAAAGCACGGTCAGGCGATGCAAGGCTAAGGCATGACAACGCAAGGCTAGGCAATGCACGGAAAGCAAGCAAAGAGTAACGGAACGCAAGGAAGGCAAGGGAAAGCAAGGGAAGGCAAGGGTAACGGAAGGAACGGCACGGCTAGGGGTAAGAAGGCTAAGGCACGACAACGCAGGGCTAGGCAATGCACGGCAAGGCAAGGAAAGGGTAACGCAGGGGAAGGCACGGTCAGGTGAGGCAAGGATAAGGCACGACAATGCAAGGCTAGGCAATGCACGGCAAGGCAAGGAAAGAGTACCGGAAGGAAAGGAAGGCAAGGCAAAGCCAGGCAAGGCAAGTGTAACAAAAGGCACGCCACGGCAAGGGGGATCAAGGCTAAGGCACGACAACGCACGGCTAGGCAATGCACGGCAAGGCAAGGAAAGGGTAACGCAAGGCAAGGCACGGTGAGGCTAGGCAAGGCTAATGCACGACAACGCAAGGCTAGGCAATGCACGACAATGCAAGGAAAGCTTAAAGCAAAGGAAGGCACGGTCAGGCGAGATAAGGGTAAGGCACGACAACGCAAGGCTAGGCAATGCACGGAAGGCAAGCAAAGAGTAACGGAAGGTAAGGAAGGCAAGGGAAAGCAAAGAAAGGCAAGTGTAACGGAAGGAACGGCACGGCAAGGGGAAACAAGGCTATGGCACGACAACGCAGGGCTAGGCAATGCACGGCAAGGCAAGGAAAGGGTAACGCATGGGAAAGCACGGTCAGGCGAGGCAAGGCTAAGGAAAGCCAACGCAAGGCTAGGCAATGCACGGAAAGCAAGCAAGGAGTAACGGAATGCAAGGAAGGAAAGGGAAAGCAAGGGAAGGCAAGGGTAACGGAAGGAACGGCACGGCAAGGGGAAACAAGGCTAAGGCACGACAACGCACGCTAGGCAATGCACGGCAAGGGAAGGAAAGGGTAACGCATGGGAAAGCACGGTCAGGCGATGCAAGGCTAAGGCATGACAACGCAAGGCTAGGCAATGCACGGAAAGCAAGCAAAGAGTAACGGAACGCAAGGAAGGCAAGGGAAAGCAAGGGAAAGCAAGGGTAACGGAAGGAACGGCACTGTAAGGGGTAACAAGTCTAAGGCACGGCAACGCAGGGCTAGGCAATGCACGGCAAGGCAAGGAAAGGGTAACGCAGGGGAAGGCACGGTCAGGTGAGGCAAGGATAAGGCACGACAATGCAAGGCTAGGCAATGCACGGCATGGCAAGGAAAGAGTAACGGAAGGAAAGGAAGGCAAGTCAAAGCCAGGAAAGGCAAGTGTAACAAAAGGCACGCCACGGCAAGGTGAAACAAGGCTAAGGCACGACAACGCACGGCTAGGCAATGCACGACAATGCAAGGAAAGCTTAAAGCAAAGGAAGGCAAGGTCAGGCGAGATAAGGCAAAGGCACGACAACGCAAGGCTAGGCAATTCAGGGAAGGCAAGCAAAGAGTAACGGAAGGTAAGGAAGGCAAGGAAAAGCAAGGAAAGGCAAGGGTAACGGAAGGAACGGCACGGCAAGGGGGAAGAAGTGTAAGGCACGACACCGAACGCTAGGCAATGAACGGCAAGGCAAGGAAAGGGTAACGCATGGGAAAGCACGGTCAGGCGAGGCAAGGCTAAGGCACGACAACGCAAGGCTAGGCAATGCACGGAAGGCAAGCAAAGAGTAACGGAAGGTAAGGAAGGCAAGGGAAAGCAAGGAAAGGCAAGTGTAACGGAACGAACGGCACGGCAAGGGGCAACAAGGCTAAGGCACGACAACGCACGCTAGGCAATGCACGGCAAGGCAAGGAAAGGGTAACGCATGGGAAAGCACGGTCAGGCGAGGCAAGGCTAAGGCATGACAACGCAAGGCTAGGCAATGCACGGAAAGCAAGCAAAGAGTAATGGAACGCAAGGAAGGCAAGGGAAAGCAAGGGAAGGCAAGGGAAACGGAAGGAACGGCACGGCAAGGGGTAAGAAGGCTAAGGCACGACAACGCAGGGCTAGGCAATGCACGGCAAGGCAAGGAAAGGGTAACGCAGGGGAAGGCACGGTCAGGTGAGGCAAGGATAAGGCACGACAATGCAAGGCTAGGCAATGCCCGGCAAGGCAAGTAAAGAGTAACGGAAGGAAAGGAAGGCAAGGCAAAGCCAGGCAAGGCAAGTGTAACAAAAGGCACGCCACGGCAAGGGGAATCAAGGCTAAGGCACGACAACGCACGGCTAGGCAATGCACGGCAAGGCAAGGAAAGGGTAACGCAAGGCAAGGCACGGTGAGGCTAGGCAAGGCTAATGCACGACAACGCAAGGCTAGGCAATGCACGACAATGCAAGGAAAGCTTAAAGCAAAGGAAGGCACGGTCAGGCGAGATAAGGCTAAGGCACGACAACGCAAGGCTAGGCAATGCACGGAAGGCAAGCAAAGAGTAACGGAAGGTAAGGAAGGCAAGGGAAAGCAAAGAAAGGCAAGTGTAACGGAAGGAACGGCACGGCAAGGGGAAACAAGGCTAAGGCACGACAACGCACGCTAGGCAATGAACGGCAAGGCAAGGAAAGGGTAACGCATGGGAAAGCACGGTCAGGCGAGGCAAGCCTAAGGCATGACAACGCAAGGCTAGGCAATGCACGGAAAGCAAGCAAAGAGTAACGGAACGCAAGGAAGGCAAGGGAAAGCAAGGGAAGGCAAGGGTAACGGAAGGAACGGCACGGCAAGGGGTAACAAGGCTAAGGCACGACAACGCAGGGCTAGGCAATGCACGGCAAGGCAAGGAAAGAGTAACGGAAGGAAAGGAAGGCAAGGCAAAGCCAGGCAAGGCAAGTGTAACAAAAGGCACGCAACGGCAAGGGGAAACAAGGCTAAGGCACGACAACACACGGCTAGGAAATGCACGGCAAGGCAAGGAAAGGGTAACGCAAGGCAAGGCACGGTGAGGCTAGGCAAGGCTAATGCACGACAACGCAAGGCTAGGCAATGCACGACAATGCAAGTAAAGCTTAAAGCAAAGGAAGGCACGGTCAGGCGAGATAAGGCTAAGGCACGACAACACAAGGCTAGGCAATGCACGGAAGGCAAGCAAAGAGAAACGGAAGGTAAGCAAGGAAAGGGAAAGCAAAGAAAGGCAAGTGTAACGGAAGGAACGGCACGGCAAGGGGAAACAAGGCTAAGGCACGACAAGGCACGGCTAGGCAATGCACGGCAAGGCAAGCAAACGGTAACGCAAGGAAAGGCACGGTGAGGCTAGGAAAGGCTAATGCACGAAAACGCATGGCTAGGCGATGCACGACAATGCAAGGAAAGCTTAAAGCAAAGGAAGGCAAGGTCAGGCGAGATAAGGCTAAGGCACGACAACGCAAGGCTAGGAAATTCAGGGAAGGCAAGTAAAGAGTAACCGAAGGTAAGCAAGGCAAGGAAAAGGAAGGAAAGGCCAGGGTAACGGAAGGAACGGCACGGCAAGGGGAAACAAGGCTAAGGCACGGCAACGCAGGCTAGGCAATGCACGGCAAGGCAAGGAAAGGGTAACGCATGGGAAAGCACGTTCAGGCGAGGCAAGGCTAAGGCACAACAACGCAAGGCTAGGCAATGCACGGAAGGCAAGCAAAGAGTAACGGAAGGTAAGGAAGGCAAGGGAAAGGAAGGAAAGTCAAGTGTAACGGAAGGAACGGCACGGCAAGGGGAAACAAGGCTAAGGCACGACAACGCACGGCTAGGCAATGCACGGCAAGGCAAGGAAAGGGTAACGCATGGGAAAGCACGGTCAGGCGATGCAAGGCTAAGGCATGACAACGCAAGGCTAGGCAATGCACGGAAAGCAAGCAAAGAGTAACGGAACGCAAGGAAGGCAAGGGAAAGCAAGGGAAGGCAAGGGTAACGGAAGGAACGGCACGGCTAGGGGTAAGAAGGCTAAGGCACGACAACGCAGGGCTAGGCAATGCACGGCAAGGCAAGGAAAGGGTAACGCAGGGGAAGGCACGGTCAGGTGAGGCAAGGATAAGGCACGACAATGCAAGGCTAGGCAATGCACGGCAAGGCAAGGAAAGAGTACCGGAAGGAAAGGAAGGCAAGGCAAAGCCAGGCAAGGCAAGTGTAACAAAAGGCACGCCACGGCAAGGGGGATCAAGGCTAAGGCACGACAACGCACGGCTAGGCAATGCACGGCAAGGCAAGGAAAGGGTAACGCAAGGCAAGGCACGGTGAGGCTAGGCAAGGCTAATGCACGACAACGCAAGGCTAGGCAATGCACGACAATGCAAGGAAAGCTTAAAGCAAAGGAAGGCACGGTCAGGCGAGATAAGGGTAAGGCACGACAACGCAAGGCTAGGCAATGCACGGAAGGCAAGCAAAGAGTAACGGAAGGTAAGGAAGGCAAGGGAAAGCAAAGAAAGGCAAGTGTAACGGAAGGAACGGCACGGCAAGGGGAAACAAGGCTATGGCACGACAACGCAGGGCTAGGCAATGCACGGCAAGGCAAGGAAAGGGTAACGCATGGGAAAGCACGGTCAGGCGAGGCAAGGCTAAGGAAAGCCAACGCAAGGCTAGGCAATGCACGGAAAGCAAGCAAGGAGTAACGGAATGCAAGGAAGGAAAGGGAAAGCAAGGGAAGGCAAGGGTAACGGAAGGAACGGCACGGCAAGGGGAAACAAGGCTAAGGCACGACAACGCACGCTAGGCAATGCACGGCAAGGGAAGGAAAGGGTAACGCATGGGAAAGCACGGTCAGGCGATGCAAGGCTAAGGCATGACAACGCAAGGCTAGGCAATGCACGGAAAGCAAGCAAAGAGTAACGGAACGCAAGGAAGGCAAGGGAAAGCAAGGGAAAGCAAGGGTAACGGAAGGAACGGCACTGTAAGGGGTAACAAGTCTAAGGCACGGCAACGCAGGGCTAGGCAATGCACGGCAAGGCAAGGAAAGGGTAACGCAGGGGAAGGCACGGTCAGGTGAGGCAAGGATAAGGCACGACAATGCAAGGCTAGGCAATGCACGGCATGGCAAGGAAAGAGTAACGGAAGGAAAGGAAGGCAAGTCAAAGCCAGGAAAGGCAAGTGTAACAAAAGGCACGCAACGGCAAGGGGAAACAAGGCTAAGGCACGACAACGCAGGGCTAGGCAATGCACGACAATGCAAGGAAAGCTTAAAGCAAAGGAAGGCAAGGTCAGGCGAGATAAGGCAAAGGCACGACAACGCAAGGCTAGGCAATTCAGGGAAGGCAAGCAAAGAGTAACGGAAGGTAAGGAAGGCAAGGAAAAGCAAGGAAAGGCAAGGGTAACGGAAGGAACGGCACGGCAAGGGGGAAGAAGTGTAAGGCACGACACCGAACGCTAGGCAATGAACGGCAAGGCAAGGAAAGGGTAACGCATGGGAAAGCACGGTCAGGCGAGGCAAGGCTAAGGCACGACAACGCAAGGCTAGGCAATGCACGGAAGGCAAGCAAAGAGTAACGGAAGGTAAGGAAGGCAAGGGAAAGCAAGGAAAGGCAAGTGTAACGGAAGGAACGGCACGGCAAGGGGCAACAAGGCTAAGGCACGACAACGCACGCTAGGCAATGCACGGAAAGCAAGCAAAGAGTAATGGAACGCAAGGAAGGCAAGGGAAAGCAAGGGAAGGCAAGGGAAACGGAAGGAACGGCACGGCAAGGGGTAAGAAGGCTAAGGCACGACAACGCAGGGCTAGGCAATGCACGGCAAGGCAAGGAAAGGGTAACGCAGGGGAAGGCACGGTCAGGTGAGGCAAGGATAAGGCACGACAATGCAAGGCTAGGCAATGCCCGGCAAGGCAAGGAAAGAGTAACGGAAGGAAAGGAAGGCAAGGCAAAGCCAGGCACGGCAAGTGTAACAAAAGGCACGCCACGGCAAGGGGAATCAAGGCTAAGGCACGACAACGCACGGCTAGGCAATGCACGGCAAGGCAAGGAAAGGGTAACGCAAGGCAAGGCACGGTGAGGCTAGGCAAGGCTAATGCACGACAACGCAAGGCTAGGCAATGCACGACAATGCAAGGAAAGCTTAAAGCAAAGGAAGGCACGGTCAGGCGAGATAAGGCTAAGGCACGACAACGCAAGGCTAGGCAATGCACGGAAGGCAAGCAAAGAGTAACGGAAGGTAAGGAAGGCAAGGGAAAGCAAAGAAAGGCAAGTGTAACGGAAGGAACGGCACGGCAAGGGGAAACAAGGCTAAGGCACGACAACGCACGCTAGGCAATGAACGGCAAGGCAAGGAAAGGGTAACGCATGGGAAAGCACGGTCAGGCGAGGCAAGCCTAAGGCATGACAACGCAAGGCTAGGCAATGCACGGAAAGCAAGCAAAGAGTAACGGAACGCAAGGAAGGCAAGGGAAAGCAAGGGAAGGCAAGGGTAACGGAAGGAACGGCACGGCAAGGGGTAACAAGGCTAAGGCACGACAACGCAGGGCTAGGCAATGCACGGCAAGGCAAGGAAAGAGTAACGGAAGGAAAGGAAGGCAAGGCAAAGCCAGGCAAGGCAAGTGTAACAAAAGGCACGCAACGGCAAGGGGAAACAAGGCTAAGGCACGACAACACACGGCTAGGAAATGCACGGCAAGGCAAGGAAAGGGTAACGCAAGGCAAGGCACGGTGAGGCTAGGCAAGGCTAATGCACGACAACGCAAGGCTAGGCAATGCACGACAATGCAAGTAAAGCTTAAAGCAAAGGAAGGCACGGTCAGGCGAGATAAGGCTAAGGCACGACAACACAAGGCTAGGCAATGCACGGAAGGCAAGCAAAGAGTAACGGAAGGTAAGGAAGGCAAGGGAAAGCAAAGAAAGACAAGTGTAACGGAAGGAACGGCACGGCAAGGGGAAACAAGGCTAAGGCACGACAACGCACGCTAGGCAATGCACGGCAAGTCAAGGAAAGGGTAACGCATGGGAAAGCACGGTCAGGCGAGGCAAGGCTAAGGAAAGCCAACGCAAGGCTAGGCAATGCACGGAAAGCAAGCAAGGTGTAACGGAATGCAAGGAAGGAAAGGGAAAGCAAGGGAAGGCAAGGGTAACGGAAGGAACGGCACGGCAAGGGGAAACAAGGCTAAGGCACGACAACGCACGCTAGGCAATGCACGACAAGGCAAGGAAAGGGTAACGCATGGGAAAGCACGGTCAGGCGAGGCAAGGCTAAGGAAAGCCAACGCAAGGCTAGGCAATGCACGGAAAGCAAGCAAGGAGTAACGGAATGCAAGGAAGGAAAGGGAAAGCAAGGGAAGGCAAGGGTAACGGAAGGAACGGCACGGCAAGGGGTAACAAGGCTAAGGCACGACAACACACGGCTAGGAAATGCACGGCAAGGCAAGGAAAGGGTAACGCAAGGCAAGGCACGGTGAGGCTAGGCAAGGTTAATGCACGACAACGCAAGGCTAGGCAATGCACGACAATGCAAGGAAAGCTTAAAGCAAAGGAAGGCACGGTCAGGCGAGATAAGGCTAAGGCACGACAACGCAAGGCTAGGCAATGCACGGAAGGCAAGCAAAGAGTAACGGAAGGTAAGGAAGGCAAGGGAAAGCAAGGAAAGGCAATGGTAACGGAAGGAACGGCACGGCAAGGGGAAACAAGGCTAAGGCACGACAACGCAAGCTAGGCAATGCACGGCAAGGCAAGGAAAGGGTAACGCATGGGAAAGCACGGTCAGGCGAGGCAAGGCTAAGGCACGACAACCCAAGGCTAGGCAATGCACGGAAGGCAAGCAAAGAGAAACGGAAGGTAAGGAAGGAAAGGGAAAGCAAAGAAAGGCAAGTGTAACGGAAGGAACGGCACGGCAAGGGGAAACAAGGCTAAGGCACGACAAGGCACGGCTAGGCAATGCACGGCAAGGCAAGCAAACGGTAACGCAAGGAAAGGCACGGTGAGGCTAGGCAAGGCTAATGCACGAAAACGCATGGCTAGGCGATGCACGACAATGCAAGGAAAGCTTAAAGCAAAGGAAGGCAAGGTCAGGCGAGATAAGGCTAAGGCACGACAACGCAAGGCTAGGAAATTCAGGGAAGGTAAGTAAAGAGTAACGGAAGGTAAGCAAGGCAAGGAAAAGGAAGGAAAGACCAGGGTAACGGAAGGAACGGCACGGCAAGGGGAAACAAGGCTAAGGCACGGCAACGCAGGCTAGGCAATGCACGGCAAGGCAAGGAAAGGGTAACGCATGGGAAAGCACGTTCAGGCGAGGCAATTCTAAGGCACAACAACGCAAGGCTAGGCAATGCACGGAAGCAAGCAAAGAGTAACGGAAGGTAAGGCACGGTGAGGTTAGGCAAGGCTAATGCACGACAACGCAAGGCTAGGCAATGCACGACAATGCAAGTAAAGCTTAAAGCAAAGGAAGGCACGGTCAGGCGAGATAAGGCTAAGGCACGACAACGCAAGGCTAGGCAATGCACGGAAAGCAAGCAAAGAGTAACGGAACGCAAGGAAGGCAAGGGAAAGCAAAGAAAGGCAAGTGTAACGGAAGGAACGGCACGGCAAGGGGAAACAAGTCTAAGGCACGACAACGCACGCTAGGCAATGCACGGCAAGGCAAGGAAAGGGTAACGCATGGGAAAGCACGGTCAGGCGAGGCAAGCCTAAGGCATGACAACGCAAGGCTAGGCAATGCACGGAAAGCAAGCAAAGAGTAACGGAACGCAAGGAAGGCAAGGGAAAGCAAGGGAAGGCAAGGGTAACGGAAGGAACGGCACGGCAAGGGGTAACAAGGCTAAGGCACGACAACGCAGGGCTAGGCAATGCACGGCAAGGCAAGGAAAGAGTAACGAAAGGAAAGGAAGGCAAGGCAAAGCCAGGCAAGGCAAGTGTAACAAAAGGCACGCAACGGCAAGGGGAAACAAGGCTAAGGCACGACAACACACGGCTAGGAAATGCACGGCAAGGCAAGGAAAGGGTAACGCAAGGCAAGGCACGGTGAGGCTAGGCAAGGCTAATGCACGACAACGCAAGGCTAGGCAAGGCACGACAATGCAAGTAAAGCTTAAAGCAAAGGAAGGCACGGTCAGGCGAGATAAGGCTAAGGAACGACAACGCAAGGCTAGGCAATGAAGGGAAGGCAAGCAAAGAGTAACGGAAGGTAAGAAAGGCAAGGGAAAGCAAGGAAAGGCAATGGTAACGGAAGGAACGGCACGGCAAGGGGAAACAAGTCTAAGGCACGACAACGCACGCTAGGCAATGCACGGCAAGGCAAGGAAAGGGTAATGCATGGGAAAGCACGGTCAGGGGAGGCAAGGCTAAGGCACGACAAAGCAAGGCTTGGCAATGCACAGAAGGCAAGCAAAGAGTAACGGAAGGTAAGGAAGGCAAGGGAAAGCAAAGAAAGGCAAGTGTAACGGAAGGAACGGCACGGCAAGGGGAAACAAGGCTAAGGCACGACAACGCACGCTAGGCAATGCACGGCAAGGCAAGGCAAGGGTAACGCTTGGGAAAGCACGGTCAGGCGAGGCAAGGCTAAGGAAAGCCAACGCAAGGCTAGGCAATGCACGGAAAGCAAGCAAGGAGTAACGGAATGCAAGGAAGGAAAGGGAAAGCAAGGGAAGGCAAGGGTAACGGAAGGAACGGCACGGCAAGGGGAAACAAGTCTAAGGCACGACACCGAACGCTAGGCAATGAACGGCAAGGCAAGGCAAGGGTAACGCATTTGAAAGCACGGTCAGGCGAGGCAACGCTAAGGCACGACAACGCAAGGCTAGGCAATGCACGGAAGGCAAGCAAAGAGTAACGGAAGGTAAGGAAGGCAAGGGAAAGGAAGGAAAGGCAAGTGTAACGAAAGGAACGGCACGGCAAGCGGAAACAAGGCTAAGGCACGACAACGCACGGCTAGGCAATGCACGGAAGGGCAAGGAAAGGGTAACGCATGGGAAAGCACGGTCAGGCGAGCAAGGCTAAGGAGCAACGCAAGGCTAGGCAATGCACGGAAAGCAAGCAAAGAGTAACGGAACGCAAGGAAGGCAAGGGAAAGCAAGGGAAGGCAAGGGTAACGGAAGGAACGGCACTGTAAGGGGTAACAAGTCTAAGGCACGGCAACGCAGGGCTAGGCAATGCACGGCAAGGCAAGGAAAGGGTAACGCAGGGGAAGGCACGGTCAGGTGAGGCAAGGATAAGGCACGACAATGCAAGGCTAGGCAATGCACGGCAAGGCAAGGAAAGAGTAACGGAAGGAAAGGAAGGCAAGTCAAAGCCAGGAAAGGCAAGTGTAACAAAAGGCACGCCACGGCAAGGGGAAACAAGGCTAAGGCACGACAAGCACGGCTAGGCAATGCACGGCAAGGCAAGGAAAGGGTAACGGAAGGCAAGGCACGGTGAGGCTAGGCAAGGCTAATGCACGACAACGCAAGGCTAGGCAATGCACGACAATGCAAGGAAAGCTTAAAGCAAAGGAAGCACGGTCAAGATAAGGCTAAGGCACGACAACGCAAGGCTAGGCAATGCACGGAAGGCAAGCAAAGAGTAACGGAAGGTAAGGAAGGCAAGGGAAACAAGGAAAGGCAATGGTAACGGAAGGAACGGCACGGCAAGGGGAAACAAGGCTAAGGCACGACAACGCACGCTAGGCAATGCACGGCAAGGCAAGGAAAGGGTAACGCATGGGAAAGCACGGTCAGGCGAGGCAAGGCTAAGGCACGACAACCCAAGGCTAGGTAATGCACGGAAGGCAAGCAAAGAGAAACGGAAGGTAAGGAAGGAAAGGGAAAGCAAAGAAAGGCAAGTGTAACGGAAGGAACGGCACGGCAAGGGGAAACAAGGCTAACGCACGATAAGGCACGGCTAGGCAATGCACGGCAAGGCAAGCAAACGGTAACGCAAGGAAAGGCACGGTGAGGCTAGGCAAGGCTAATGCACGAAAACGCATGGCTAGGCGATGCACGACAATGCAAGGAAAGCTTAAAGCAAAGGAAGGCAAGGTCAGGCGAGATAAGGCTTAGGCACGACAACGCAAGGCTAGGAAATTCAGGGAAGGCAAGTAAAGAGTAACGGAAGGTAAGCAAGGCAAGGAAAAGGAAGGAAAGGCCAGGGTAACGGAAGGAACGGCACGGCAAGGGGAAACAAGGCTAAGGCACGGCAACGCAGGCTAGGCAATGCACGGCAAGGCAAGGAAAGGGTAACGCATGGGAAAGTACGTTCAGGCGAGGCAAGGCTAAGGCACAACAACGCAAGGCTAGGCAATGCACGGAAGGGAAGCAAAGAGTAACGGAAGGTAAGGAAGGCAAGGGAAAGGAAGGAAAGGCAAGTGTAACGGGAGGAACGGCACGGCAAGGGGAAACAAGGCTAAGGCACGACAACGCACGGCTAGGCAATGCACGGCAAGGCAAGGAAAGGGTAACGCATGGGAAAGCACGGTCAGGCGATGCAAGGTTAAGGCATGACAACGCAAGGCTAGGCAATGCACGGAAAGAAAGCAAAGAGTAACGGAACGCAAGGAAGGCAAGGGAAAGCAAGGGAAGGCAAGGGTAACGGAAGGAACGGCACGGCTAGGGGTAAGAAGGCTAAGGCACGACAACGCAGGGCTAGGCAATGCACGGCAAGGCAAGGAAAGGGTAACGCAGGGGAAGGCACGGTCAGGTGAGGCAAGGATAAGGCACGACAATGCAAGGCTAGGCAATGCACGGCAAGGCAAGGAAAGAGTACCGGAAGGAAAGGAAGGCAAGGCAAAGCCAGGCAAGGCAAGTGTAACAAAAGGCACGCCACGGCAAGGGGAATCAAGGCTAAGGCACGACAACGCACGGCTAGGCAATGCACGGCAAGGCAAGGAAAGGTTAACGCAAGGCAAGGCACCGTGAGGCTAGGCAAGGTTAATGCACGACAACGCAAGGCTAGGCAATGCACGACAATGCAAGGAAAGCTTAAAGCAAAGGAAGGCACGGTCAGGCGAGATAAGGCTAAGGCACGACAACGCAAGGCTAGGCAATGCACGGAAGGCAAGCAAAGAGTAACGGAAGGTAAGGAAGGCAAGGGAAAGCAAAGAAAGGCAAGTGTAACGGAAGGAACGGCACGGCAAGGGGAAACAAGGCTATGGCACGACAACGCAGGGCTAGGCAATGCACGGCAAGGCAAGGAAAGGGTAACGCATGGGAAAGCACGGTCAGGCGAGGCAAGGCTAAGGAAAGCCAACGCAAGGCTAGGCAATGCACGGAAAGCAAGCAAGGAGTAACGGAATGCAAGGAAGGAAAGGGAAAGCAAGGGAAGGCAAGGGTAACGGAAGGAACGGCACGGCAAGGGGAAACAAGGCTAAGGCACGACAACGCACGCTAGGCAATGCACGGCAAGGGAAGGAAAGGGTAACGCATGGGAAAGCACGGTCAGGCGAGGTAAGGCTAAGGAAAGCCAACGCAAGGCTAGGCAATGCACGGAAAGCAAGCAAGGAGTAACGGAATGCAAGGAAGGAAAGGGAAAGCAAGGGAAGGCAAGGGTAACGGAAGGAACGGCACGGCAAGGGGTAACAAGGCTAAGGCACGACAACACACGGCTAGGAAATGCACGGCAAGGCAAGGAAAGGGTAACGCAAGGCAAGGCACGGTGAGGCTAGGCAAGGTTAATGCACGACAACGCAAGGCTAGGCAATGCACGACAATGCAAGGAAAGCTTAAAGCAAAGGAAGGTACGGTCAGGCGAGACAAGGCTAAGGCACGACAACGCAAGGCTAGGCAATGCACGGAAGGCAAGCAAAGAGTAACGGAAGGTAAGGAAGGCAAGGGAAAGCAAGGAAAGGCAATGGTAACGGAAGGAACGGCACGGCAAGGGGAAACAAGGCTAAGGCACGACAACGCACGCTAGGCAATGCACGGCAAGGCAAGGAAAGGGTAACGCATGGGAAAGCACGGTCAGGCGAGGCAAGGCTAAGGCACGACAACCCAAGGCTAGGCAATGCACGGAAGGCAAGCAAAGAGAAACGGAAGGTAAGGAAGGAAAGGGAAAGCAAAGAAAGGCAAGTGTAACGGAAGGAACGGCACGGCAAGGGGAAACAAGGCTAAGGCACGACAAGGCACGGCTAGGCAATGCACGGCAAGGCAAGCAAACGGTAACGCAAGGAAAGGCACGGTGAGGCTAGGCAAGGCTAATGCACGAAAACGCATGGCTAGGCGATGCACGACAATGCAAGGAAAGCTTAAAGCAAAGGAAGGCAAGGTCAGGCGAGATAAGGCTAAGGCACGACAACGCAAGGCTAGGAAATTCAGGGAAGGTAAGTAAAGAGTAACGGAAGGTAAGCAAGGCAAGGAAAAGGAAGGAAAGGCCAGGGTAACGGAAGGAACGGCACGGCAAGGGGAAACAAGGCTAAGGCACGGCAACGCAGGCTAGGCAATGCACGGCAAGGCAAGGAAAGGGTAACGCATGGGAAAGAACGTTCAGGCGAGGCAAGGCTAAGGCACAACAACGCAAGGCTAGGCAATGCACGGAAGCAAGCAAAGAGTAACGGAAGGTAAGGCACGGTGAGGCTAGGCAAGGCTAATGCACGACAACGCAAGGCTAGGCAATGCACGACAATGCAAGTAAAGCTTAAAGCAAAGGAAGGCACGGTCAGGCGAGATAAGGCTAAGGCACGACAACGCAAGGCTAGGCAATGCACGGAAAGCAAGCAAAGAGTAACGGAACGCAAGGAAGGCAAGGGAAAGCAAAGAAAGGCAAGTGTAACGGAAGGAACGGCACGGCAAGGGGAAACAAGGCTAAGGCACGACAACGCACGCTAGGCAATGCACGGCAAGGCAAGGAAAGGGTAACGCATGGGAAAGCACGGTCAGGCGAGGCAAGCCTAAGGCATGACAACGCAAGGCTAGGCAATGCACGGAAAGCAAGCAAAGAGTAACGGAACGCAAAGAAGGCAAGGGAAAGCAAGGGAAGGCAAGGGTAACGGAAGGAACGGCACGGCAAGGGGTAACAAGGCTAAGGCACGACAACGCAGGGCTAGGCAATGCACGGCAAGGCAAGGAAAGAGTAACGAAAGGAAAGGAAGGCAAGGCAAAGCCAGGCAAGGCAAGTGTAACAAAAGGCACGCAACGGCAAGGGGAAACAAGGCTAAGGCACGACAACACACGGCTAGGAAATGCACGGCAAGGCAAGGAAAGGGTAACGCAAGGCAAGGCACGGTGAGGCTAGGCAAGGCTAATGCACGACAACGCAAGGCTAGGCAAGGCACGACAATGCAAGTAAAGCTTAAAGCAAAGGAAGGCACGGTCAGGCGAGATAAGGCTAAGGAACGACAACGCAAGGCTAGGCAATGAAGGGAAGGCAAGCAAAGAGTAACGGAAGGTAAGAAAGGCAAGGGAAAGCAAGGAAAGGCAATGGTAACGGAAGGAACGGCACGGCAAGGGGAAACAAGTCTAAGGCACGACAACGCACGCTAGGCAATGCACGGCAAGGCAAGGAAAGGGTAATGCATGGGAAAGCACGGTCAGGGGAGGCAAGGCTAAGGCACGACAAAGCAAGGCTTGGCAATGCACAGAAGGCAAGCAAAGAGTAACGGAAGGTAAGGAAGGCAAGGGAAAGCAAAGAAAGGCAAGTGTAACGGAAGGAACGGCACGGCAAGGGGAAACAAGGCTAAGGCACGACAACGCACGCTAGGCAATGCACGGCAAGGCAAGGCAAGGGTAACGCATGGGAAAGCACGGTCAGGCGAGGCAAGGCTAAGGAAAGCCAACGCAAGGCTAGGCAATGCACGGAAAGCAAGCAAGGAGTAACGGAATGCAAGGAAGGAAAGGGAAAGCAAGGGAAGGCAAGGGTAACGGAAGGAACGGCACGGCAAGGGGAAACAAGTCTAAGGCACGACACCGAACGCTAGGCAATGCAACGGCAAGGCAAGGTCAAGGGTAACGCATTAACGGAAGGAAAGCACGGTCAGGCGAGGCAACAAGGCTAAGGCACGACAACGCAAGGCTAGGCAATGCACGGAAGGCAAGCAAAGAGTAACGGAAGGTAAGGAAGGCAAGGGAAAGCAAGGAAAGGCAAGTGTAACGGAAGGAACGGCACGGCAAGGGGTAACAAGTCTAAGGCACGACAACGCACGCTAGGCAATGCACGGCAAGGCAAGGAAAGGGTAACGCAGGGGAAGGCACGGTCAGGTGAGGCAAGGATAAGGCACGACAATGCAAGGCTAGGCAATGCACGGCATGGCAAGGAAAGAGTAACGGAAGGAAAGGAAGGCAAGTCAAAGCCAGGAAAGGCAAGTGTAACAAAAGGCACGCCACGGCAAGGGGAAACAAGGCTAAGGCACGACAACGCACGGCTAGGCAATGCACGGCAAGGCAAGGAAACGGTAACGGAAGGCAAGGCACGGTCAGTCTAGGCAAGGCTAATGCACGACAACGCAAGGCTAGGCAATGCACGACAATGCAAGGAAAGCTTAAAGCAAAGGAAGGCACGGTCAGGCGAGATAAGGCTAAGGCACGACAACGCAAGGCTAGGCAATGCAGGGAAGGGAAGCATAGAGTAACGGAAGGTAAGCAAGGCAAGGAAAAGCAAGGAAAGGCAAGGGTAACGGAAGGAATTGCACGGCAAGGGGAAACAAGGCTAAGGCACGGCAACGCAGGCTGGGCAATGCACGGCAAGGCAAGGAAAGGGTAACGCATGGGAAAGCACGTTCAGGCGAGGCAAGGCTAAGGCACGACAACGCAAGGCTAGGCAATGCACGGAAGGCAAGCAAAGAGTAACGGAAGTTAAGGAAGGCAAGGGAAAGCAAAGAAAGGCAAGTGTAACGGAAGGAACTGCACGGCAAGGGGAAACAAGGCTAAGGCACGACAACGCACGGCTAGGCAATGCACGGCAAGGCAAGCAAAGGGTAACGCAAGGCAATGCACGGTGAGGCTAGACAAGGCTAATGCACGAAAACGCAAGGCTAGGCAATGCACGACAATGCAAGGAAAGCTTAAAGCAAAGGAAGGCAAGGTCAGGCGAGATAAGGCAAAGGCACGACAACGCAAGGCTAGGCAATTCAGGGAAGGCAAGCAAAGAGTAACGGAAGGTAAGGAAGGCAAGGAAAAGCAAGGAAAGGCAAGGGTAACGGAAGGAACGGCACGGCAAGGGGGAAGAAGTGTAAGGCACGACACCGAACGCTAGGCAATGAACGGCAAGGCAAGGAAAGGGTAACGCATGGGAAAGCACGGTCAGGCGAGGCAAGGCTAAGGCACGACAACGCAAGGCTAGGCAATGCACGGAAGGCAAGCAAAGAGTAACGGAAGGTAAGGAAGGCAAGGGAAAGCAAGGAAAGGCAAGTGTAACGGAACGAACGGCACGGCAAGGGGCAACAAGGCTAAGGCACGACAACGCACGCTAGGCAATGCACGGCAAGGCAAGGAAAGGGTAACGCATGGGAAAGCACGGTCAGGCGAGGCAAGGCTAAGGCATGACAACGCAAGGCTAGGCAATGCACGGAAAGCAAGCAAAGAGTAATGGAACGCAAGGAAGGCAAGGGAAAGCAAGGGAAGGCAAGGGAAACGGAAGGAACGGCACGGCAAGGGGTAAGAAGGCTAAGGCACGACAACGCAGGGCTAGGCAATGCACGGCAAGGCAAGGAAAGGGTAACGCAGGGGAAGGCACGGTCAGGTGAGGCAAGGATAAGGCACGACAATGCAAGGCTAGGCAATGCCCGGCAAGGCAAGTAAAGAGTAACGGAAGGAAAGGAAGGCAAGGCAAAGCCAGGCAAGGCAAGTGTAACAAAAGGCACGCCACGGCAAGGGGAATCAAGGCTAAGGCACGACAACGCACGGCTAGGCAATGCACGGCAAGGCAAGGAAAGGGTAACGCAAGGCAAGGCACGGTGAGGCTAGGCAAGGCTAATGCACGACAACGCAAGGCTAGGCAATGCACGACAATGCAAGTAAAGCTTAAAGCAAAGGAAGGCACGGTCAGGCGAGATAAGGCTAAGGCACGACAACGCAAGGCTAGGCAATGCACGGAAGGCAAGCAAAGAGTAACGGAAGGTAAGGAAGGCAAGGGAAAGCAAAGAAAGGCAAGTGTAACGGAAGGAAGGCACGGCAAGGGGAAACAAGGCTAAGGCACGACAACGCACGCTAGGCAATGAACGGCAAGGCAAGGAAAGGGTAACGCATGGGAAAGCACGGTCAGGCGAGGCAAGCCTAAGGCATGACAACGCAAGGCTAGGCAATGCACGGAAAGCAAGCAAAGAGTAACGGAACGCAAGGAAGGCAAGGGAAAGCAAGGGAAGGCAAGGGTAACGGAAGGAACGGCACGGCAATGGGTAACAAGGCTAAGGCACGACAACGCAGGGCAAGGCAATGCACGGCAAGGCAAGGAAAGAGTAACGGAAGGAAAGGAAGGCAAGGCAAAGCCAGGCAAGGCAAGTGTAACAAAAGGCACGCAACGGCAAGGGGAAACAAGGCTAAGGCACGACAACAGACGGCTAGGAAATGCACGGCAAGGCAAGTAAAGGGTAACGCAAGGCAAGGCACGGTGAGGCTAGGCAAGGCTAATGCACGACAACGCAAGGCTAGGCAATGCACGACAATACAAGTAAAGCTTAAAGCAAAGGAAGGCACGGTCAGGCGAGATAAGCCTAAGGCACGACAACGCAAGGCTAGGCAATGCACGGAAGGCAAGCAAAGAGTAACGGAAGGTAAGGAAGGCAAGGGAAAGCAAAGAAAGGCAAGTGTAACGGAAGGAACGGCACGGCAAGGGGAAACAAGGCTAAGGCACGACAACGCACGCTAGGCAATGCACGGCAAGTCAAGGAAAGGGTAACGCATGGAAAAGCACGGTCAGGCGAGGCAAGGCTAAGGAAAGCCAACGCAAGGCTAGGCAATGCACGGAAAGCAAGCAAGGTGTAACGGAATGCAAGGAAGGAAAGGGAAAGCAAGGGAAGGCAAGGGTAACGGAAGGAACGGCACGGCAAGGGGAAACAAGGCTAAGGCACGACAACGCACGCTAGGCAATGCACGACAAGGCAAGGAAAGGGTAACGCATGGGAAAGCACGGTCAGGCGAGGCAAGGCTAAGGAAAGCCAACGCAAGGCTAGGCAATGCACGGAAAGCAAGCAAGGAGTAACGGAATGCAAGGAAGGAAAGGGAAAGCAAGGGTAGCAAGGGTAACGGAAGGAACGGCACGGCAAGGGGTAACAAGGCTAAGGCACGACAACACACGGCTAGGAAATGCACGGCAAGGCAAGGAAAGGGTAACGCAAGGCAAGGCACGGTGAGGCTAGGCAAGGTTAATGCACGACAACGCAAGGCTAGGCAATGCACGACAATGCAAGGAAAGCTTAAAGCAAAGGAAGGCACGGTCAGGCGAGATAAGGCTAAGGCACGACAACGCAAGGCTAGGCAATGCACGGAAGGCAAGCAAAGAGTAACGGAAGGTAAGGAAGGCAAGGGAAAGCAAGGAAAGGCAATGGTAACGGAAGGAACGGCACGGCAAGGGGAAACAAGGCTAAGGCACGACAACGCACGCTAGGCAATGCACGGCAAGGCAAGGAAAGGGTAACGCATGGGAAAGCACGGTCAGGCGAGGCAAGGCTAAGGCACGACAACCCAAGGCTAGGCAATGCACGGAAGGCAAGCAAAGAGAAACGGAAGGTAAGGA
Source organism: Macrotis lagotis (assembly GCF_037893015.1). Lineage (NCBI taxonomy): Eukaryota > Metazoa > Chordata > Mammalia > Peramelemorphia > Peramelidae > Macrotis > Macrotis lagotis. Next base: position 559,415 of record NW_027421927.1, read on the forward strand.
AGGAAAGGGAAAGCAAAGAAAGGCAAGTGTAACGGAAGGAACGGCACGGCAAGGGGAAACAAGGCTAAGGCACGACAAGGCACGGCTAGGCAATGCACGGCAAGGCAAGCAAACGGTAACGCAAGGAAAGGCACGGTGAGGCTAGGCAAGGCTAATGCACGAAAACGCATGGCTAGGCGATGCACGACAATGCAAGGAAAGCTTAAAGCAAAGGAAGGCAAGGTCAGGCGAGATAAGGCTAAGGCACGACAACGCAAGGCTAGGAAATTCAGGGAAGGCAAGTAAAGAGTAACGGAATGTAAGCAAGGCAAGGAAAAGGAAGGAAAGGCCAGGGTAACGGAAGGAACGGCACGGCAAGGGGAAACAAGGCTAAGGCACGGCAACGCAGGCTAGGCAATGCACGGCAAGGCAAGGAAAGGGTAACGCATGGGAAAGCACGTTCAGGCGAGGCAAGGCTAAGGCACAACAACGCAAGGCTAGGCAATGCACGGAAGGCAAGCAAAGAGTAACGGAAGGTAAGGAAGGCAAGGGAAAGGAAGGAAAGTCAAGTGTAACGGAAGGAACGACACGGCAAGGGGAAACAAGGCTAAGGCACGACAACGCACGGCTAGGCAATGCACGGCAAGGCAAGGAAAGGGTAACGCATGGGAAAGCACGGTCAGGCGATGCAAGGCTAAGGCATGACAACGCAAGGCTAGGCAATGCACGGAAAGCAAGCAAAGAGTAACGGAACGCAAGGAAGGCAAGGGAAAGCAAGGGAAGGCAAGGGTAACGGAAGGAACGGCACGGCTAGGGGTAAGAAGGCTAAGGCACGACAACGCAGGGCTAGGCAATGCACGGCAAGGCAAGGAAAGGGTAACGCAGGGGAAGGCACGGTCAGGTGAGGCAAGGATAAGGCACGACAATGCAAGGCTAGGCAATGCACGGCAAGGCAAGGAAAGAGTACCGGAAGGAAAGGAAGGCAAGGCAAAGCCAGGCAAGGCAAGTGTAACAAAAGGCACGCCACGGCAAGGGGGATCAAGGCTAAGGCACGACAACGCACGGCTAGGCAATGCACGGCAAGGCAAGGAACGGGTAACGCAAGGCAAGGCACGGTGAGGCTAGGCAAGGCTAATGCACGACAACGCAAGGCTAGGCAATGCACGACAATGCAAGGAAAGCTTAAAGCAAAGGAAGGCACGGTCAGGCGAGATAAGGCTAAGGCACGACAACGCAAGGCTAGGCAATGCACGGAAGGCAAGCAAAGAGTAACAGAAGGTAAGGAAGGCAAGGGAAAGCAAAGAAAGGCAAGTGTAACGGAAGGAACGGCACGGCAAGGGGAAACAAGGCTAAGGCACGGCAACGCAGGGTTAGGCAATGCACGGCAAGGCAAGGAAATGGTAACGCATGGGAAAGCACGGTCAGGCGAGGCAAGGCTAAGGAAAGCCAACGCAAGGCTAGGCAATGCACGGAAAGCAAGCAAGGAGTAACGGAATGCAAGGAAGGAAAGGGAAAGCAAGGGAAGGCAAGGGTAACGGAAGGAACGGCACGGCAAGGGGAAACAAGGCTAAGGCACGACAACGCACGCTAGGCAATGCACGGCAAGGGAAGGAAAGGGTAACGCATGGGAAAGCACGGTCAGGGGAGGTAAGGCTAAGGAAAGCCAACGCAAGGCTAGGCAATGCACGGAAAGCAAGCAAGGAGTAACGGAATGCAAGGAAGGAAAGGGAAAGCAAGGGAAGGCAAGGGTAACGGAAGGAACGGCACGGCAAGGGGTAACAAGGCTAAGGCACGACAACACACGGCTAGGAAATGCACGGCAAGGCAAGGAAAGGGTAACGCAAGGCAAGGCACGGTGAGGATAGGCAAGGTTAATGCACGACAACGCAAGGCTAGGCAATGCACGACAATGCAAGGAAAGCTTAAAGCAAAGGAAGGCACGGTCAGGCGAGATAAGGCTAAGGCACGACAACGCAAGGCTGTGCAATGCAGGGAAGGGAAGCATAGAGTAACGGAAGGTAAGCAAGGCAAGGAAAAGCAAGGAAAGGCAAGGGTAACGGAAGGAATTGCACGGCAAGGGGAAACAAGGCTAAGGCACGGCAACGCAGGCTGGGCAATGCACGGCAAGGCAAGGAAAGGGTAACGCATGGGAAAGCACGTTCAGGCGAGGCAAGGCTAAGGCACGACAACGCAAGGCTAGGCAATGCACGGAAGGCAAGCAAAGAGTAACGGAAGTTAAGGAAGGCAAGGGAAAGCAAAGAAAGGCAAGTGTAACGGAAGGAACTGCACGGCAAGGGGAAACAAGGCTAAGGCACGACAACGCACGGCTAGGCAATGCACGGCAAGGCAAGCAAAGGGTAACGCAAGGCAATGCACGGTGAGGCTAGACAAGGCTAATGCACGAAAACGCAAGGCTAGGCAATGCACGACAATGCAAGGAAAGCTTAAAGCAAAGGAAGGCAAGGTCAGGCGAGATAAGGCAAAGGCACGACAACGCAAGGCTAGGCAATTCAGGGAAGGCAAGCAAAGAGTAACGGAAGGTAAGGAAGGCAAGGAAAAGCAAGGAAAGGCAAGGGTAACGGAAGGAACGGCACGGCAAGGGGGAAGAAGTGTAAGGCACGACACCGAACGCTAGGCAATGAACGGCAAGGGAAGGAAAGGGTAACGCATGGGAAAGCACGGTCAGGCGAGGCAAGGCTAAGGCACGACAACGCAAGGCTAGGCAATGCACGGAAGGCAAGCAAAGAGTAACGGAAGGTAAGGAAGGCAAGGGAAAGCAAGGAAAGGCAAGTGTAACGGAAGGAACGGCACGGCAAGGGGCAACAAGGCTAAGGCACGACAACGCACGCTAGGCAATGCACGGCAAGGCAAGGAAAGGGTAACGCATGGGAAAGCACGGTCAGGCGAGGCAAGGCTAAGGCATGACAACGCAAGGCTAGGCAATGCACGGAAAGCAAGCAAAGAGTAATGGAACGCAAGGAAGGCAAGGGAAAGCAAGGGAAGGCAAGGGAAACGGAAGGAACGGCACGGCAAGGGGTAAGAAGGCTAAGGCACGACAACGCAGGGCTAGGCAATGCATGGCAAGGCAAGGAAAGGGTAACGCAGGGGAAGGCACGGTCAGGTGAGGCAAGGATAAGGCACGACAATGCAAGGCTAGGCAATGCCCGGCAAGGCAAGTAAAGAGTAACGGAAGGAAAGGAAGGCAAGGCAAAGCCAGGCAAGGCAAGTGTAACAAAAGGCACGCCACGGCAAGGGGAATCAAGGCTAAGGCACGACAACGCACGGCTAGGCAATGCACGGCAAGGCAAGGAAAGGGTAACGCATGGGAAAGCACGGTCAGGCGAGGCAAGCCAAGGCATGACAACGCAAGGCTAGGCAATGCACGGAAAGCAAGCAAAGAGTAACGGAACGCAAGGAAGGCAAGGGAAAGCAAGGGAAGGCAAGGGTAACGGAAGGAACGGCACGGCAAGGGGTAACAAGGCTAAGGCACGACAACGCAGGGCTAGGCAATGCACGGCAAGGCAAGGAAAGAGTAACGGAAGGAAAGGAAGGCAAGGCAAAGCCAGGCAAGGCAAGTGTAACAAAAGGCACGAAACGGCAAGGGGAAACAAGGCTAAGGCACGACAACACACGGCTAGGAAATGCACGGCAAGGCAAGGAAAGGGTAACGCAAGGCAAGGCACGGTGAGGCTAGGCAAGGCTAATGCACGACAACGCAAGGCTAGGCAATGCACGACAATGCAAGTAAAGCTTAAAGCAAAGGAAGGCACGGTCAGGCGAGATAAGGCTAAGGCACGACAACGCAAGGCTAGGCAATGCACGGAAGGCAAGCAAAGAGTAACGGAAGGTAAGGAAGGCAAGGGAAAGCAAAGAAAGGCAAGTGTAACGGAAGGAACGGCACGGCAAGGGGAAACAAGGCTAAGGCACGACAACGCACGCTAGGCAATGCACGGCAAGGGAAGGAAAGGGTAACGCATGGGAAAGCACGGTCAGGGGAGGTAAGGCTAAGGAAAGCCAACGCAAGGCTAGGCAATGCACGGAAAGCAAGCAAGGTGTAACGGAATGCAAGGAAGGAAAGGGAAAGCAAGGGAAGGCAAGGGTAACGGAAGGAACGGCACGGCAAGGGGTAACAAGGCTAAGGCACGACAACACACGGCTAGGAAATGCACGGCAAGGCAAGGAAAGGGTAACGCAAGGCAAGGCACGGTGAGGCTAGGCAAGGTTAATGCACGACAACGCAAGGCTAGGCAATGCACGACAATGCAAGGAAAGCTTAAAGGAAAGGAAGGCACGGTCAGGCGAGGCAAGGCTAAGGCATGACAACGCAAGGCTAGGCAATGCACGGAAAGCAAGCAAAGAGTAATGGAACGCAAGGAAGGCAAGGGAAAGCAAGGGAAGGCAAGGGAAACGGAAGGAACGGCACGGCAAGGGGTAAGAAGGCTAAGGCACGACAACGCAAGGCTAGGCAATGCACGGCAAGGCAAGGAAAGGGTAACGCAGGGGAAGGCACGGTCAGGTGAGGCAAGGATAAGGCACGACAATGCAAGGCTAGGCAATGCCCGGCAAGGCAAGTAAAGAGTAACGGAAGGAAAGGAAGGCAAGGCAAAGCCAGGCAAGGCAAGTGTAACAAAAGGCACGCCACGGCAAGGGGAATCAAGGCTAAGGCACGACAACGCACGGCTAGGCAATGCACGGCAAGGCAAGGAAAGGGTAACGCAAGGCAAGGCACGGTGAGGCTAGGCAAGGCTAATGCACGACAACGCAAGGCTAGGCAATGCACGACAATGCAAGTAAAGCTTAAAGCAAAGGAAGGCACGGTCAGGCGAGATAAGGCTAAGGCACGACAACGCAAGGCTAGGCAATGCACGGAAGGCAAGCAAAGAGTAACGGAAGGTAAGGAAGGCAAGGGAAAGCAAAGAAAGGCAAGTGTAACGGAAGGAAGGCACGGCAAGGGGAAACAAGGCTAAGGCACGACAACGCACGCTAGGCAATGAACGGCAAGGCAAGGAAAGGGTAACGCATGGGAAAGCACGGTCAGGCGAGGCAAGCCTAAGGCATGACAACGCAAGGCTAGGCAATGCACGGAAAGCAAGCAAAGAGTAACGGAACGCAAGGAAGGCAAGGGAAAGCAAGGGAAGGCAAGGGTAACGGAAGGAACGGCACGGCAAGGGGTAACAAGGCTAAGGCACGACAACGCAGGGCTAGGCAATGCACGGCAAGGCAAGGAAAGAGTAACGGAAGGAAAGGAAGGCAAGGCAAAGCCAGGCAAGGCAAGTGTAACAAAAGGCACGCAACGGCAAGGGGAAACAAGGCTAAGGCACGACAACACACGGCTAGGAAATGCACGGCAAGGCAAGGAAAGGGTAACGCAAGGCAAGGCACGGTGAGGCTAGGCAAGGCTAATGCACGACAACGCAAGGCTAGGCAATGCACGACAATGCAAGTAAAGCTTAAAGCAAAGGAAGGCACGGTCAGGCGAGATAAGGCTAAGGCACGACAACGCAAGGCTAGGCAATGCACGGAAGGCAAGCAAAGAGTAACGGAAGGTAAGGAAGGCAAGGGAACGCAAAGAAAGGCAAGTGTAACGGAAGGAACGGCACGGCAAGGGGAAACAAGGCTAAGGCACGACAACGCACGCTAGGCAATGCACGGCAAGTCAAGGAAAGGGTAACGCATGGGAAAGCACGGTCAGGCGAGGCAAGGCTAAGGAAAGCCAACGCAAGGCTAGGCAATGCACGGAAAGCAAGCAAGGTGTAACGGAATGCAAGGAAGGAAAGGGAAAGCAAGGGAAGGCAAGGGTAACGGAAGGAACGGCACGGCAAGGGGAAACAAGGCTAAGGCACGAAAACGCACGCTAGGCAATGCACGACAAGGCAAGGAAAGGGTAACGCATGGGAAAGCACGGTCAGGCGAGGCAAGGCTAAGGAAAGCCAACGCAAGGCTAGGCAATGCACGGAAAGCAAGCAAGGAGTAACGGAATGCAAGGAAGGAAAGGGAAAGCAAGGGAAGCAAGGGTAACGGAAGGAACGGCACGGCAAGGGGTAACAAGGCTAAGGCACGACAACACACGGCTAGCAAATGCACGGCAAGGCAAGGAAAGGGTAACGCAAGGCAAGGCACGGTGAGGCTAGGCAAGGTTAATGCACGACAACGCAAGGCTAGGCAATGCACGACAATGCAAGGAAAGCTTAAAGCAAAGGAAGGCACGGTCAGGCGAGATAAGGCTAAGGCACGACAACGCAAGGCTAGGCAATGCACGGAAGGCAAGCAAAGAGTAACGGAAGGTAAGGAAGGCAAGGGAAAGCAAGGAAAGGCAATGGTAACGGAAGGAACGGCACGGCAAGGGGAAACAAGGCTAAGGCACGACAACGCACGCTAGGCAATGCACGGCAAGGCAAGGAAAGGGTAACGCATGGGAAAGCACGGTCAGGCGAGGCAAGTCTAAGGCACGACAACCCAAGGCTAGGCAATGCACGGAAGGCAAGCAAAGAGAAACGGAAGGTAAGGAAGGAAAGGGAAAGCAAAGAAAGGCAAGTGTAACGGAAGGAACGGCACGGCAAGGGGAAACAAGGCTAAGGCACGACAAGGCACGGCTAGGCAATGCACGGCAAGGCAAGCAAACGGTAACGCAAGGAAAGGCACGGTGAGGCTAGGCAAGGCTAATGCACGAAAACGCATGGCTAGGCGATGCACGACAATGCAAGGAAAGCTTAAAGCAAAGGAAGGCAAGGTCAGGCGAGATAAGGCTAAGGCACGACAACGCAAGGCTAGGAAATTCAGGGAAGGCAAGTAAAGAGTAACGGAAGGTAAGCAAGGCAAGGAAAAGGAAGGAAAGGCCAGGGTAACGGAAGGAACGGCACGGCAAGGGGAAACAAGGCTAAGGCACGGCAACGCAGGCTAGGCAATGCACGGCAAGGCAAGGAAAGGGTAACGCATGGGAAAGCACGTTCAGGCGAGGCAAGGCTAAGGCACAACAACGCAAGGCTAGGCAATGCACGGAAGGCAAGCAAAGAGTAACGGAAGGTAAGGAAGGCAAGGGAAAGGAAGGAATGTCAAGTGTAACGGAAGGAACGGCACGGCAAGGGGAAACAAGGCTAAGGCACGACAACGCACGGCTACGCAATGCACGGCAAGGCAAGGAAAGGGTAACGCATGGGAAAGCACGGTCAGGCGATGCAAGGCTAAGGCATGACAACGCAAGGCTAGGCAATGCACGGAAAGCAAGCAAAGAGTAACGGAACGCAAGGAAGGCAAGGGAAAGCAAGGGAAGGCAAGGGTAACGGAAGGAACGGCACGGCTAGGGGTAAGAAGGCTAAGGCACGACAACGCAGGGCTAGGCAATGCACGGCAAGGCAAGGAAAGGGTAACGCAGGGGAAGGCACGGTCAGGTGAGGCAAGGATAAGGCACGACAATGCAAGGCTAGGCAATGCACGGCAAGGCAAGGAAAGAGTACCGGAAGGAAAGGAAGGCAAGGCAAAGCCAGGCAAGGCAAGTGTAACAAAAGGCACGCCACGGCAAGGGGGATCAAGGCTAAGGCACGACAACGCACGGCTAGGCAATGCACGGCAAGGCAAGGAAAGGGTAACGCAAGGCAAGGCACGGTGAGGCTAGGCAAGGCTAATGCACGACAACGCAAGGCTAGGCAATGCACGACAATGCAAGGAAAGCTTAAAGCAAAGGAAGGCACGGTCAGGCGAGATAAGGCTAAGGCACGACAACGCAAGGCTAGGCAATGCACGGAAGGCAAGCAAAGAGTAACGGAAGGTAAGGAAGGCAAGGGAAAGCAAAGAAAGGCAAGTGTAACGGAAGGAACGGCACGGCAAGGGGAAACAAGGCTATGGCACGACAACGCAGGGCTAGGCGATGCACGGCAAGGCAAGGAAAGGGTAACGCATGGGAAAGCACGGTCAGGCGAGGCAAGGCTAAGGAAAGCCAACGCAAGGCTAGGCAATGCACGGAAAGCAAGCAAGGAGTAACGGAATGCAAGGAAGGAAAGGGAAAGCAAGGGAAGGCAAGGGTAACGGAAGGAACGGCACGGCAAGGGGAAACAAGGCTAAGGCACGACAACGCACGCTAGGCAATGCACGGCAAGGGAAGGAAAGGGTAACGCATGGGAAAGCACGGTCAGGGGAGGTAAGGCTAAGGAAAGCCAACGCAAGGCTAGGCAATGCACGGAAAGCAAGCAAGGAGTAACGGAATGCAAGGAAGGAAAGGGAAAGCAAGGGAAGGCAAGGGTAACGGAAGGAACGGCACGGCAAGGGGTAACAAGGCTAAGGCACGACAACACACGGCTAGGAAATGCACGGCAAGGCAAGGAAAGGGTAACGCAAGGCAAGGCACGGTGAGGCTAGGCAAGGTTAATGCACGACAACGCAAGGCTAGGCAATGCACGGCAATGCAAGGAAAGCTTAAAGCAAAGGAAGGCACGGTCAGGCCAGATAAGGCTAAGGCACGACAACGCAAGGCTATGCAATGCAGGGAAGGGAAGCATAGAGTAACGGAAGGTAAGCAAGGCAAGGAAAAGCAAGGAAAGGCAAGGGTAACGGAAGGAATTGCACGGCAAGGGGAAACAAGGCTAAGGCACGGCAACGCAGGCTGGGCAATGCACGGCAAGGCAAGGAAAGGGTAACGCATGGGAAAGCACGTTCAGGCGAGGCAAGGCTAAGGCACGACAACGCAAGGCTAGGCAATGCACGGAAGGCAAGCAAAGTGTACCGGAAGTTAAGGAAGGCAAGGGAAAGCAAAGAAAGGCAAGTGTAACGGAAGGAACTGCACGGCAAGGGGAAACAAGGCTAAGGCACGACAACGCACGGCTAGGCAATGCACGGCAAGGCAAGCAAAGGGTAACGCAAGGCAATGCACGGTGAGGCTAGACAAGGCTAATGCACGAAAACGCAAGGCTAGGCAATGCACGACAATGCAAGGAAAGCTTAAAGCAAAGGAAGGCAAGGTCAGGCGAGATAAGGCAAAGGCACGACAACGCAAGGCTAGGCAATTCAGGGAAGGCAAGCAAAGAGTAACGGAAGGTAAGGAAGGCAAGGAAAAGCAAGGAAAGGCAAGGGTAACGGAAGGAACGGCACGGCAAGGGGGAAGAAGTGTAAGGCACGACACCGAACGCTAGGCAATGAACGGCAAGGGAAGGAAAGGGTAACGCATGGGAAAGCACGGTCAGGCGAGGCAAGGCTAAGGCACGACAACGCAAGGCTAGGCAATGCACGGAAGGCAAGCAAAGAGTAACGGAAGGTAAGGAAGGCAAGGGAAAGCAAGGAAAGGCAAGTGTAACGGAAGGAACGGCACGGCAAGGGGCAACAAGGCTAAGGCACGACAACGCACGCTAGGCAATGCACGGCAAGGCAAGGAAAGGGTAACGCATGGGAAAGCACGGTCAGGCGAGGCAAGGCTAAGGCATGACAACGCAAGGCTAGGCAATGCACGGAAAGCAAGCAAAGAGTAATGGAACGCAAGGAAGGCAAGGGAAAGCAAGGGAAGGCAAGGGAAACGGAAGGAACGGCACGGCAAGGGGTAAGAAGGCTAAGGCACGACAACGCAGGGCTAGGCAATGCACGGCAAGGCAAGGAAAGGGTAACGCAGGGGAAGGCACGGTCAGGTGAGGCAAGGATAAGGCACGACAATGCAAGGCTAGGCAATGCCCGGCAAGGCAAGTAAAGAGTAACGGAAGGAAAGGAAGGCAAGGCAAAGCCAGGCAAGGCAAGTGTAACAAAAGGCACGCCACGGCAAGGGGAATCAAGGCTAAGGCACGACAACGCACGGCTAGGCAATGCACGGCAAGGCAAGGAAAGGGTAACGCATGGGAAAGCACGGTCAGGCGAGGCAAGCCAAGGCATGACAACGCAAGGCTAGGCAATGCACGGAAAGCAAGCAAAGAGTAACGGAACGCAAGGAAGGCAAGGGAAAGCAAGGGAAGGCAAGGGTAACGGAAGGAACGGCACGGCAAGGGGTAACAAGGCTAAGGCACGACAACGCAGGGCTAGGCAATGCACGGCAAGGCAAGGAAAGAGTAACGGAAGGAAAGGAAGGCAAGGCAAAGCCAGGCAAGGCAAGTGTAACAAAAGGCACGAAACAGCAAGGGGAAACAAGGCTAAGGCACGACAACACACGGCTAGGAAATGCACGGCAAGGCAAGGAAAGGGTAACGCAAGGCAAGGCACGGTGAGGCTAGGCAAGGCTAATGCACGACAACGCAAGGCTAGGCAATGCACGACAATGCAAGTAAAGCTTAAAGCAAAGGAAGGCACGGTCAGGCGAGATAAGGCTAAGGCACGACAACGCAAGGCTAGGCAATGCACGGAAGGCAAGCAAAGAGTAACGGAAGGTAAGGAAGGCAAGGGAAAGCAAAGAAAGGCAAGTGTAACGGAAGGAACGGCACGGCAAGGGGAAACAAGGCTAAGGCACGACAACGCACGCTAGGCAATGCACGGCAAGTCAAGGAAAGGGTAACGCATGGGAAAGCACGGTCAGGCGAGGCAAGGCTAAGGAAAGCCAACGCAAGGCTAGGCAATGCACGGAAAGCAAGCAAGGAGTAACGGAATGCAAGGAAGGAAAGGGAAAGCAAGGGAAGGCAAGGGTAACGGAAGGAACGGCACGGCAAGGGGAAACAAGGCTAAGGCACGACAACGCACGCTAGGCAATGCACGACAAGGCAAGGAAAGGGTAACGCATGGGAAAGCACGGTCAGGCGAGGCAAGGCTAAGGAAAGCCAACGCAAGGCTAGGCAATGCACGGAAAGCAAGCAAGGAGTAACGGAATGCAAGGAAGGAAAGGGAAAGCAAGGGAAGGCAAGGGTAACGGAAGGAACGGCACGGCAAGGGGTAACAAGGCTAAGGCACGACAACACACGGCTAGGAAATGCACGGCAAGGCAAGGAAAGGGTAACGCAAGGCAAGGCACGGTGAGGCTAGGCAAGGTTAATGCACGACAACGCAAGGCTAGGCAATGCACGACAATGCAAGGAAAGCTTAAAGCAAAGGAAGGCACGGTCAGGCGAGATAAGGCTAAGGCACGACAACGCAAGGCTAGGCAATGCACGGAAGGCAAGCAAAGAGTAACGGAAGGTAAGGAAGGCAAGGGAAAGCAAGGAAAGGCAATGGTAACGGAAGGAACGGCACGGCAAGGGGAAACAAGGCTAAGGCACGACAACGCACGCTAGGCAATGCACGGCAAGGCAAGGAAAGGGTAACGCATGGGAAAGCACGGTCAGGCGAGGCAAGGCTAAGGCACGACAACCCAAGGCTAGGCAATGCACGGAAGGCAAGCAAAGAGAAACGGAAGGTAAGGAAGGAAAGGGAAAGCAAAGAAAGGCAAGTGTAACGGAAGGAACGGCACGGCAAGGGGAAACAAGGCTAAGGCACGACAAGGCACGGCTAGGCAATGCACGGCAAGGCAAGCAAACGGTAACGCAAGGAAAGGCACGGTGAGGCTAGGCAAGGCTAATGCACGAAAACGCATGGCTAGGCGATGCACGACAATGCAAGGAAAGCTTAAAGCAAAGGAAGGCAAGGTCAGGCGAGATAAGGCTAAGGCACGACAACGCAAGGCTAGGAAATTCAGGGAAGGCAAGTAAAGAGTAACGGAAGGTAAGCAAGGCAAGGAAAAGGAAGGAAAGGCCAGGGTAACGGAAGGAACGGCACGGCAAGGGGAAACAAGGCTAAGGCACGACAACGCACGCTAGGCAATGCACGGCAAGGCAAGGAAAGGGTAACGCATGGGAAAGCACGGTCAGGCGAGGCAAGGCTAAGGCACGACAACCCAAGGCTAGGCAATGCACGGAAGGCAAGCAAAGAGAAACGGAAGGTAAGCAAGGAAAGGGAAAGCAAAGAAAGGCAAGTGTAACGGAAGGAACGGCACGGCAAGGGGAAACAAGGCTAAGGCACGACAAGGCACGGCTAGGCAATGCACGGCAAGGCAAGCAAACGGTAACGCAAGGAAAGGCACGGTGAGGCTAGGCAAGGCTAATGCACGAAAACGCATGGCTAGGCGATGCACGACAATGCAAGGAAAGCTTAAAGCAAAGGAAGGCAAGGTCAGGCGAGATAAGGCTAAGGCACGACAACGCAAGGCTAGGCAATGCACGGAAGGCAAGCAAAGAGTAACGGAAGGTAAGGAAGGCAAGGGAAAGCAAAGAAAGGCAAGTGTAACGGAAGGAACGGCACGGCAAGGGGAAACAAGGCTAAGGCACGACAACGCAGGGCTAGGCGATGCACGGCAAGGCAAGGAAAGGGTAACGCATGGGAAAGCACGGTCAGGCGAGGCAAGGCTAAGGAAAGCCAACGCAAGGCTAGGCAATGCACGGAAAGCAAGCAAAGAGTAACGGAAGGTAAGGAAGGCAAGGGAAAGGAAGGAAAGTCAAGTGTAACGGAAGGAACGGCACGGCAAGGGGAAACAAGGCTAAGGCACGACAACGCACGGCTAGGCAATGCACGGCAAGGCAAGGAAAGGGTAACGCATGGGAAAGCACGGTCAGGCGATGCAAGGCTAAGGCATGACAACGCAAGGCTAGGCAATGCACGGAAAGCAAGCAAAGAGTAACGGAACGCAAGGAAGGCAAGGGAAAGCAAGGGAAGGCAAGGGTAACGGAAGGAACGGCACGGCTAGGGGTAAGAAGGCTAAGGCACGACAACGCAGGGCTAGGCAATGCACGGCAAGGCAAGGAAAGGGTAACGCAGGGGAAGGCACGGTCAGGTGAGGCAAGGATAAGGCACGACAATGCAAGGCTAGGCAATGCACGGCAAGGCAAGGAAAGAGTACCGGAAGGAAAGGAAGGCAAGGCAAAGCCAGGCAAGGCAAGTGTAACAAAAGGCACGCCACGGCAAGGGGGATCAAGGCTAAGGCACGACAACGCACGGCTAGGCAATGCACGGCAAGGCAAGGAAAGGGTAACGCAAGGCAAGGCACGGTGAGGCTAGGCAAGGCTAATGCACGACAACGCAAGGCTAGGCAATGCACGACAATGCAAGGAAAGCTTAAAGCAAAGGAAGGCACGGTCAGGCGAGATAAGGCTAAGGCACGACAACGCAAGGCTAGGCAATGCACGGAAGGCAAGCAAAGAGTAACGGAAGGTAAGGAAGGCAAGGGAAAGCAAAGAAAGGCAAGTGTAACGGAAGGAACGGCACGGCAAGGGGAAACAAGGCTATGGCACGACAACGCAGGGCTAGGCAATGCACGGCAAGGCAAGGAAAGGGTAACGCATGGGAAAGCACGGTCAGGCGAGGCAAGGCTAAGGAAAGCCAACGCAAGGCTAGGCAATGCACGGAAAGCAAGCAAGGAGTAACGGAATGCAAGGAAGGAAAGGGAAAGCAAGGGAAGGCAAGGGTAACGGAAGGAACGGCACGGCAAGGGGAAACAAGGCTAAGGCACGACAACGCACGCTAGGCAATGCACGGCAAGGGAAGGAAAGGGTAACGCATGGGAAAGCACGGTCAGGCGATGCAAGGCTAAGGCATGACAACGCAAGGCTAGGCAATGCACGGAAAGCAAGCAAAGAGTAACGGAACGCAAGGAAGGCAAGGGAAAGCAAGGGAAGGCAAGGGTAACGGAAGGAACGGCACTGTAAGGGGTAACAAGTCTAAGGCACGGCAACGCAGGGCTAGGCAATGCACGGCAAGGCAAGGAAAGGGTAACGCAGGGGAAGGCACGGTCAGGTGAGGCAAGGATAAGGCACGACAATGCAAGGCTAGGCAATGCACGGCATGGCAAGGAAAGAGTAACGGAAGGAAAGGAAGGCAAGTCAAAGCCAGGAAAGGCAAGTGTAACAAAAGGCACGCCACGGCAAGGTGAAACAAGGCTAAGGCACGACAACGCACGGCTAGGCAATGCACGACAATGCAAGGAAAGCTTAAAGCAAAGGAAGGCAAGGTCAGGCGAGATAAGGCAAAGGCACGACAACGCAAGGCTAGGCAATTCAGGGAAGGCAAGCAAAGAGTAACGGAAGGTAAGGAAGGCAAGGAAAAGCAAGGAAAGGCAAGGGTAACGGAAGGAACGGCACGGCAAGGGGGAAGAAGTGAAAGGCACGACACCGAACGCTAGGCAATGAACGGCAAGGCAAGGAAAGGGTAACGCATGGGAAAGCACGGTCAGGCGAGGCAAGGCTAAGGCACGACAACGCAAGGCTAGGCAATGCACGGAAGGCAAGCAAAGAGTAACGGAAGGTAAGGAAGGCAAGGGAAAGCAAGGAAAGGCAAGTGTAACGGAACGAACGGCACGGCAAGGGGCAACAAGGCTAAGGCACGACAACGCACGCTAGGCAATGCACGGCAAGGCAAGGAAAGGGTAACGCATGGGAAAGCACGGTCAGGCGAGGCAAGGCTAAGGCATGACAACGCAAGGCTAGGCAATGCACGGAAAGCAAGCAAAGAGTAATGGAACGCAAGGAAGGCAAGGGAAAGCAAGGGAAGGCAAGGGAAACGGAAGGAACGGCACGGCAAGGGGTAAGAAGGCTAAGGCACGACAACGCAGGGCTAGGCAATGCACGGCAAGGCAAGGAAAGGGTAACGCAGGGGAAGGCACGGTCAGGTGAGGCAAGGATAAGGCACGACAATGCAAGGCTAGGCAATGCCCGGCAAGGCAAGTAAAGAGTAACGGAAGGAAAGGAAGGCAAGGCAAAGCCAGGCAAGGCAAGTGTAACAAAAGGCACGCCACGGCAAGGGGAATCAAGGCTAAGGCACGACAACGCACGGCTAGGCAATGCACGGCAAGGCAAGGAAAGGGTAACGCAAGGCAAGGCACGGTGAGGCTAGGCAAGGCTAATGCACGACAACGCAAGGCTAGGCAATGCACGACAATGCAAGGAAAGCTTAAAGCAAAGGAAGGCACGGTCAGGCGAGATAAGGCTAAGGCACGACAACGCAAGGCTAGGCAATGCACGGAAGGCAAGCAAAGAGTAACGGAAGGTAAGGAAGGCAAGGGAAAGCAAAGAAAGGCAAGTGTAACGGAAGGAACGGCACGGCAAGGGGAAACAAGGCTAAGGCACGACAACGCACGCTAGGCAATGAACGGCAAGGCAAGGAAAGGGTAACGCATGGGAAAGCACGGTCAGGCGAGGCAAGCCTAAGGCATGACAACGCAAGGCTAGGCAATGCACGGAAAGCAAGCAAAGAGTAACGGAACGCAAGGAAGCCAAGGGAAAGCAAGGGAAGGCAAGGGTAACGGAAGGAACGGCACGGCAAGGGGTAACAAGGCTAAGGCACGACAACGCAGGGCTAGGCAATGCACGGCAAGGCAAGGAAAGAGTAACGGAAGGAAAGGAAGGCAAGGCAAAGCCAGGCAAGGCAAGTGTAACAAAAGGCACGCAACGGCAAGGGGAAACAAGGCTAAGGCACGACAACACACGGCTAGGAAATGCACGGCAAGGCAAGGAAAGGGTAACGCAAGGCAAGGCACGGTGAGGCTAGGCAAGGCTAATGCACGACAACGCAAGGCTAGGCAATGCACGACAATGCAAGTAAAGCTTAAAGCAAAGGAAGGCACGGTCAGGCGAGATAAGGCTAAGGCACGACAACACAAGGCTAGGCAATGCACGGAAGGCAAGCAAAGAGTAACGGAAGGTAAGGAAGGCAAGGGAAAGCAAAGAAAGGCAAGTGTAACGGAAGGAACGGCACGGCAAGGGGAAACAAGGCTAAGGCACGACAACGCACGCTAGGCAATGCACGGCAAGTCAAGGAAAGGGTAACGCATGGGAAAGCACGGTCAGGCGAGGCAAGGCTAAGGAAAGCCAACGCAAGGCTAGGCAATGCACGGAAAGCAAGCAAGGTGTAACGGAATGCAAGGAAGGAAAGGGAAAGCAAGGGAAGGCAAGGGTAACGGAAGGAACGGCACGGCAAGGGGAAACAAGGCTAAGGCACGACAACGCACGCTAGGCAATGCACGACAAGGCAAGGAAAGGGTAACGCATGGGAAAGCACTGTCAGGCGAGGCAAGGCTAAGGAAAGCCAACGCAAGGCTAGGCAATGCACGGAAAGCAAGCAAGGAGTAACGGAATGCAAGGAAGGAAAGGGAAAGCAAGGGAAGGCAAGGGTAACGGAAGGAACGGCACGGCAAGGGCTAACAAGGCTAAGGCACGACAACACACGGCTAGGAAATGCACGGCAAGGCAAGGAAAGGGTAACGCAAGGCAAGGCACGGTGAGGCTAGGCAAGGTTAATGCACGACAACGCAAGGCTAGGCAATGCACGACAATGCAAGGAAAGCTTAAAGCAAAGGAAGGCACGGTCAGGCGAGATAAGGCTAAGGCACGACAACGCAAGGCTAGGCAATGCACGGAAGGCAAGCAAAGAGTAACGGAAGGTAAGGAAGGCAAGGGAAAGCAAGGAAAGGCAATGGTAACGGAAGGAACGGCACGGCAAGGGGAAACAAGGCTAAGGCACGACAACGCACGCTAGGCAATGCACGGCAAGGCAAGGAAAGGGTAACGCATGGGAAAGCACGGTCAGGCGAGGCAAGGCTAAGGCACGACAACCCAAGGCTAGGCAATGCACGGAAGGCAAGCAAAGAGAAACGGAAGGTAAGGAAGGAAAGGGAAAGCAAAGAAAGGCAAGTGTAACGGAAGGAACGGCACGGCAAGGGGAAACAAGGCTAAGGCACGACAAGGCACGGCTAGGCAATGCACGGCAAGGCAAGCAAACGGTAACGCAAGGAAAGGCACGGTGAGGCTAGGCAAGGCTAATGCACGAAAACGCATGGCTAGGCGATGCACGACAATGCAAGGAAAGCTTAAAGCAAAGGAAGGCAAGGTCAGGCGAGATAAGGCTAAGGCACGACAACGCAAGGCTAGGAAATTCAGGGAAGGCAAGTAAAGAGTAACGGAAGGTAAGCAAGGCAAGGAAAAGGAAGGAAAGGCCAGGGTAACGGAAGGAACGGCACGGCAAGGGGAAACAAGGCTAAGGCACGGCAACGCAGGCTAGGCAATGCACGGCAAGGCAAGGAAAGGGTAACGCATGAGAAAGCACGTTCAGGCGAGGCAATTCTAAGGCACAACAACGCAAGGCTAGGCAATGCACGGAAGCAAGCAAAGAGTAACGGAAGGTAAGGCACGGTGAGGCTAGGCAAGGCTAATGCACGACAACGCAAGGCTAGGCAATGCACGACAATGCAAGTAAAGCTTAAAGCAAAGGAAGGCACGGTCAGGCGAGATAAGGCTAAGGCACGACAACGCAAGGCTAGGCAATTCAGGGAAGGCAAGCAAAGAGTAACGGAACGCAAGGAAGGCAAGGGAAAGCAAAGAAAGGCAAGTGTAACGGAAGGAACGGCACGGCAAGGGGAAACAAGGCTAAGGCACGACAACGCACGCTAGGCAATGCACGGCAAGGCAAGGAAAGGGTAACGCATGGGAAAGCACGGTCAGGCGAGGCAAGCCTAAGGCATGACAACGCAAGGCTAGGCAATGCACGGAAAGCAAGCAAAGAGTAACGGAACGCAAGGAAGGCAAGGGAAAGCAAGGGAAGGCAAGGGTAACGGAAGGAACGGCACGGCAAGGGGTAACAAGGCTAAGGCACGACAACGCAGGGCTAGGCAATGCACGGCAAGGCAAGGAAAGAGTAACGAAAGGAAAGGAAGGCAAGGCAAAGCCAGGCAAGGCAAGTGTAACAAAAGGCACGCAACGGCAAGGGGAAACAAGGCTAAGTCACGACAACACACGGCTAGGAAATGCACGGCAAGGCAAGGAAAGGGTAACGCAAGGCAAGGCACGGTGAGGCTAGGCAAGGCTAATGCACGACAACGCAAGGCTAGGCAAGGCACGACAATGCAAGTAAAGCTTAAAGCAAAGGAAGGCACGGTCAGGCGAGATAAGGCTAAGGAACGACAACGCAAGGCTAGGCAATGAAGGGAAGGCAAGCAAAGAGTAACGGAAGGTAAGAAAGGCAAGGGAAAGCAAGGAAAGGCAATGGTAACGGAAGGAACGGCACGGCAAGGGGAAACAAGTCTAAGGCACGACAACGCACGCTAGGCAATGCACGGCAAGGCAAGGAAAGGGTAATGCATGGGAAAGCACGGTCAGGGGAGGCAAGGCTAAGGCACGACAAAGCAAGGCTTGGCAATGCACAGAAGGCAAGCAAAGAGTAACGGAAGGTAAGGAAGGCAAGGGAAAGCAAAGAAAGGCAAGTGTAACGGAAGGAACGGCACGGCAAGGGGAAACAAGGCTAAGGCACGACAACGCACGCTAGGCAATGCACGGCAAGGCAAGGCAAGGGTAACGCTTGGGAAAGCACGGTCAGGCGAGGCAAGGCTAAGGAAAGCCAACGCAAGGCTAGGCAATGCACGGAAAGCAAGCAAGGAGTAACGGAATGCAAGGAAGGAAAGGGAAAGCAAGGGAAGGCAAGGGTAACGGAAGGAACGGCACGGCAAGGGGAAACAAGTCTAAGGCACGACACCGAACGCTAGGCAATGAACGGCAAGGCAAGGCAAGGGTAACGCATTTGAAAGCACGGTCAGGCGAGGCAACGCTAAGGCACGACAACGCAAGGCTAGGCAATGCACGGAAGGCAAGCAAAGAGTAACGGAAGGTAAGGAAGGCAAGGGAAACAAGGAAAGGCAATGGTAACGGAAGGAACGGCACGGCAAGGGGAAACAAGGCTAAGGCACGACAACGCACGCTAGGCAATGCACGGCAAGGCAAGGAAAGGGTAACGCATGGGAAAGCACGGTCAGGCGAGGCAAGGCTAAGGCACGACAACCCAAGGCTAGGTAATGCACGGAAGGCAAGCAAAGAGAAACGGAAGGTAAGGAAGGAAAGGGAAAGCAAAGAAAGGCAAGTGTAACGGAAGGAACGGCACGGCAAGGGGAAACAAGGCTAAGGCACGATAAGGCACGGCTAGGCAATGCACGGCAAGGCAAGCAAACGGTAACGCAAGGAAAGGCACGGTGAGGCTAGGCAAGGCTAATGCACGAAAACGCATGGCTAGGCGATGCACGACAATGCAAGGAAAGCTTAAAGCAAAGGAAGGCAAGGTCAGGCGAGATAAGGCTTAGGCACGACAACGCAAGGCTAGGAAATTCAGGGAAGGCAAGTAAAGAGTAACGGAAGGTAAGCAAGGCAAGGAAAAGGAAGGAAAGGCCAGGGTAACGGAAGGAACGGCACGGCAAGGGGAAACAAGGCTAAGGCACGGCAACGCAGGCTAGGCAATGCACGGCAAGGCAAGGAAAGGGTAACGCATGGGAAAGTACGTTCAGGCGAGGCAAGGCTAAGGCACAACAACGCAAGGCTAGGCAATGCACGGAAGGGAAGCAAAGAGTAACGGAAGGTAAGGAAGGCAAGGGAAAGGAAGGAAAGGCAAGTGTAACGGGAGGAACGGCACGGCAAGGGGAAACAAGGCTAAGGCACGACAACGCACGGCTAGGCAATGCACGGCAAGGCAAGGAAAGGGTAACGCATGGGAAAGCACGGTCAGGCGATGCAAGGTTAAGGCATGACAACGCAAGGCTAGGCAATGCACGGAAAGAAAGCAAAGAGTAACGGAACGCAAGGAAGGCAAGGGAAAGCAAGGGAAGGCAAGGGTAACGGAAGGAACGGCACGGCTAGGGGTAAGAAGGCTAAGGCACGACAACGCAGGGCTAGGCAATGCACGGCAAGGCAAGGAAAGGGTAACGCAGGGGAAGGCACGGTCAGGTGAGGCAAGGATAAGGCACGACAATGCAAGGCTAGGCAATGCACGGCAAGGCAAGGAAAGAGTACCGGAAGGAAAGGAAGGCAAGGCAAAGCCAGGCAAGGCAAGTGTAACAAAAGGCACGCCACGGCAAGGGGAATCAAGGCTAAGGCACGACAACGCACGACTAGGCAATGCACGGCAAGGCAAGGAAAGGTTAACGCAAGGCAAGGCACCGTGAGGCTAGGCAAGGTTAATGCACGACAACGCAAGGCTAGGCAATGCACGACAATGCAAGGAAAGCTTAAAGCAAAGGAAGGCACGGTCAGGCGAGATAAGGCTAAGGCACGACAACGCAAGGCTAGGCAATGCACGGAAGGCAAGCAAAGAGTAACGGAAGGTAAGGAAGGCAAGGGAAAGCAAAGAAAGGCAAGTGTAACGGAAGGAACGGCACGGCAAGGGGAAACAAGGCTATGGCACGACAACGCAGGGCTAGGCAATGCACGGCAAGGCAAGGAAAGGGTAACGCATGGGAAAGCACGGTCAGGCGAGGCAAGGCTAAGGAAAGCCAACGCAAGGCTAGGCAATGCACGGAAAGCAAGCAAGGAGTAACGGAATGCAAGGAAGGAAAGGGAAAGCAAGGGAAGGCAAGGGTAACGGAAGGAACGGCACGGCAAGGGGAAACAAGGCTAAGGCACGACAACGCACGCTAGGCAATGCACGGCAAGGGAAGGAAAGGGTAACGCAAGGGAAAGCACGGTCAGGCGAGGTAAGGCTAAGGAAAGCCAACGCAAGGCTAGGCAATGCACGGAAAGCAAGCAAGGAGTAACGGAATGCAAGGAAGGAAAGGGAAAGCAAGGGAAGGCAAGGGTAACGGAAGGAACGGCACGGCAAGGGGTAACAAGGCTAAGGCACGACAACACACGGCTAGGAAATGCACGGCAAGGCAAGGAAAGGGTAACGCAAGGCAAGGCACGGTGAGGCTAGGCAAGGTTAATGCACGACAACGCAAGGCTAGGCAATGCACGACAATGCAAGGAAAGCTTAAAGCAAAGGAAGGTACGGTCAGGCGAGACAAGGCTAAGGCACGACAACGCAAGGCTAGGCAATGCACGGAAGGCAAGCAAAGAGTAACGGAAGGTAAGGAAGGCAAGGGAAAGCAAGGAAAGGCAATGGTAACGGAAGGAACGGCACGGCAAGGGGAAACAAGGCTAAGGCACGACAACGCACGCTAGGCAATGCACGGCAAGGCAAGGAAAGGGTAACGCATGGGAAAGCACGGTCAGGCGAGGCAAGGCTAAGGCACGACAACCCAAGGCTAGGCAATGCACGGAAGGCAAGCAAAGAGAAACGGAAGGTAAGGAAGGAAAGGGAAAGCAAAGAAAGGCAAGTGTAACGGAAGGAACGGCACGGCAAGGGGAAACAAGGCTAAGGCACGACAAGGCACGGCTAGGCAATGCACGGCAAGGCAAGCAAACGGTAACGCAAGGAAAGGCACGGTGAGGCTAGGCAAGGCTAATGCACGAAAACGCATGGCTAGGCGATGCACGACAATGCAAGGAAAGCTTAAAGCAAAGGAAGGCAAGGTCAGGCGAGATAAGGTTAAGGCACGACAACGCAAGGCTAGGAAATTCAGGGAAGGTAAGTAAAGAGTAACGGAAGGTAAGCAAGGCAAGGAAAAGGAAGGAAAGGCCAGGGTAACGGAAGGAACGGCACGGCAAGGGGAAACAAGGCTAAGGCACGGCAACGCAGGCTAGGCAATGCACGGCAAGGCAAGGAAAGGGTAACGCATGGGAAAGCACGTTCAGGCGAGGCAAGGCTAAGGCACAACAACGCAAGGCTAGGCAATGCACGGAAGCAAGCAAAGAGTAACGGAAGGTAAGGCACGGTGAGGCTAGGCAAGGCTAATGCACGACAACGCAAGGCTAGGCAATGTACGACAATGCAAGTAAAGCTTAAAGCAAAGGAAGGCACGGTCAGGCGAGATAAGGCTAAGGCACGACAACGCAAGGCTAGGCAATGCACGGAAAGCAAGCAAAGAGTAACGGAACGCAAGGAAGGCAAGGGAAAGCAAAGAAAGGCAAGTGTAACGGAAGGAACGGCACGGCAAGGGGAAACAAGGCTAAGGCACGACAACGCACGCTAGGCAATGCACGGCAAGGCAAGGAAAGGGTAACGCATGGGAAAGCACGGTCAGGCGAGGCAAGCCTAAGGCATGACAACGCAAGGCTAGGCAATGCACGGAAAGCAAGCAAAGAGTAACGGAACGCAAAGAAGGCAAGGGAAAGCAAGGGAAGGCAAGGGTAACGGAAGGAACGGCACGGCAAGGGGTAACAAGGCTAAGGCACGACAACGCAGGGCTAGGCAATGCACGGCAAGGCAAGGAAAGAGTAACGAAAGGAAAGGAAGGCAAGGCAAAGCCAGGCAAGGCAAGTGTAACAAAAGGCACGCAACGGCAAGGGGAAACAAGGCTAAGGCACGACAACACACGGCTAGGAAATGCACGGCAAGGCAAGGAAAGGGTAACGCAAGGCAAGGCACGGTGAGGCTAGGCAAGGCTAATGCACGACAACGCAAGGCTAGGCAAGGCACGACAATGCAAGTAAAGCTTAAAGCAAAGGAAGGCACGGTCAGGCGAGATAAGGCTAAGGAACGACAACGCAAGGCTAGGCAATGAAGGGAAGGCAAGCAAAGAGTAACGGAAGGTAAGAAAGGCAAGGGAAAGCAAGGAAAGGCAATGGTAACGGAAGGAACGGCACGGCAAGGGGAAACAAGTCTAAGGCACGACAACGCACGCTAGGCAATGCACGGCAAGGCAAGGAAAGGGTAATGCATGGGAAAGCACGGTCAGGGGAGGCAAGGCTAAGGCACGACAAAGCAAGGCTTGGCAATGAACAGAAGGCAAGCAAAGAGTAACGGAAGGTAAGGAAGGCAAGGGAAAGCAAAGAAAGGCAAGTGTAACGGAAGGAACGGCACGGCAAGGGGAAACAAGGCTAAGTCACGACAACGCACGCTAGGCAATGCACGGCAAGGCAAGGCAAGGGTAACGCATGGGAAAGCACGGTCAGGCGAGGCAAGGCTAAGGAAAGCCAACGCAAGGCTAGGCAATGCACGGAAAGCAAGCAAGGAGTAACGGAATGCAAGGAAGGAAAGGGAAAGCAAGGGAAGGCAAGGGTAACGGAAGGAACGGCACGGCAAGGGGAAACAAGTCTAAGGCACGACACCGAACGCTAGGCAATGAACGGCAAGGCAAGGCAAGGGTAACGCATTTGAAAGCACGGTCAGGCGAGGCAACGCTAAGGCACGACAACGCAAGGCTAGGCAATGCACGGAAGGCAAGCAAAGAGTAACGGAAGGTAAGGAAGGCAAGGGAAAGCAAGGAAAGGCAAGTGTAACGGAACGAACGGCACGGCAAGGGGCAACAAGGCTAAGGCACGACAACGCACGCTAGGCAATGCACGGCAAGGCAAGGAAAGGGTAACGCAGGGGAAGGCACGGTCAGGTGAGGCAAGGATAAGGCACGACAATGCAAGGCTAGGCAATGCACGGCAAGGCAAGGAAAGAGTACCGGAAGGAAAGGAAGGCAAGGCAAAGCCAGGCAAGGCAAGTGTAACAAAAGGCACGCCACGGCAAGGGGGATCAAGGCTAAGGCACGACAACGCACGGCTAGGCAATGCACGGCAAGGCAAGGAAAGGGTAACGCAAGGCAAGGCACGGTGAGGCTAGGCAAGGCTAATGCACGACAACGCAAGGCTAGGCAATGCACGACAATGCAAGGAAAGCTTAAAGCAAAGGAAGGCACGGTCAGGCGAGATAAGGCTAAGGCACGACAACGCAAGGCTAGGCAATGCACGGAAGGCAAGCAAAGAGTAACGGAAGGTAAGGAAGGCAAGGGAAAGCAAAGAAAGGCAAGTGTAACGGAAGGAACGGCACGGCAAGGGGAAACAAGGCTATGGCACGACAACGCAGGGCTAGGCGATGCACGGCAAGGCAAGGAAAGCGTAACGCATGGGAAAGCACGGTCAGGCGAGGCAAGGCTAAGGAAAGCCAACGCAAGGCTAGGCAATGCACGGAAAGCAAGCAAGGAGTAACGGAATGCAAGGAAGGAAAGGGAAAGCAAGGGAAGGCAAGGGTAACGGAAGGAACGGCACGGCAAGGGGAAACAAGGCTAAGGCACGACAACGCACGCTAGGCAATGCACGGCAAGGGAAGGAAAGGGTAACGCATGGGAAAGCACGGTCAGGGGAGGTAAGGCTAAGGAAAGCCAACGCAAGGCTAGGCAATGCACGGAAAGCAAGCAAGGAGTAACGGAATGCAAGGAAGGAAAGGGAAAGCAAGGGAAGGCAAGGGTAACGGAAGGAACGGCACGGCAAGGGGTAACAAGGCTAAGGCACGACAACACACGGCTAGGAAATGCACGGCAAGGCAAGGAAAGGGTAACGCAAGGCAAGGCACGGTGAGGCTAGGCAAGGTTAATGCACGACAACGCAAGGCTAGGCAATGCACGACAATGCAAGGAAAGCTTAAAGCAAAGGAAGGCACGGTCAGGCGAGATAAGGCTAAGGCACGACAACGCAAGGCTATGCAATGCAGGGAAGGGAAGCATAGAGTAACGGAAGGTAAGCAAGGCAAGGAAAAGCAAGGAAAGGCAAGGGTAACGGAAGGAATTGCACGGCAAGGGGAAACAAGGCTAAGGCACGGCAACGCAGGCTGGGCAATGCACGGCAAGGCAAGGAAAGGGTAACGCATGGGAAAGCACGTTCAGGCGAGGCAAGGCTAAGGCACGACAACGCAAGGCTAGGCAATGCACGGAAGGCAAGCAAAGAGTAACGGAAGTTAAGGAAGGCAAGGGAAAGCAAAGAAAGGCAAGTGTAACGGAAGGAACTGCACGGCAAGGGGAAACAAGGCTAAGGCACGACAACGCACGGCTAGGCAATGCACGGCAAGGCAAGCAAAGGGTAACGCAAGGCAATGCACGGTGAGGCTAGACAAGGCTAATGCACGAAAACGCAAGGCTAGGCAATGCACGACAATGCAAGGAAAGCTTAAAGCAAAGGAAGGCAAGGTCAGGCGAGATAAGGCAAAGGCACGACAACGCAAGGCTAGGCAATTCAGGGAAGGCAAGCAAAGAGTAACGGAAGGTAAGGAAGGCAAGGAAAAGCAAGGAAAGGCAAGGGTAACGGAAGGAACGGCACGGCAAGGGGGAAGAAGTGTAAGGCACGACACCGAACGCTAGGCAATGAACGGCAAGGGAAGGAAAGGGTAACGCATGGGAAAGCACGGTCAGGCGAGGCAAGGCTAAGGCACGACAACGCAAGGCTAGGCAATGCACGGAAGGCAAGCAAAGAGTAACGGAAGGTAAGGAAGGCAAGGGAAAGCAAGGAAAGGCAAGTGTAACGGAAGGAACGGCACGGCAAGGGGCAACAAGGCTAAGGCACGACAACGCACGCTAGGCAATGCACGGCAAGGCAAGGAAAGGGTAACGCATGGGAAAGCACGGTCAAGCGAGGCAAGGCTAAGGCATGACAACGCAAGGCTAGGCAATGCACGGAAAGCAAGCAAAGAGTAATGGAACGCAAGGAAGGCAAGGGAAAGCAAGGGAAGGCAAGGGAAACGGAAGGAACGGCACGGCAAGGGGTAAGAAGGCTAAGGCACGACAACGCAGGGCTAGGCAATGCACGGCAAGGCAAGGAAAGGGTAACGCAGGGGAAGGCACGGTCAGGTGAGGCAAGGATAAGGCACGACAATGCAAGGCTAGGCAATGCCCGGCAAGGCAAGTAAAGAGTAACGGAAGGAAAGGAAGGCAAGGCAAAGCCAGGCAAGGCAAGTGTAACAAAAGGCAGGCCACGGCAAGGGGAATCAAGGCTAAGGCACGACAACGCACGGCTAGGCAATGCACGGCAAGGCAAGGAAAGGGTAACGCATGGGAAAGCACGGTCAGGCGAGGCAAGCCAAGGCATGACAACGCAAGGCTAGGCAATGCACGGAAAGCAAGCAAAGAGTAACGGAACGCAAGGAAGGCAAGTGAAAGCAAGGGAAGGCAAGGGTAACGGAAGGAACGGCACGGCAAGGGGTAACAAGGCTAAGGCACGACAACGCAGGGCTAGGCAATGCACGGCAAGGCAAGGAAAGAGTAACGGAAGGAAAGGAAGGCAAGGCAAAGCCAGGCAAGGCAAGTGTAACAAAAGGCACGAAACGGCAAGGGGAAACAAGGCTAAGGCACGACAACACACGGCTAGGAAATGCAAGGCAAGGCAAGGAAAGGGTAACGCAAGGCAAGGCACGGTGAGGCTAGGCAAGGCTAATGCACGACAACGCAAGGCTAGGCAATGCACGACAATGCAAGGAAAGCTTAAAGCAAAGGAAGGCACGGTCAGGCGAGATAAGGCTAAGGCACGACAACGCAAGGCTAGGCAATGCACGGAAGGCAAGCAAAGAGTAACGGAAGGTAAGGAAGGCAAGGGAAAGCAAAGAAAGGCAAGTGTAACGGAAGGAACGGCACGGCAAGGGGAAACAAGGCTAAGGCACGACAACGCACGCTAGGCAATGCACGGCAAGTCAAGGAAAGGGTAACGCATGGGAAAGCACGGTCAGGCGAGGCAAGGCTAAGGAAAGCCAACGCAAGGCTAGGCAATGCACGGAAAGCAAGCAAGGAGTAACGGAATGCAAGGAAGGAAAGGGAAAGCAAGGGAAGGCAAGGGTAACGGAAGGAACGGCACGGCAAGGGGAAACAAGGCTAAGGCACGACAACGCACGCTAGGCAATGCACGACAAGGCAAGGAAAGGGTAACGCATGGGAAAGCACGGTCAGGCGAGGCAAGGCTAAGGAAAGCCAACGCAAGGCTAGGCAATGCACGGAAAGCAAGCAAGGAGTAACGGAATGCAAGGAAGGAAAGGGAAAGCAAGGGAAGGCAAGGGTAACGGAAGGAACGGCACGGCAAGGGGTAACAAGGCTAAGGCACGACAACACACGGCTAGGAAATGCACGGCAAGGCAAGGAAAGGGTAACGCAAGGCAAGGCACGGTGAGGCTAGGCAAGGTTAATGCACGACAACGCAAGGCTAGGCAATGCACGACAATGCAAGGAAAGCTTAAAGCAAAGGAAGGCACGGTCAGGCGAGATAAGGCTAAGGCACGACAACGCAAGGCTAGGCAATGCACGGAAGGCAAGCAAAGAGTAACGGAAGGTAAGGAAGGCAAGGGAAAGCAAGGAAAGGCAATGGTAACGGAAGGAACGGCACGGCAAGGGGAAACAAGGCTAAGGCACGACAACGCACGCTAGGCAATGCACGGCAAGGCAAGGAAAGGGTAACGCATGGGAAAGCACGGTCAGGCGAGGCAAGGCTAAGGCACGACAACCCAAGGCTAGGCAATGCACGGAAGGCAAGCAAAGAGAAACGGAAGGTAAGGAAGGAAAGGGAAAGCAAAGAAAGGCAAGTGTAACGGAAGGAACGGCACGGCAAGGGGAAACAAGGCTAAGGCACGACAAGGCACGGCTAGGCAATGCACGGCAAGGCAAGCAAACGGTAACGCAAGGAAAGGCACGGTGAGGCTAGGCAAGGCTAATGCACGAAAACGCATGGCTAGGCGATGCACGACAATGCAAGGAAAGCTTAAAGCAAAGGAAGGCAAGGTCAGGCGAGATAAGGCTAAGGCACGACAACGCAAGGCTAGGAAATTCAGGGAAGGCAAGTAAAGAGTAACGGAAGGTAAGCAAGGCAAGGAAAAGGAAGGAAAGGCCAGGGTAACGGAAGGAACGGCACGGCAAGGGGAAACAAGGCTAAGGCACGGCAACGCAGGCTAGGCAATGCACGGCAAGGCAAGGAAAGGGTAACGCATGGGAAAGCACGTTCAGGCGAGGCAAGGCTAAGGCACAACAACGCAAGGCTAGGCAATGCACGGAAGGCAAGCAAAGAGTAACGGAAGGTAAGGAAGGCAAGGGAAAGGAAGGAATGTCAAGTGTAACGGAAGGAACGGCACGGCAAGGGGAAACAAGGCTAAGGCACGACAACGCACGGCTAGGCAATGCACGGCAAGGCAAGGAAAGGGTAACGCATGGGAAAGCACGGTCAGGCGATGCAAGGCTAAGGCATGACAACGCAAGGCTAGGCAATGCACGGAAAGCAAGCAAAGAGTAACGGAACGCAAGGAAGGCAAGGGAAAGCAAGGGAAGGCAAGGGTAACGGAAGGAACGGCACGGCTAGGGGTAAGAAGGCTAAGGCACGACAACGCAGGGCTAGGCAATGCACGGCAAGGCAAGGAAAGGGTAACGCAGGGGAAGGCACGGTCAGGTGAGGCAAGGATAAGGCACGACAATGCAAGGCTAGGCAATGCACGGCAAGGCAAGGAAAGAGTACCGGAAGGAAAGGAAGGCAAGGCAAAGCCAGGCAAGGCAAGTGTAACAAAAGGCACGCCACGGCAAGGGGGATCAAGGCTAAGGCACGACAACGCACGGCTAGGCAATGCACGGCAAGGCAAGGAAAGGGTAACGCAAGGCAAGGCACGGTGAGGCTAGGCAAGGCTAATGCACGACAACGCAAGGCTAGGCAATGCACGACAATGCAAGGAAAGCTTAAAGCAAAGGAAGGCACGGTCAGGCGAGATAAGGCTAAGGCACGACAACGCAAGGCTAGGCAATGCACGGAAGGCAAGCAAAGAGTAACGGAAGGTAAGGAAGGCAAGGGAAAGCAAAGAAAGGCAAGTGTAACGGAAGGAACGGCACGGCAAGGGGAAACAAGGCTATGGCACGACAACGCAGGGCTAGGCGATGCACGGCAAGGCAAGGAAAGGGTAACGCATGGGAAAGCACGGTCAGGCGAGGCAAGGCTAAGGAAAGCCAACGCAAGGCTAGGCAATGCACGGAAAGCAAGCAAGGAGTAACGGAATGCAAGGAAGGAAAGGGAAAGCAAGGGAAGGCAAGGGTAACGGAAGGAACGGCACGGCAAGGGGAAACAAGGCTAAGGCACGACAACGCACGCTAGGCAATGCACGGCAAGGGAAGGAAAGGGTAACGCATGGGAAAGCACGGTCAGGGGAGGTAAGGCTAAGGAAAGCCAACGCAAGGCTAGGCAATGCACGGAAAGCAAGCAAGGAGTAACGGAATGCAAGGAAGGAAAGGGAAAGCAAGGGAAGGCAAGGGTAACGGAAGGAACGGCACGGCAAGGGGTAACAAGGCTAAGGCACGACAACACACGGCTAGGAAATGCACGGCAAGGCAAGGAAAGGGTAACGCAAGGCAAGGCACGGTGAGGCTAGGCAAGGTTAATGCACGACAACGCAAGGCTAGGCAATGCACGACAATGCAAGGAAAGCTTAAAGCAAAGGAAGGCACGGTCAGGCGAGATAAGGCTAAGGCACGACAACGCAAGGCTATGCAATGCAGGGAAGGGAAGCATAGAGTAACGGAAGGTAAGCAAGGCAAGGAAAAGCAAGGAAAGGCAAGGGTAACGGAAGGAATTGCACGGCAAGGGGAAACAAGGCTAAGGCACGGCAACGCAGGCTGGGCAATGCACGGCAAGGCAAGGAAAGGGTAACGCATGGGAAAGCACGTTCAGGCGAGGCAAGGCTAAGGCACGACAACGCAAGGCTAGGCAATGCACGGAAGGCAAGCAAAGAGTAACGGAAGTTAAGGAAGGCAAGGGAAAGCAAAGAAAGGCAAGTGTAACGGAAGGAACTGCACGGCAAGGGGAAACAAGGCTAAGGCACGACAACGCACGGCTAGGCAATGCACGGCAAGGCAAGCAAAGGGTAACGCAAGGCAATGCACGGTGAGGCTAGACAAGGCTAATGCACGAAAACGCAAGGCTAGGCAATGCACGACAATGCAAGGAAAGCTTAAAGCAAAGGAAGGCAAGGTCAGGCGAGATAAGGCAAAGGCACGACAACGCAAGGCTAGGCAATTCAGGGAAGGCAAGCAAAGAGTAACGGAAGGTAAGGAAGGCAAGGAAAAGCAAGGAAAGGCAAGGGTAACGGAAGGAACGGCACGGCAAGGGGGAAGAAGTGTAAGGCACGACACCGAACGCTAGGCAATGAACGGCAAGGGAAGGAAAGGGTAACGCATGGGAAAGCACGGTCAGGCGAGGCAAGGCTAAGGCACGACAACGCAAGGCTAGGCAATGCACGGAAGGCAAGCAAAGAGTAACGGAAGGTAAGGAAGGCAAGGGAAAGCAAGGAAAGGCAAGTGTAACGGAAGGAACGGCACGGCAAGGGGCAACAAGGCTAAGGCACGACAACGCACGCTAGGCAATGCACGGCAAGGCAAGGAAAGGGTAACGCATGGGAAAGCACGGTCAAGCGAGGCAAGGCTAAGGCATGACAACGCAAGGCTAGGCAATGCACGGAAAGCAAGCAAAGAGTAATGGAACGCAAGGAAGGCAAGGGAAAGCAAGGGAAGGCAAGGGAAACGGAAGGAACGGCACGGCAAGGGGTAAGAAGGCTAAGGCACGACAACGCAGGGCTAGGCAATGCACGGCAAGGCAAGGAAAGGGTAACGCAGGGGAAGGCACGGTCAGGTGAGGCAAGGATAAGGCACGACAATGCAAGGCTAGGCAATGCCCGGCAAGGCAAGTAAAGAGTAACGGAAGGAAAGGAAGGCAAGGCAAAGCCAGGCAAGGCAAGTGTAACAAAAGGCAGGCCACGGCAAGGGGAATCAAGGCTAAGGCACGACAACGCACGGCTAGGCAATGCACGGCAAGGCAAGGAAAGGGTAACGCATGGGAAAGCACGGTCAGGCGAGGCAAGCCAAGGCATGACAACGCAAGGCTAGGCAATGCACGGAAAGCAAGCAAAGAGTAACGGAACGCAAGGAAGGCAAGGGAAAGCAAGGGAAGGCAAGGGTAACGGAAGGAACGGCACGGCAAGGGGTAACAAGGCTAAGGCACGACAACGCAGGGCTAGGCAATGCACGGCAAGGCAAGGAAAGAGTAACGGAAGGAAAGGAAGGCAAGGCAAAGCCAGGCAAGGCAAGTGTAACAAAAGGCACGAAACGGCAAGGGGAAACAAGGCTAAGGCACGACAACACACGGCTAGGAAATGCACGGCAAGGCAAGGAAAGGGTAACGCAAGGCAAGGCACGGTGAGGCTAGGCAAGGCTAATGCACGACAACGCAAGGCTAGGCAATGCACGACAATGCAAGTAAAGCTTAAAGCAAAGGAAGGCACGGTCAGGCGAGATAAGGCTAAGGCACGACAACGCAAGGCTAGGCAATGCACGGAAGGCAAGCAAAGAGTAACGGAAGGTAAGGAAGGCAAGGGAAAGCAAAGAAAGGCAAGTGTAACGGAAGGAACGGCACGGCAAGGGGAAACAAGGCTAAGGCACGACAACGCACGCTAGGCAATGCACGGCAAGTCAAGGAAAGGGTAACGCATGGGAAAGCACGGTCAGGCGAGGCAAGGCTAAGGAAAGCCAACGCAAGGCTAGGCAATGCACGGAAAGCAAGCAAGGAGTAACGGAATGCAAGGAAGGAAAGGGAAAGCAAGGGAAGGCAAGGGTAACGGAAGGAACGGCACGGCAAGGGGAAACAAGGCTAAGGCACGACAACGCACGCTAGGCAATGCACGACAAGGCAAGGAAAGGGTAACGCATGGGAAAGCACGGTCAGGCGATGCAAGGCTAAGGAAAGCCAACGCAAGGCTAGGCAATGCACGGAAAGCAAGCAAGGAGTAACGGAATGCAAGGAAGGAAAGGGAAAGCAAGGGAAGGCAAGGGTAACGGAAGGAACGGCACGGCAAGGGGTAACAAGGCTAAGGCACGACAACACACGGCTAGGAAATGCACGGCAAGGCAAGGAAAGGGTAACGCAAGGGAAGGCACGGTGAGGCTAGGCAAGGTTAATGCACGACAACGCAAGGCTAGGCAATGCACGACAATGCAAGGAAAGCTTAAAGCAAAGGAAGGCACGGTCAGGCGAGATAAGGCTAAGGCACGACAACGCAAGGCTAGGCAATGCACGGAAGGCAAGCAAAGAGTAACGGAAGGTAAGGAAGGCAAGGGAAAGCAAGGAAAGGCAATGGTAACGGAAGGAACGGCACGGCAAGGGGAAACAAGGCTAAGGCACGACAACGCACGCTAGGCAATGCACGGCAAGGCAAGGAAAGGGTAACGCATGGGAAAGCACGGTCAGGCGAGGCAAGGCTAAGGCACGACAACCCAAGGCTAGGCCTAATGCACGGAAGGCAAGCAAAGAGAAACGGAAGGTAAGGAAGGGAAGGGAAAGCAAAGAAAGGTAAGTGTAACGGAAGGAACGGCACGGCAAGGGGAAACAAGGCTAAGGCACGACAAGGCACGGCTAGGCAATGCACGGCAAGGCAAGCAAACGGTAACGCAAGGAAAGGCACGGTGAGGCTAGGCAAGGCTAATGCACGAAAACGCATGGCTAGGCGATGCACGACAATGCAAGGAAAGCTTAAAGCAAAGGAAGGCAAGGTCAGGCGAGATAAGGCTAAGGCACGACAACGCAAGGCTAGGAAATTCAGGGAAGGCAAGTAAAGAGTAACGGAAGGTAAGCAAGGCAAGGAAAAGGAAGGAAAGGCCAGGGTAACGGAAGGAACGGCACGGCAAGGGGAAACAAGGCTAAGGCACGGCAACGCAGGCTAGGCAATGCACGGCAAGGCAAGGAAAGGGTAACGCATGGGAAAGCACGTTCAGGCGAGGCAAGGCTAAGGCACAACAACGCAAGGCTAGGCAATGCACGGAAGGCAAGCAAAGAGTAACGGAAGGTAAGGAAGGCAAGGGAAAGGAAGGAAAGGCAAGTGTAACGGAAGGAACGGCACGGCAAGGGGAAACAAGGCTAAGGCACGACAACGCACGGCTAGGCAATGCACGGCAAGGCAAGGAAAGGGTAACGCATGGGAAAGCACGGTCAGGCGATGCAAGGCTAAGGCATGACAACGCAAGGCTAGGCAATGCACGGAAAGCAAGCAAAGAGTAACGGAACGCAAGGAAGGCAAGGGAAAGCAAGGGAAGGCAAGGGTAACGGAAGGAACGGCACGGCTAGGCGTAAGAAGGCTAAGGCACGACAACGCAGGGCTAGGCAATGCACGGCAAGGCAAGGAAAGGGTAACGCAGGGGAAGGCACGGTCAGGTGAGGCAAGGATAAGGCACGACAATGCAAGGCTAGGCAATGCACGGCAAGGCAAGGAAAGAGTACCGGAAGGAAAGGAAGGCAAGGCAAAGCCAGGCAAGGCAAGTGTAACAAAAGGTACGCCACGGCAAGGGGGATCAAGGCTAAGGCACGACAACGCACGGCTAGGCAATGCACGGCAAGGCAAGGAAAGGGTAACGCAAGGCAAGGCACGGTGAGACTAGGCAAGGCTAATGCACGACAACGCAAGGCTAGTCAATGCACGACAATGCAAGGAAAGCTTAAAGCAAAGGAAGGCACGGTCAGGCGAGATAAGGCTAAGGCACGACAACGCAAGGCTAGGCAATGCACGGAAGGCAAGCAAAGAGTAACGGATGGTAAGGAAGGCAAGGGAAAGCAAAGAAAGGCAAGTGTAACGGAAGGAACGGCACGGCAAGGGGAAACAAGGCTATGGCACGACAACGCAGGGCTAGGCAATGCACGGCAAGGCAAGTAAAGGGTAACGCATGGGAAAGCACGGTCAGGCGAGGCAAGGCTAAGGAAAGCCAACGCAAGGCTAGGCAATGCACGGAAAGCAAGCAAGGAGTAACGGAATGCAAGGAAGGAAAGGGAAAGCAAGGGAAGGCAAGGGTAACGGAAGGAACGGCACGGCAAGGGGAAACAAGGCTAAGGCACGACAACGCACGCTAGGCAATGCACGGCAAGGGAAGGAAAGGGTAACGCATGGGAAAGCACGGTCAGGGGAGGTAAGGCTAAGGAAAGCCAACGCAAGGCTAGGCAATGCACGGAAAGCAAGCAAGGGGTAACGGAATGCAAGGAAGGAAAGGGAAAGCAAGGGAAGGCAAGGGTAACGGAAGGAACGGCACGGCAAGGGGTAACAAGGCTAAGGCACGACAACACACGGCTAGGAAATGCACGGCAAGGCAAGGAAAGGGTAACGCAAGGCAAGGCACGGTGAGGCTAGGCAAGGTTAATGCACGACAACGCAAGGCTAGGCAATGCACGACAATGCAAGGAAAGCTTAAAGGAAAGGAAGGCACGGTCAGGCGAGACAAGGCTAAGGCACGACAACGCAAGGCTAGGCAATGCACGGAAGGCAAGCAAAGAGTAACGGAAGGTAAGGAAGGCAAGGGAAAGCAAGGAAAGGCAATGGTAACGGAAGGAACGGCACGGCAAGGGGAAACAAGTCTAAGGCACGACAACGCACGCTAGGCAATGCACGGCAAGGCAAGGAAAGGGTAACGCATGGGAAAGCACGGTCAGGCGAGGCAAGGCTAAGGCACGACAACCCAAGGCTAGGCAATGCACGGAAGGCAAGCAAAGAGAAACGGAAGGTAAGGAAGGAAAGTGAAAGCAAAGAAAGGCAAGTGTAACGGAAGGAACGGCACGGCAAGGGGAAACAAGGCTAAGGCACGACAAGGCACGGCTAGGCAATGCACGGCAAGGCAAGCAAACGGTAACGCAAGGAAAGGCACGGTGAGGCTAGGCAAGGCTAATGCACGAAAACGCATGGCTAGGCGATGGACGACAATGCAAGGAAAGCTTAAAGCAAAGGAAGGCAAGGTCAGGCGAGATAAGGCTAAGGCACGACAACGCAAGGCTAGGAAATTCAGGGAAGGTAAGTAAAGAGTAACGGAAGGTAAGCAAGGCAAGGAAAAGGAAGGAAAGGCCAGGGTAACGGAAGGAACGGCACGGCAAGGGGAAACAAGGCTAAGGCACGGCAACGCAGGCTAGGCAATGCACGGCAAGGCAAGGAAAGGGTAACGCATGGGAAAGCACGTTCAGGCGAGGCAAGGCTAAGGCACAACAACGCAAGGCTAGGCAATGCACTGAAGCAAGCAAAGAGTAACGGAAGGTAAGGCACGGTGAGGCTAGGCAAGGCTAATGCACGACAACGCAAGGCTAGGCAATGCACGAAAATTCAAGTAAAGCTTAAAGCAAAGGAAGGCACGGTCAGGCGAGATAAGGCTAAGGCACGACAACGCAAGGCTAGGCAATGCACGGAAAGCAAGCAAAGAGTAACGGAACGCAAGGAAGGCAAGGGAAAGCAAGGGAAGGCAAGGGTAACGGAAGGAACGGCACGGCAAGGGGTAACAAGGCTAAGGCACGTCAACGCAGGGCTAGGCAATGCACGGCAAGGCAAGGAAAGAGTAACGGAAGGAAAGGAAGGCAAGGCAAAGCCAGGCAAGGCAAGTGTAACAAAAGGCAGGCAACGGCAAGGGGAAACAAGGCTAAGGCACGACAACACACGGCTAGGAAATGCACGGCAAGGCAAGGAAAGGGTAACGCAAGGCAAGGCACGGTGAGGCTAGGCAAGGCTAATGCACGACAACGCAAGGCTAGGCAATGCACGACAATGCAAGTAAAGCTTAAAGCAAAGGAAGGCACGGTCAGGCGAGATAAGGCTAAGGCACGACAACGCAAGGCTAGGCAATGCACGGAAGGCAAGCAAAGAGTAACGGAAGGTAAGGAAGGCAAGGGAAAGCAAAGAAAGGCAAGTGTAACGGAAGGAACGGCACGGCAAGGGGAAACAAGGCTAAGGCACGACAACGCACGCTAGGCAATGCACGGCAAGGCAAGGAAAGGGTAACGCATGGGAAAGCACGGTCAGGCGAGGCAAGGCTAAGGAAAGCCAACGCAAGGATAGGCAATGCACGGAAAGCAAGCAAGGAGTAACGGAATGCAAGGAAGGAAAGCGAAAGCAAGGGAAGGCAAGGGTAACGGAAGGAACGGCACGGCAAGGGGAAACAAGGCTAAGGCACGACAACGCACGCTAGGCAATGCACGGCAAGGCAAGGAAAGGGTAACGCATGGGAAAGCACGGTCAGGCGAGGCAAGGCTAAGGAAAGCCAACGCAAGGCTAGGCAATGCACGGAAAGCAAGCAGGGAGTAACGGAATGCAAGGAAGGAAAGGGAAAGCAAGGGAAGGCAAGGGTAACGGAAGGAAGGGCACGGCAAGGGGTAACAAGGCTAAGGCACGACAACACACGGCTAGGAAATGCACGGCAAGGCAAGGAAAGGGTAACGCAAGGCAAGGCACGGTGAGGCTAGGCAAGGTTAATGCACGACAACGCAAGGCTAGGCAATGCAAGACAATGCAAGGAAAGCTTAAAGCAAAGGAAGGCACGGTCAGGCGAGATAAGGCTAAGGCACGACAACGCAAGGCTAGGCAATTCAGGGAAGGCAAGCAAAGAGTCACGGAAGGTAAGCAAGGCAAGGAAAAGGAAGGAAAGGCCAGGGTAACGGAAGGAACGGCACGGCAAGGGGAAACAAGTCTAAGGCACGACACCGAACGCTAGGCAATGAACGGCAAGGCAAGGAAAGGGTAACGCATTTGAAAGCAGGGTCAGGCGAGGCAACGCTAAGGCACGACAACGCAAGGCTAGGCAATGCACGGAAGGCAAACAAAGAGTAACGGAAGGTAAGGAAGGCAAGGGAAAGCAAGGAAAGGCAAGTGTAACGGAAGGAACGGCACGGCAAGGGGAAACAAGGCTAAGGCACGACAAGGCACGGCTAGGCAATGCACGGCAAGGCAAGCAAACGGTAACGCAAGGCAAGGCACGGTGAGGCTAGGCAAGGCTAATGCACGAAAACGCATGGCTAGGCGATGCACGACAATGCAAGGAAAGCTTAAAGCAAAGGAAGGCAAGGTCAGGCGAGATAAGGCTAAGGCACGACAACGCAAGGCTAGGAAATTCAGGGAAGGCAAGTAAAGAGTAACGGAAGGTAAGCAAGGCAAGGAAAAGGAAGGAAAGGCCAGGGTAACGGAAGGAACGGCACGGCAAGGGGAAACAAGGCTAAGGCACGGCAACGCAGGCTAGGCAATGCACGGCAAGGCAAGGAAAGGGTAACGCATGGGAAAGCACGTTCAGGCGAGGCAAGGCTAAGGCACAACAACGCAAGGCTAGGCAATGCACGGAAGGCAAGCAAAGAGTAACGGAAGGTAAGGAAGGCAAGGGAAAGGAAGGAAAGTCAAGTGTAACGGAAGGAACGGCACGGCAAGGGGAAACAAGGCTAAGGCACGACAACGCACGCTAGGCAATGCACGGCAAGGCAAGGAAAGGGTAACGCATGGGAAAGCACGGTCAGGCGAGGCAAGGCTAAGGAAAGCCAACGCAAGGCTAGGCAATGCACGGAAAGCAAGCAAGGAGTAACGGAATGCAAGGAAGGAAAGGGAAAGCAAGGGAAGGCAAGGGTAACGGAAGGAACGGCACGGCAAGGGGTAACAAGGCTAAGGCACGACAACGCACGCTAGGCAATGCACGACAAGGCAAGGAAAGGGTAACGCATGGGAAAGCACGGTCAGGCGATGCAAGGCTAAGGAAAGCCAACGCAAGGCTAGGCAATGCACGGAAAGCAAGCAAGGAGTAACGGAATGCAAGGAAGGAAAGGGAAAGCAAGGGAAGGCAAGGGTAACGGAAGGAACGGCACGGCTAGGCGTAAGAAGGCTAAGGCACGACAACGCAGGGCTAGGCAATGCACGGCAAGGCAAGGAAAGGGTAACGCAGGGGAAGGCACGGTCAGGTGAGGCAAGGATAAGGCACGACAATGCAAGGCTAGGCAATGCACGGCAAGGCAAGGAAAGAGTACCGGAAGGAAAGGAAGGCAAGGCAAAGCCAGGCAAGGCAAGTGTAACAAAAGGTACGCCACGGCAAGGGGGATCAAGGCTAAGGCACGACAACGCACGGCTAGGCAATGCACGGCAAGGCAAGGAAAGGGTAACGCAAGGCAAGGCACGGTGAGACTAGGCAAGGCTAATGCACGACAACGCAAGGCTAGTCAATGCACGACAATGCAAGGAAAGCTTAAAGCAAAGGAAGGCACGGTCAGGCGAGATAAGGCTAAGGCACGACAACGCAAGGCTAGGCAATGCACGGAAGGCAAGCAAAGAGTAACGGATGGTAAGGAAGGCAAGGGAAAGCAAAGAAAGGCAAGTGTAACGGAAGGAACGGCACGGCAAGGGGAAACAAGGCTATGGCACGACAACGCAGGGCTAGGCAATGCACGGCAAGGCAAGTAAAGGGTAACGCATGGGAAAGCACGGTCAGGCGAGGCAAGGCTAAGGAAAGCCAACGCAAGGCTAGGCAATGCACGGAAAGCAAGCAAGGAGTAACGGAATGCAAGGAAGGAAAGGGAAAGCAAGGGAAGGCAAGGGTAACGGAAGGAACGGCACGGCAAGGGGAAACAAGGCTAAGGCACGACAACGCACGCTAGGCAATGCACGGCAAGGGAAGGAAAGGGTAACGCATGGGAAAGCACGGTCAGGGGAGGTAAGGCTAAGGAAAGCCAACGCAAGGCTAGGCAATGCACGGAAAGCAAGCAAGGGGTAACGGAATGCAAGGAAGGAAAGGGAAAGCAAGGGAAGGCAAGGGTAACGGAAGGAACGGCACGGCAAGGGGTAACAAGGCTAAGGCACGACAACACACGGCTAGGAAATGCACGGCAAGGCAAGGAAAGGGTAACGCAAGGCAAGGCACGGTGAGGCTAGGCAAGGTTAATGCACGACAACGCAAGGCTAGGCAATGCACGACAATGCAAGGAAAGCTTAAAGGAAAGGAAGGCACGGTCAGGCGAGACAAGGCTAAGGCACGACAACGCAAGGCTAGGCAATGCACGGAAGGCAAGCAAAGAGTAACGGAAGGTAAGGAAGGCAAGGGAAAGCAAGGAAAGGCAATGGTAACGGAAGGAACGGCACGGCAAGGGGAAACAAGTCTAAGGCACGACAACGCACGCTAGGCAATGCACGGCAAGGCAAGGAAAGGGTAACGCATGGGAAAGCACGGTCAGGCGAGGCAAGGCTAAGGCACGACAACCCAAGGCTAGGCAATGCACGGAAGGCAAGCAAAGAGAAACGGAAGGTAAGGAAGGAAAGTGAAAGCAAAGAAAGGCAAGTGTAACGGAAGGAACGGCACGGCAAGGGGAAACAAGGCTAAGGCACGACAAGGCACGGCTAGGCAATGCACGGCAAGGCAAGCAAACGGTAACGCAAGGAAAGGCACGGTGAGGCTAGGCAAGGCTAATGCACGAAAACGCATGGCTAGGCGATGGACGACAATGCAAGGAAAGCTTAAAGCAAAGGAAGGCAAGGTCAGGCGAGATAAGGCTAAGGCACGACAACGCAAGGCTAGGAAATTCAGGGAAGGTAAGTAAAGAGTAACGGAAGGTAAGCAAGGCAAGGAAAAGGAAGGAAAGGCCAGGGTAACGGAAGGAACGGCACGGCAAGGGGAAACAAGGCTAAGGCACGGCAACGCAGGCTAGGCAATGCACGGCAAGGCAAGGAAAGGGTAACGCATGGGAAAGCACGTTCAGGCGAGGCAAGGCTAAGGCACAACAACGCAAGGCTAGGCAATGCACTGAAGCAAGCAAAGAGTAACGGAAGGTAAGGCACGGTGAGGCTAGGCAAGGCTAATGCACGACAACGCAAGGCTAGGCAATGCACGAAAATTCAAGTAAAGCTTAAAGCAAAGGAAGGCACGGTCAGGCGAGATAAGGCTAAGGCACGACAACGCAAGGCTAGGCAATGCACGGAAAGCAAGCAAAGAGTAACGGAACGCAAGGAAGGCAAGGGAAAGCAAGGGAAGGCAAGGGTAACGGAAGGAACGGCACGGCAAGGGGTAACAAGGCTAAGGCACGTCAACGCAGGGCTAGGCAATGCACGGCAAGGCAAGGAAAGAGTAACGGAAGGAAAGGAAGGCAAGGCAAAGCCAGGCAAGGCAAGTGTAACAAAAGGCAGGCAACGGCAAGGGGAAACAAGGCTAAGGCACGACAACACACGGCTAGGAAATGCACGGCAAGGCAAGGAAAGGGTAACGCAAGGCAAGGCACGGTGAGGCTAGGCAAGGCTAATGCACGACAACGCAAGGCTAGGCAATGCACGACAATGCAAGTAAAGCTTAAAGCAAAGGAAGGCACGGTCAGGCGAGATAAGGCTAAGGCACGACAACGCAAGGCTAGGCAATGCACGGAAGGCAAGCAAAGAGTAACGGAAGGTAAGGAAGGCAAGGGAAAGCAAAGAAAGGCAAGTGTAACGGAAGGAACGGCACGGCAAGGGGAAACAAGGCTAAGGCACGACAACGCACGCTAGGCAATGCACGGCAAGGCAAGGAAAGGGTAACGCATGGGAAAGCACGGTCAGGCGAGGCAAGGCTAAGGAAAGCCAACGCAAGGATAGGCAATGCACGGAAAGCAAGCAAGGAGTAACGGAATGCAAGGAAGGAAAGCGAAAGCAAGGGAAGGCAAGGGTAACGGAAGGAACGGCACGGCAAGGGGAAACAAGGCTAAGGCACGACAACGCACGCTAGGCAATGCACGGCAAGGCAAGGAAAGGGTAACGCATGGGAAAGCACGGTCAGGCGAGGCAAGGCTAAGGAAAGCCAACGCAAGGCTAGGCAATGCACGGAAAGCAAGCAGGGAGTAACGGAATGCAAGGAAGGAAAGGGAAAGCAAGGGAAGGCAAGGGTAACGGAAGGAAGGGCACGGCAAGGGGTAACAAGGCTAAGGCACGACAACACACGGCTAGGAAATGCACGGCAAGGCAAGGAAAGGGTAACGCAAGGCAAGGCACGGTGAGGCTAGGCAAGGTTAATGCACGACAACGCAAGGCTAGGCAATGCAAGACAATGCAAGGAAAGCTTAAAGCAAAGGAAGGCACGGTCAGGCGAGATAAGGCTAAGGCACGACAACGCAAGGCTAGGCAATTCAGGGAAGGCAAGCAAAGAGTCACGGAAGGTAAGCAAGGCAAGGAAAAGGAAGGAAAGGCCAGGGTAACGGAAGGAACGGCACGGCAAGGGGAAACAAGTCTAAGGCACGACACCGAACGCTAGGCAATGAACGGCAAGGCAAGGAAAGGGTAACGCATTTGAAAGCAGGGTCAGGCGAGGCAACGCTAAGGCACGACAACGCAAGGCTAGGCAATGCACGGAAGGCAAACAAAGAGTAACGGAAGGTAAGGAAGGCAAGGGAAAGCAAGGAAAGGCAAGTGTAACGGAAGGAACGGCACGGCAAGGGGAAACAAGGCTAAGGCACGACAAGGCACGGCTAGGCAATGCACGGCAAGGCAAGCAAACGGTAACGCAAGGCAAGGCACGGTGAGGCTAGGCAAGGCTAATGCACGAAAACGCATGGCTAGGCGATGCACGACAATGCAAGGAAAGCTTAAAGCAAAGGAAGGCAAGGTCAGGCGAGATAAGGCTAAGGCACGACAACGCAAGGCTAGGAAATTCAGGGAAGGCAAGTAAAGAGTAACGGAAGGTAAGCAAGGCAAGGAAAAGGAAGGAAAGGCCAGGGTAACGGAAGGAACGGCACGGCAAGGGGAAACAAGGCTAAGGCACGGCAACGCAGGCTAGGCAATGCACGGCAAGGCAAGGAAAGGGTAACGCATGGGAAAGCACGTTCAGGCGAGGCAAGGCTAAGGCACAACAACGCAAGGCTAGGCAATGCACGGAAGGCAAGCAAAGAGTAACGGAAGGTAAGGAAGGCAAGGGAAAGGAAGGAAAGTCAAGTGTAACGGAAGGAACGGCACGGCAAGGGGAAACAAGGCTAAGGCACGACAACGCACGCTAGGCAATGCACGGCAAGGCAAGGAAAGGGTAACGCATGGGAAAGCACGGTCAGGCGAGGCAAGGCTAAGGCACGACAACCCAAGGCTAGGCAATGCACGGAAGGCAAGCAAAGAGAAACGGAAGGTAAGGAAGGAAAGTGAAAGCAAAGAAAGGCAAGTGTAACGGAAGGAACGGCACGGCAAGGGGAAACAAGGCTAAGGCACGACAAGGCACGGCTAGGCAATGCACGGCAAGGCAAGCAAACGGTAACGCAAGGAAAGGCACGGTGAGGCTAGGCAAGGCTAATGCACGAAAACGCATGGCTAGGCGATGCACGACAATGCAAGGAAAGCTTAAAGCAAAGGAAGGCAAGGTCAGGCGAGATAAGGCTAAGGCACGACAACGCAAGGCTAGGAAATTCAGGGAAGGTAAGTAAAGAGTAACGGAAGGTAAGCAAGGCAAGGAAAAGGAAGGAAAGGCCAGGGTAACGGAAGGAACGGCACGGCAAGGGGATACAAGGCTAAGGCACGGCAACGCAGGCTAGGCAATGCACGGCAAGGCAAGGAAAGGGTAACGCATGGGAAAGCACGTTCAGGCGAGGCAAGGCTAAGGCACAACAACGCAAGGCTAGGCAATGCACTGAAGCAAGCAAAGAGTAACGGAAGGTAAGGCACGGTGAGGCTAGGCAAGGCTAATGCACGACAACGCAAGGCTAGGCAATGCACGACAATGCAAGTAAAGCTTAAAGCAAAGGAAGGCACGGTCAGGCGAGATAAGGCTAAGGCACGACAACGCAAGGCTAGGCAATGCACGGAAAGCAAGCAAAGAGAAACGGAACGCAAGGAAGGAAAGGGAAAGCAAGGGAAGGCAAGGGTAACGGAAGGAAGGGCACGGCAAGGGGTAACAAGGCTAAGGCACGACAACGCAGGGCTAGGCAATGCACGGCAAGGCAAGGAAAGAGTAACGGAAGGAAAGGAAGGCAAGGCAAAGCCAGGCAAGGCAAGTGTAACAAAAGGCAGGCAACGGCAAGGGGAAACAAGGCTAAGGCACGACAACACACGGCTAGGAAATGCACGGCAAGGCAAGGAAAGGGTAACGCAAGGCAAGGCACGGTGAGGCTAGGCAAGGCTAATGCACGACAACGCAAGGCTAGGCAATGCACGACAATGCAAGTAAAGCTTAAAGCAAAGGAAGGCACGGTCAGGCGAGATAAGGCTAAGGCACGACAACGCAAGGCTAGGCAATGCACGGAAGGCAAGCAAAGAGTAACGGAAGGTAAGGAAGGCAAGGGAAAGCAAAGAAAGGCAAGTGTAACGGAAGGAACGGCACGGCAAGGGGAAACAAGGCTAAGGCACGACAACGCACGCTAGGCAATGCACGGCAAGGCAAGGAAAGGGTAACGCATGGGAAAGCACGGTCAGGCGAGGCAAGGCTAAGGAAAGCCAACGCAAGGATAGGCAATGCACGGAAAGCAAGCAAGGAGTAACGGAATGCAAGGAAGGAAAGCGAAAGCAAGGGAAAGCAAGGGTAACGGAAGGAACGGCACGGCAAGGGGAAACAAGGCTAAGGCACGACAACGCACGCTAGGCAATGCACGGCAAGGCAAGGAAAGGGTAACGCATGGGAAAGCACGGTCAG
Organism: Macrotis lagotis; assembly: GCF_037893015.1. NCBI lineage: Eukaryota > Metazoa > Chordata > Mammalia > Peramelemorphia > Peramelidae > Macrotis > Macrotis lagotis. The sequence continues at coordinate 602,250 of NW_027421927.1, forward strand.
GCGAGGCAAGGCTAAGGAAAGCCAACGCAAGGCTAGGCAATGCACGGAAAGCAAGCAGGGAGTAACGGAATGCAAGGAAGGAAAGGGAAAGCAAGGGAAGGCAAGGGTAACGGAAGGAACGGCACGGCAAGGGGTAACAAGGCTAAGGCACGACAACACACGGCTAGGAAATGCACGGCAAGGCAAGGAAAGGGTAACGCAAGGCAAGGCACGGTGAGGCTAGGCAAGGTTAATGCACGACAACGCAAGGCTAGGCAATGCAAGACAATGCAAGGAAAGCTTAAAGCAAAGGAAGGCACGGTCAGGCGAGATAAGGCTAAGGCACGACAACGCAAGGCTAGGCAATTCAGGGAAGGCAAGCAAAGAGTAACGGAAGGTAAGCAAGGCAAGGAAAAGGAAGGAAAGGCCAGGGTTACGGAAGGAACGGCACGGCAAGGGGAAACAAGTCTAAGGCACGACACCGAACGCTAGGCAATGAACGGCAAGGCAAGGAAAGGGTAACGCATTTGAAAGCAGGGTCAGGCGAGGCAACGCTAAGGCACGACAACGCAAGGCTAGGCAATGCACGGAAGGCAAACAAAGAGTAACGGAAGGTAAGGAAGGCAAGGGAAAGCAAGGAAAGGCAAGTGTAACGGAAGGAACGGCACGGCAAGGGGAAACAAGGCTAAGGCACGACAAGGCACGGCTAGGCAATGCACGGCAAGGCAAGCAAACGGTAACGCAAGGCAAGGCACGGTGAGGCTAGGCAAGGCTAATGCACGAAAACGCATGGCTAGGCGATGCACGACAATGCAAGGAAAGCTTAAAGCAAAGGAAGGCAAGGTCAGGCGAGATAAGGCTAAGGCACGACAACGCAAGGCTAGGAAATTCAGGGAAGGCAAGTAAAGAGTAACGGAAGGTAAGCAAGGCAAGGAAAAGGAAGGAAAGGCCAGGGTAACGGAAGGAACGGCACGGCAAGGGGAAACAAGGCTAAGGCACGGCAACGCAGGCTAGGCAATGCACGGCAAGGCAAGGAAAGGGTAACGCATGGGAAAGCACGTTCAGGCGAGGCAAGGCTAAGGCACAACAACGCAAGGCTAGGCAATGCACGGAAGGCAAGCAAAGAGTAACGGAAGGTAAGGAAGGCAAGGGAAAGGAAGGAAAGTCAAGTGTAACGGAATGAACGGCACGGCAAGGGGAAACAAGGCTAAGGCACGACAACGCACGGCTAGGCAATGCACGGCAAGGCAAGGAAAGGGTAACGCATGGGAAAGCACGGTCAGGCGATGCAAGGCTAAGGCATGACAACGCAAGGCTAGGCAATGCACGGAAAGCAAGCAAAGAGTAACGGAACGCAAGGAAGGCAAGGGAAAGCAAGGGAAGGCAAGGGTAACGGAAGGAACGGCACGGCTAGGGGTAAGAAGGCTAAGGCACGACAACGCAGGGCTAGGCAATGCACGGCAAGGCAAGGAAAGGGTAACGCAGGGGAAGGCACGGTCAGGTGAGGCAAGGATAAGGCACGACAATGCAAGGCTAGGCAATGCACGGCAAGGCAAGGAAAGAGTACCGGAAGGAAAGGAAGGCAAGGCAAAGCCAGGCAAGGCAAGTGTAACAAAAGGCACGCCACGGCAAGGGGAAACAAGGCTAAGGCACGACAACACACGGCTAGGAAATGCACGGCAAGGCAAGGAAAGGGTAACGCAAGGCAAGGCACGGTGAGGCTAGGCAAGGCTAATGCACGACAACGCAAGGCTAGGCAATGCACGACAATGCAAGTAAAGCTTAAAGCAAAGGAAGGCACGGTCAGGCGAGATAAGGCTAAGGCACGACAACGCAAGGCTAGGCAATGCACGGAAGGCAAGCAAAGAGTAACGGAAGGTAAGGAAGGCAAGGGAAAGCAAAGAAAGGCAAGTGTAACGGAAGGAACGGCACGGCAAGGGGAAAAAAGGCTAAGGCACGACAACGCACGCTAGGCAATGCATGGCAAGGCAAGGAAAGGGTAACGCATGGGAAAGCACGGTCAGGCGAGGCAAGGCTAAGGAAAGCCAACGCAAGGATAGGCAATGCACGGAAAGCAAGCAAGGAGTAACGGAATGCAAGGAAGGAAAGGGAAAGCAAGGGAAGGCAAGGGTAACGGAAGGAACGGCACGGCAAGGGGAAACAAGGCTAAGGCACGACAACGCACGCTAGGCAATGCACGGCAAGGCAAGGAAAGGGTAACGCATGGGAAAGCACGGTCAGGCGAGGCAAGGCTAAGGAAAGCCAACGCAAGGCTAGGCAATGCACGGAAAGCAAGCAGGGAGTAAGGGAATGCAAGGAAGGAAAGGGAAAGCAAGGGAAGGCAAGGGTAACGGAAGGAACGGCACGGCAAGGGGTAACAAGGCTAAGGCACGACAACACACGGCTAGGAAATGCACGGCAAGGCAAGGAAAGGGTAACGCAAGGCAAGGCACGGTAAGGCTAGGCAAGGTTAATGCACGACAACGCAAGGCTAGGCAATGCAAGACAATGCAAGGAAAGCTTAAAGCAAAGGAAGGCACGGTCAGGCGAGATAAGGCTAAGGTACGACAACGCAAGGCTAGGCAATTCAGGGAAGGCAAGCAAAGAGTAACGGAAGGTAAGCAAGGCAAGGAAAAGGAAGGAAAGGCCAGGGTAACGGAAGGAACGGCACGGCAAGGGGAAACAAGTCTAAGGCACGACACCGAACGCTAGGCAATGAACGGCAAGGCAAGGAAAGGGTAACGCATTTGAAAGCACGGTCAGGCGAGGCAACGCTAAGGCACGACAACGCAAGGCTAGGCAATGCACGGAAGGCAAGCAAAGAGTAACGGAAGGTAAGGAAGGCAAGGGAAAGCAAGGAAAGGCAAGTGTAACGGAAGGAACGGCACGGCAAGGGGAAACAAGGCTAAGGCACGACAAGGCAAGCTAGGCAATGCACGGCAAGGGAAGGAAAGGGTAACGCATGGGAAAGCACGGTCAGGCGAGGCAAGGCTAAGGCATGACAACGCAAGGCTAGGCAATGCACGGAAAGCAAGCAAAGAGTAACGGAACGCAAGGAAGGCAAGGGAAAGCAAGGGAAGGCAAGGGTAACGGAAGGAACGGCACGGCAAGGGGTAAGAAGGCTAAGGCACGACAACGCAGGGCTAGGCAATGCACGGCAAGGCAAGGAAAGGGTAACGCAGGGGAAGGCACGGTCAGGTGAGGCAAGGATAAGGCACGACAATGCAAGGCTAGGCAATGCACGGCAAGGCAAGTAAAGAGTAACGGAAGGAAAGAAAGGCAAGGCAAAGCCAGGCAAGGCAAGTGTAACAAAAGGCACGCCACGGCAAGGGGAATCAAGGCTAATGCACGACAACGCACGACTAGGCAATGCACGGCAAGGCAAGGAAAGGGTAACGCAAGGCAAGGCACGGTGAGGCTAGGCAAGGATAATGCACGACAACGCAAGGCTAGGCAATGCACGGCAATGCAAGGAAAGCTTAAAGCAAAGGAAGGCACGGTCAGGCGAGATAAGGCTAATGCACGACAACGCAAGGCTAGGCAATGCACGGAAGGCAAGCAAAGAGTAACGGAAGGTAAGGAAGGCAAGGGAAAGCAAAGAAAGGCAAGTGTAACGGAAGGAACGGCACGGCAAGGGGAAACAAGGCTAAGGCACGACAACGCACGCTAGGCAATGCACGGCAAGGCAAGGAAAGGGTAACGCATGGGAAAGCACGGTCAGGCGAGGCAAGCCTAAGGCATGACAACGCAAGGCTAGGCAATGCACGGAAAGCAAGCAAAGAGTAACGGAACGCAAGGAAGGCAAGGGAAAGCAAGGGAAGGCAAGGGTAACGGAAGGAACGGCACGGCAAGGGGTAACAATGCTAAGGCACGACAACGCAGGGCTAGGCAATGCACGGCAAGGCAAGGAAAGAGTAACGGAAGGAAAGGAAGGCAAGGCAAAGCCAGGCAAGGCAAGTGTAACAAAAGGCACGCAACGGCAAGGGGAAACAAGGCTAAGGCACGACAACACACGGCTAGGAAATGCACGGCAAGGCAAGGAAAGGGTAACGCAAGGCAAGGCACGGTGAGGCTAGGCAAGGCTAATGCACGACAACGCAAGGCTAGGCAAGGCACGACAATGCAAGTAAAGCTTAAAGCAAAGGAAGGCACGGTCAGGCGAGATAAGACTAAGGAACGACAACGCAAGGCTAGGCAATGAAGGGAAGGCAAGCAAAGAGTAACGGAAGGTAAGGAAGGCAAGGGAAAGCAAGGAAAGGCAATGGTAACGGAAGGAACGGCACGGCAAGGGGAAACAAGTCTAAGGCACGACAACGCACGCTAGGCAATGCACGGCAAGGCAAGGAAAGGGTAACGCATGGGAAAGCACGGTCAGGGGAGGCAAGGCTAAGGCACGACAACGCAAGGCTTGGCAATGCACAGAAGGCAAGCAAAGAGTAACGGAAGGTAAGGAAGGCAAGGGAAAGCAAAGAAAGGCAAGTGTAACGGAAGGAACGGCACGGCAAGGGGAAACAAGGCTAAGGCACGACAACGCACGCTAGGCAATGCACGGCAAGGCAAGGCAAGGGTAACGCATGGGAAAGCACGGTCAGGCGAGGCAAGGCTAAGGAAAGCCAACGCAAGGCTAGGCAATGCACGGAAAGCAAGCAAGGAGTAACGGAATGCAAGGAAGGAAAGGGAAAGCAAGGGAAGGCAAGGGTAACGGAAGGAACGGCACGGCAAGGGGTAACAAGGCTAAGGCACGACAACAGACGGCTAGGAAATGCACGGCAAGGCAAGGAAAGGGTAACGCAAGGCAAGGCACGGTGAGGCTAGGCAAGGTTAATGCACGACAACGCAAGGCTAGGCAATGCACGACAATGCAAGGAAAGCTTAAAGCAAAGGAAGGCACGGTCAGGCGAGATAAGGCTAAGGCACGACAACGCAAGGCTAGGCAATTCAGGGAAGGCAAGCAAAGAGTAACGGAAGGTAAGCAAGGCAAGGAAAAGGAAGGAAAGGCCAGGGTAACGGAAGGAACGGCACGGCAAGGGGAAACAAGTCTAAGGCACGACACCGAACGCTAGGCAATGAACGGCAAGGCAAGGCAAGGGTAACGCATTTGAAAGCACGGTCAGGCGAGGCAACACTAAGGCACGACAACGCAAGGCTAGGCAATGCACGGAAGGCAAGCAAAGAGTAACGGAAGGTAAGGAAGGCAAGGGAAAGGAAGGAAAGGCAAGTGTAACGGAAGGAACGGCACGGCAAGCGGAAACAAGGCTAAGGCACGACAACGCACGGCTAGGCAATGCACGGAAGGGCAAGGAAAGGGTAACGCATGGGAAAGCACGGTCAGGCGATGCAAGGCTAAGGCATGACAACGCAAGGCTAGGCAATGCACGGAAAGCAAGCAAAGAGTAACGGAACGCAAGGAAGGCAAGGGAAAGCAAGGGAAGGCAAGGGTAACGGAAGGAACGGCACTGTAAGGGGTAACAAGTCTAAGGCACGGCAACGCAGGGCTAGGCAATGCACGGCAAGGCAAGGAAAGGGTAACGCAGGGGAAGGCACGGTCAGGTGAGGCAAGGATAAGGCACGACAATGTAAGACTAGGCAATGCACGGCAAGGCAAGGAAAGAGTAACGGAAGGAAAGGAAGGCAAGTCAAAGCCAGGAAAGGCAAGTGTAACAAAAGGCACGCCACGGCAAGGGGAAACAAGGCTAAGGCACGACAACGCACGGCTAGGCAATGCACGGCAAGGCAAGGAAAGGGTAACGAAAGGCAAGGCACGGTGAGGCTAGGCAAGGCTAAGGCACGACAACGCAAGGCTAGGCAATGCAGGGAAGGGAAGCAAAGAGTAACGGAAGGTAAGCAAGGCAAGGAAAAGCAAGGAAAGGCAAGGGTAACGGAAGGAATTGCACGGCAAGGGGAAACAAGGCTAAGGCACGGCAACGCAGCCTGGGCAATGCACGGCAAGGCAAGGAAAGGGTAACGCATGGGAAAGCACGTTCAGGCGAGGCAAGGCTAAGGCACGACAACGCAAGGCTAGGCAATGCACGGAAGGCAAGCAAAGAGTAACGGAAGTTAAGGAAGGCAAGGGAAAGCAAAGAAAGGCAAGTGTAACGGAAGGAACTGCACGGCAAGGGGAAACAAGGCTAAGGCACGACAACGCACGGCTAGGCAATGCACGGCAAGGCAAGGAAAGGGTAACGCAAGGCAAGGCACGGTGAGGCTAGGCAAGGTTAATGCACGAAAACGCAAGGCTAGGCAATGCACGACAATGCAAGGAAAGCTTAAAGCAAAGGAAGGCAAGGTCAGGCGAGATAAGGCAAAGGCACGACAACGCAAGGCTAGGCAATTCAGGGAAGGCAAGCAAAGCGTAACGGAAGGTAAGGAAGGCAAGGAAAAGCAAGGAAAGGCAAGTGTAACGGAAGGAACGGCACGGCAAGGGGCAACAAGGCTAAGGCACGACAACGCACGCTAGGCAATGAACGGCAAGGCAAGGAAAGGGTAACGCATGGGAAAGCACGGTCAGGCGAGGCAAGGCTAAGGCACGACAACGCAAGGCTAGGCAATGCACGGAAGGCAAGCAAAGAGTAACGGAAGGTAAGGAAGGCAAGGGAAAGCAAAGAAAGGCAAGTGTAACGGAAGGAACGGCACGGCAAGGGGAAACAAGGCTAAGGCACGACAACGCACGCTAGGCAATGCACGGCAAGGCAAGGAAAGGGTAACGCATGGGAAAGCACGGTCAGGCGAGGCAAGGCTAAGGAAAGCCAACGCAAGGATAGGCAATGCACGGAAAGCAAGCAAGGAGTAACGGAATGCAAGGAAGGAAAGCGAAAGCAAGGGAAAGCAAGGGTAACGGAAGGAACGGCACGGCAAGGGGAAACAAGGCTAAGGCACGACAACGCACGCTAGGCAATGCACGGCAAGGCAAGGAAAGGGTAACGCATGGGAAAGCACGGTCAGGCGAGGCAAGGCTAAGGAAAGCCAACGCAAGGCTAGGCAATGCACGGAAAGCAAGCAGGGAGTAACGGAATGCAAGGAAGGAAAGGGAAAGCAAGGGAAGGCAAGGGTAACGGAAGGAACGGCACGGCAAGGGGTAACAAGGCTAAGGCACGACAACACACGGCTAGGAAATGCACGGCAAGGCAAGGAAAGGGTAACGCAAGGCAAGGCACGGTGAGGCTAGGCAAGGTTAATGCACGACAACGCAAGGCTAGGCAATGCAAGACAATGCAAGGAAAGCTTAAAGCAAAGGAAGGCACGGTCAGGCGAGATAAGGCTAAGGCACGACAACGCAAGGCTAGGCAATTCAGGGAAGGCAAGCAAAGAGTAACGGAAGGTAAGCAAGGCAAGGAAAAGGAAGGAAAGGCCAGGGTTACGGAAGGAACGGCACGGCAAGGGGAAACAAGTCTAAGGCACGACACCGAACGCTAGGCAATGAACGGCAAGGCAAGGAAAGGGTAACGCATTTGAAAGCAGGGTCAGGCGAGGCAACGCTAAGGCACGACAACGCAAGGCTAGGCAATGCACGGAAGGCAAACAAAGAGTAACGGAAGGTAAGGAAGGCAAGGGAAAGCAAGGAAAGGCAAGTGTAACGGAAGGAACGGCACGGCAAGGGGAAACAAGGCTAAGGCACGACAAGGCACGGCTAGGCAATGCACGGCAAGGCAAGCAAACGGTAACGCAAGGCAAGGCACGGTGAGGCTAGGCAAGGCTAATGCACGAAAACGCATGGCTAGGCGATGCACGACAATGCAAGGAAAGCTTAAAGCAAAGGAAGGCAAGGTCAGGCGAGATAAGGCTAAGGCACGACAACGCAAGGCTAGGAAATTCAGGGAAGGCAAGTAAAGAGTAACGGAAGGTAAGCAAGGCAAGGAAAAGGAAGGAAAGGCCAGGGTAACGGAAGGAACGGCACGGCAAGGGGAAACAAGGCTAAGGCACGGCAACGCAGGCTAGGCAATGCACGGCAAGGCAAGGAAAGGGTAACGCATGGGAAAGCACGTTCAGGCGAGGCAAGGCTAAGGCACAACAACGCAAGGCTAGGCAATGCACGGAAGGCAAGCAAAGAGTAACGGAAGGTAAGGAAGGCAAGGGAAAGGAAGGAAAGTCAAGTGTAACGGAATGAACGGCACGGCAAGGGGAAACAAGGCTAAGGCACGACAACGCACGGCTAGGCAATGCACGGCAAGGCAAGGAAAGGGTAACGCATGGGAAAGCACGGTCAGGCGATGCAAGGCTAAGGCATGACAACGCAAGGCTAGGCAATGCACGGAAAGCAAGCAAAGAGTAACGGAACGCAAGGAAGGCAAGGGAAAGCAAGGGAAGGCAAGGGTAACGGAAGGAACGGCACGGCTAGGGGTAAGAAGGCTAAGGCACGACAACGCAGGGCTAGGCAATGCACGGCAAGGCAAGGAAAGGGTAACGCAGGGGAAGGCACGGTCAGGTGAGGCAAGGATAAGGCACGACAATGCAAGGCTAGGCAATGCACGGCAAGGCAAGGAAAGAGTACCGGAAGGAAAGGAAGGCAAGGCAAAGCCAGGCAAGGCAAGTGTAACAAAAGGCACGCCACGGCAAGGGGAAACAAGGCTAAGGCACGACAACACACGGCTAGGAAATGCACGGCAAGGCAAGGAAAGGGTAACGCAAGGCAAGGCACGGTGAGGCTAGGCAAGGCTAATGCACGACAACGCAAGGCTAGGCAATGCACGACAATGCAAGTAAAGCTTAAAGCAAAGGAAGGCACGGTCAGGCGAGATAAGGCTAAGGCACGACAACGCAAGGCTAGGCAATGCACGGAAGGCAAGCAAAGAGTAACGGAAGGTAAGGAAGGCAAGGGAAAGCAAAGAAAGGCAAGTGTAACGGAAGGAACGGCACGGCAAGGGGAAAAAAGGCTAAGGCACGACAACGCACGCTAGGCAATGCATGGCAAGGCAAGGAAAGGGTAACGCATGGGAAAGCACGGTCAGGCGAGGCAAGGCTAAGGAAAGCCAACGCAAGGATAGGCAATGCACGGAAAGCAAGCAAGGAGTAACGGAATGCAAGGAAGGAAAGGGAAAGCAAGGGAAGGCAAGGGTAACGGAAGGAACGGCACGGCAAGGGGAAACAAGGCTAAGGCACGACAACGCACGCTAGGCAATGCACGGCAAGGCAAGGAAAGGGTAACGCATGGGAAAGCACGGTCAGGCGAGGCAAGGCTAAGGAAAGCCAACGCAAGGCTAGGCAATGCACGGAAAGCAAGCAGGGAGTAAGGGAATGCAAGGAAGGAAAGGGAAAGCAAGGGAAGGCAAGGGTAACGGAAGGAACGGCACGGCAAGGGGTAACAAGGCTAAGGCACGACAACACACGGCTAGGAAATGCACGGCAAGGCAAGGAAAGGGTAACGCAAGGCAAGGCACGGTAAGGCTAGGCAAGGTTAATGCACGACAACGCAAGGCTAGGCAATGCAAGACAATGCAAGGAAAGCTTAAAGCAAAGGAAGGCACGGTCAGGCGAGATAAGGCTAAGGTACGACAACGCAAGGCTAGGCAATTCAGGGAAGGCAAGCAAAGAGTAACGGAAGGTAAGCAAGGCAAGGAAAAGGAAGGAAAGGCCAGGGTAACGGAAGGAACGGCACGGCAAGGGGAAACAAGTCTAAGGCACGACACCGAACGCTAGGCAATGAACGGCAAGGCAAGGAAAGGGTAACGCATTTGAAAGCACGGTCAGGCGAGGCAACGCTAAGGCACGACAACGCAAGGCTAGGCAATGCACGGAAGGCAAGCAAAGAGTAACGGAAGGTAAGGAAGGCAAGGGAAAGCAAGGAAAGGCAAGTGTAACGGAAGGAACGGCACGGCAAGGGGAAACAAGGCTAAGGCACGACAAGGCAAGCTAGGCAATGCACGGCAAGGGAAGGAAAGGGTAACGCATGGGAAAGCACGGTCAGGCGAGGCAAGGCTAAGGCATGACAACGCAAGGCTAGGCAATGCACGGAAAGCAAGCAAAGAGTAACGGAACGCAAGGAAGGCAAGGGAAAGCAAGGGAAGGCAAGGGTAACGGAAGGAACGGCACGGCAAGGGGTAAGAAGGCTAAGGCACGACAACGCAGGGCTAGGCAATGCACGGCAAGGCAAGGAAAGGGTAACGCAGGGGAAGGCACGGTCAGGTGAGGCAAGGATAAGGCACGACAATGCAAGGCTAGGCAATGCACGGCAAGGCAAGTAAAGAGTAACGGAAGGAAAGAAAGGCAAGGCAAAGCCAGGCAAGGCAAGTGTAACAAAAGGCACGCCACGGCAAGGGGAATCAAGGCTAATGCACGACAACGCACGACTAGGCAATGCACGGCAAGGCAAGGAAAGGGTAACGCAAGGCAAGGCACGGTGAGGCTAGGCAAGGATAATGCACGACAACGCAAGGCTAGGCAATGCACGGCAATGCAAGGAAAGCTTAAAGCAAAGGAAGGCACGGTCAGGCGAGATAAGGCTAATGCACGACAACGCAAGGCTAGGCAATGCACGGAAGGCAAGCAAAGAGTAACGGAAGGTAAGGAAGGCAAGGGAAAGCAAAGAAAGGCAAGTGTAACGGAAGGAACGGCACGGCAAGGGGAAACAAGGCTAAGGCACGACAACGCACGCTAGGCAATGCACGGCAAGGCAAGGAAAGGGTAAAGCATGGGAAAGCACGGTCAGGCGAGGCAAGCCTAAGGCATGACAACGCAAGGCTAGGCAATGCACGGAAAGCAAGCAAAGAGTAACGGAACGCAAGGAAGGCAAGGGAAAGCAAGGGAAGGCAAGGGTAACGGAAGGAACGGCACGGCAAGGGGTAACAATGCTAAGGCACGACAACGCAGGGCTAGGCAATGCACGGCAAGGCAAGGAAAGAGTAACGGAAGGAAAGGAAGGCAAGGCAAAGCCAGGCAAGGCAAGTGTAACAAAAGGCACGCAACGGCAAGGGGAAACAAGGCTAAGGCACGACAACACACGGCTAGGAAATGCACGGCAAGGCAAGGAAAGGGTAACGCAAGGCAAGGCACGGTGAGGCTAGGCAAGGCTAATGCACGACAACGCAAGGCTAGGCAAGGCACGACAATGCAAGTAAAGCTTAAAGCAAAGGAAGGCACGGTCAGGCGAGATAAGACTAAGGAACGACAACGCAAGGCTAGGCAATGAAGGGAAGGCAAGCAAAGAGTAACGGAAGGTAAGGAAGGCAAGGGAAAGCAAGGAAAGGCAATGGTAACGGAAGGAACGGCACGGCAAGGGGAAACAAGTCTAAGGCACGACAACGCACGCTAGGCAATGCACGGCAAGGCAAGGAAAGGGTAACGCATGGGAAAGCACGGTCAGGGGAGGCAAGGCTAAGGCACGACAACGCAAGGCTTGGCAATGCACAGAAGGCAAGCAAAGAGTAACGGAAGGTAAGGAAGGCAAGGGAAAGCAAAGAAAGGCAAGTGTAACGGAAGGAACGGCACGGCAAGGGGAAACAAGGCTAAGGCACGACAACGCACGCTAGGCAATGCACGGCAAGGCAAGGCAAGGGTAACGCATGGGAAAGCACGGTCAGGCGAGGCAAGGCTAAGGAAAGCCAACGCAAGGCTAGGCAATGCACGGAAAGCAAGCAAGGAGTAACGGAATGCAAGGAAGGAAAGGGAAAGCAAGGGAAGGCAAGGGTAACGGAAGGAACGGCACGGCAAGGGGTAACAAGGCTAAGGCACGACAACAGACGGCTAGGAAATGCACGGCAAGGCAAGGAAAGGGTAACGCAAGGCAAGGCACGGTGAGGCTAGGCAAGGTTAATGCACGACAACGCAAGGCTAGGCAATGCACGACAATGCAAGGAAAGCTTAAAGCAAAGGAAGGCACGGTCAGGCGAGATAAGGCTAAGGCACGACAACGCAAGGCTAGGCAATTCAGGGAAGGCAAGCAAAGAGTAACGGAAGGTAAGCAAGGCAAGGAAAAGGAAGGAAAGGCCAGGGTAACGGAAGGAACGGCACGGCAAGGGGAAACAAGTCTAAGGCACGACACCGAACGCTAGGCAATGAACGGCAAGGCAAGGCAAGGGTAACGCATTTGAAAGCACGGTCAGGCGAGGCAACACTAAGGCACGACAACGCAAGGCTAGGCAATGCACGGAAGGCAAGCAAAGAGTAACGGAAGGTAAGGAAGGCAAGGGAAAGGAAGGAAAGGCAAGTGTAACGGAAGGAACGGCACGGCAAGCGGAAACAAGGCTAAGGCACGACAACGCACGGCTAGGCAATGCACGGAAGGGCAAGGAAAGGGTAACGCATGGGAAAGCACGGTCAGGCGATGCAAGGCTAAGGCATGACAACGCAAGGCTAGGCAATGCACGGAAAGCAAGCAAAGAGTAACGGAACGCAAGGAAGGCAAGGGAAAGCAAGGGAAGGCAAGGGTAACGGAAGGAACGGCACTGTAAGGGGTAACAAGTCTAAGGCACGGCAACGCAGGGCTAGGCAATGCACGGCAAGGCAAGGAAAGGGTAACGCAGGGGAAGGCACGGTCAGGTGAGGCAAGGATAAGGCACGACAATGTAAGACTAGGCAATGCACGGCAAGGCAAGGAAAGAGTAACGGAAGGAAAGGAAGGCAAGTCAAAGCCAGGAAAGGCAAGTGTAACAAAAGGCACGCCACGGCAAGGGGAAACAAGGCTAAGGCACGACAACGCACGGCTAGGCAATGCACGGCAAGGCAAGGAAAGGGTAACGAAAGGCAAGGCACGGTGAGGCTAGGCAAGGCTAAGGCACGACAACGCAAGGCTAGGCAATGCAGGGAAGGGAAGCAAAGAGTAACGGAAGGTAAGCAAGGCAAGGAAAAGCAAGGAAAGGCAAGGGTAACGGAAGGAATTGCACGGCAAGGGGAAACAAGGCTAAGGCACGGCAACGCAGCCTGGGCAATGCACGGCAAGGCAAGGAAAGGGTAACGCATGGGAAAGCACGTTCAGGCGAGGCAAGGCTAAGGCACGACAACGCAAGGCTAGGCAATGCACGGAAGGCAAGCAAAGAGTAACGGAAGTTAAGGAAGGCAAGGGAAAGCAAAGAAAGGCAAGTGTAACGGAAGGAACTGCACGGCAAGGGGAAACAAGGCTAAGGCACGACAACGCACGGCTAGGCAATGCACGGCAAGGCAAGGAAAGGGTAACGCAAGGCAAGGCACGGTGAGGCTAGGCAAGGTTAATGCACGAAAACGCAAGGCTAGGCAATGCACGACAATGCAAGGAAAGCTTAAAGCAAAGGAAGGCAAGGTCAGGCGAGATAAGGCAAAGGCACGACAACGCAAGGCTAGGCAATTCAGGGAAGGCAAGCAAAGCGTAACGGAAGGTAAGGAAGGCAAGGAAAAGCAAGGAAAGGCAAGTGTAACGGAAGGAACGGCACGGCAAGGGGCAACAAGGCTAAGGCACGACAACGCACGCTAGGCAATGAACGGCAAGGCAAGGAAAGGGTAACGCATGGGAAAGCACGGTCAGGCGAGGCAAGGCTAAGGCACGACAACGCAAGGCTAGGCAATGCACGGAAGGCAAGCAAAGAGTAACGGTAAGGAAGGCAAGGGAAAGCAAGGAAAGGCAAGTGTAACGGAAGGAACGGCACGGCAAGGGGCAACAAGGCTAAGGCACGACAACGCACGCTAGGCAATGAACGGCAAGGCAAGGAAAGGGTAACGCATGGGAAAGCACGGTCAGGCGAGGCAAGGCTAAGGCATGACAACGCAAGGCTAGGCAATGCACGGAAAGCAAGCAAAGGGTAACGGAACGCAAGGAAGGCAAGGGAAAGCAAGGGAAGGCAAGGGAAACGGAAGGAACGGCACGGCAAGGGGTAAGAAGGCTAAGGCACGACAACGCAGGGCTAGGCAATGCACGGCAAGGCAAGGAAAGGGTAACGCATGGGAAAGCACGGTCAGCAGAGGCAAGGCTAAGGAAAGCCAACGCAAGGCTAGGCAATGCACGGAAAGCAAGCCAGGAGTAACGGAATGCAAGGAAGGAAAGGGAAAGCAAGGGAAGGCAAGGGTAACGGAAGGAACGGCACGGCAAGGGGAAACAAGGCTAAGGCACGACAACGCACGGCTAGGCAATGCACGAAAGGGCAAGGAAAGGGTAACGCATGGGAAAGCACGGTCAGGCGATGCAAGGCTAAGGCATGACAACGCAAGGCTAGGCAATGCACGGAAAGCAAGCAAAGAGTAACGGAACGCAAGGAAGGCAAGGGAAAGCAAGGGAAGGCAAGGGAAACGGAAGGAACTGCACGGCAAGGGGTAACAAGGCTAAGGCACGACAACACACGGCTAGGAAATGCACGGCAAGGCAAGGAAAGGGTAACGCAGGGGAAGGCACGGTCAGGTGAGGCAAGGATAAGGCACGACAATGCAAGGCTAGGCAATGCACGGCAAGGCAAGGAAAGAGGAACGGAAGGAAAGGAAGGCAAGTCAAAGCCAGGAAAGGCAAGTGTAACAAAAGGCACGCCACGGCAAGGGGAAACAAGGCTAAGGCACGACAACGCACGGCTAGGCAATGCACGACAAGGCAAGCAAAGGGTAACGCAAGGCAATGCACGGTGAGGCTAGACAAGGCCAATGCACGAAAACGCAAGGCTAGGCAATGCACGACAATGCAAGGAAAGCTTAAAGCAAAGGAAGGCAAGGTCAGGCGAGATAAGGCAAAGGCACGACAACGCAAGGCTAGGCAATTCAGGGAAGGCAAGCAAAGAGTAACGGAAGGTAAGGAAGGCAAGGAAAAGCAAGGAAAGACAAGGGTAACGGAAGGAACGGCTCGGCAAGGGGGAAGAAGTGTAAGGCACGACACCGAACGCTAGGCAATGAAAGGCAAGGCAAGGAAAGGGTAACGCATGGGAAAGCACGGTCAGGCGAGGCAAGGCTAAGGCACGACAACGCAAGGCTAGGCAATGCACGGAAGGCAAGCAAAGAGTAACGGAAGGTAAGGAAGGCAAGGGAAAGCAAGGAAAGGCAAGTGTAACGGAAGGAACGGCACGGCAAGGGGCAACAAGGCTAAGGCACGACAACGCACGCTAGGCAATGCACGGCAAGGGAAGGAAAGGGTAACGCATGGGAAAGCACGGTCAGGCGAGGTAAGGCTAAGGAAAGCCAACGCAAGGCTAGGCAATGCACGGAAAGCAAGCAGGGAGTAACGGAATGCAAGGAAGGAAAGGGAAAGCAAGGGAAGGCAAGGGTAACGGAAGGAACGGCACGGCAAGGGGTAACAAGGCTAAGGCACGACAACACACGGCTAGGAAATGCACGGCAAGGCAAGGAAAGGGTAACGCAAGGCAAGGCACGGTGAGGCTAGGCAAGGTTAATGCACGACAACGCAAGGCTAGGCAATGCACGACAATGCAAGGAAAGCTTAAAGCAAAGGAAGGCACGGTCAGGCGAGACAAGGCTAAGGCACGACAACGCAAGGCTAGGCAATGCACGGAAGGCCAGCAAAGAGTAACGGAAGTTAAGGAAGGCAAGGGAAAGCAAGGAAAGGCAATGGTAACGGAAGGAACGGCACGGCAAGGGGAAACAAGGCTAAGGCACGACAACGCACGTTAGGCAATGCACGGCAAGGCAAGGAAAGGGTAACGCATGGGAAAGCACGGTCAGGCGAGGCAAGGCTAAGGCACGACAACCCAAGGCTAGGCAATGCACGGAAGGCAAGCAAAGAGAAACGGAAGATAAGGAAGGAAAGGTAAAGCAAAGAAAGGCAAGTGTAACGGAAGGAACGGCACGGCAAGGGGAAACAAGGCTAAGGCACGACAAGGCACGGCTAGGCAATGCACGGCAAGGCAAGCAAACGGTAACGCATGGAAAGGCACGGTGAGGCTAGGCAAGGCTAATGCACGAAAACGCATGGCTAGGCGATGCACGACAATGCAAGGAAAGCTTAAAGCAAAGGAAGGCAAGGTCAGGCGAGATAAGGCTAAGGCACGACAACGCAAGGCTAAGAAATTCAGGGAAGGTAAGTAAAGTGTAACGGAAGGTAAGCAAGGCAAGGAAAAGGAAGGAAAGGCCAGGGTAACGGAAGGAACGGCACGGCAAGGGGAAACAAGGCTAAGGCACGGCAACGCAGGCTAGGCAATGCACGGCAAGGCAAGGAAAGGGTAACGCATGGGAAAGCACGTTCAGGCGAGGCAAGGCTAAGGCACAACAACGCAAGGCTAGGCAATGCACGGAAGCAAGCAAAGAGTAACGGAAGGTAAGGCACGGTGAGGCTAGGCAAGGCTAATGCACGACAACGCAAGGCTAGGCAATGCACGACAATGCAAGTAAAGCTTAAAGCAAAGGAAGGCACGGTCAGGCGAGATAAGGCTAAGGCACGACAACGCAAGGCTAGGCAAAGCACGGAAAGCAAGCAAAGAGTAACGGAACGCAAGGAAGGCAAGGGAAAGCAAGGGAAGGCAAGGGTAACGGAAGGAACGGCACGGCAAGGGGTTAACAAGGCTAAGGCACGACAACGCAAGGCTAGGCAATGCACGGAAGGCAAGCAAAGAGTAACGGAAGGTAAGGAAGGCAAGGGAAAGCAAAGAAAGGCAAGTGTAACGGAAGGAACGGCACGGCAAGGGGAAAAAAGGCTAAGGCACGACAACGCACGGTAGGCAATGCATGGCAAGGCAAGGAAAGGGTAACGCATGGGAAAGCACGGTCAGGCGAGGCAAGGCTAAGGAAAGCCAACGCAAGGATAGGCAATGCACGGAAAGCAAGCAAGGAGTAACGGAATGCAAGGAAGGAAAGGGAAAGCAAGGGAAGGCAAGGGTAACGGAAGGAACGGCACGGCAAGGGGAAACAAGGTTAAGGCACGACAACGCACGCTAGGCAATGCACGGCAAGGCAAGGAAAGGGTAACGCATGGGAAAGCACGGTCAGGCGAGGCAAGGCTAAGGAAAGCCAACGCAAGGCTAGGCAATGCACGGAAAGCAAGCAGGGAGTAAGGGAATGCAAGGAAGGAAAGGGAAAGCAAGGGAAGGCAAGGGTAACGGAAGGAACGGCACGGCAAGGGGTAACAAGGCTAAGGCACGACAACACACGGCTAGGAAATGCACGGCAAGGCAAGGAAAGGGTAACGCAAGGCAAGGCACGGTGAGGCTAGGCAAGGTTAATGCACGACAACGCAAGGCTAGGCAATGCAAGACAATGCAAGGAAAGCTTAAAGCAAAGGAAGGCACGGTCAGGCGAGATAAGGCTAAGGCACGACAACGCAAGGCTAGGCAATTCAGGGAAGGCAAGCAAAGAGTAACGGAAGGTAAGCAAGGCAAGGAAAAGGAAGGAAAGGCCAGGGTAACGGAAGGAACGGCACGGCAAGGGGAAACAAGTCTAAGGCACGACACCGAACGCTAGGCAATGAACGGCAAGGCAAGGAAAGGGTAACGCATTTGAAAGCACGGTCAGGCGAGGCAACGCTAAGGCACGACAACGCAAGGCTAGGCAATGCACGGAAGGCAAGCAAAGAGTAACGGAAGGTAAGGAAGGCAAGGGAAAGCAAGGAAAGGCAAGTGTAACGGAAGGAACGGCACGGCAAGGGGAAACAAGGCTAAGGCACGACAACGCAAGCTAGGCAATGCACGGCAAGGCAAGGAAAGGGTAACGCATGGGAAAGCACGGTCAGGCGAGGCAAGGCTAAGGCATGACAACGCAAGGCTAGGCAATGCACGAAAAGCAAGCAAAGAGTAACGGAACGCAAGGAAGGCAAGGGAAAGCAAGGGAAGGCAAGGGTAACGGAAGGAACGGCACGGCAAGGGGTAAGAAGGCTAAGGCACGACAACGCAGGGCTAGGCAATGCACGGCAAGGCAAGGAAAGGGTAACGCAGGGGAAGGCACGGTCAGGTGAGGCAAGGATAAGGCACGACAATGCAAGGCTAGGCAATGCACGGCAAGGCAAGTAAAGAGTAACGGAAGGAAAGAAAGGCAAGGCAAAGCCAGGCAAGGCAAGTGTAACAAAAGGCACGCCACGGCAAGGGGAATCAAGGCTAATGCACGACAACGCACGACTAGGCAATGCACGGCAAGGCAAGGAAAGGGTAACGCAAGGCAAGGCACGGTGAGGCTAGGCAAGGATAATGCACGACAACGCAAGGCTAGGCAATGCACGACAATGCAAGGAAAGCTTAAAGCAAAGGAAGGCACGGTCAGGCGAGATAAGGCTAATGCACGACAACGCAAGGCTAGGCAATGCACGGAAGGCAAGCAAAGAGTAACGGAAGGTAAGGAAGGCAAGGGAAAGCAAAGAAAGGCAAGTGTAACGGAAGGAACGGCACGGCAAGGGGAAACAAGGCTAAGGCACGACAACGCACGCTAGGCAATGCACGGCAAGGCAAGGAAAGGGTAACGCATGGGAAAGCACGGTCAGGCGAGGCAAGCCTAAGGCATGACAACGCAAGGCTAGGCAATGCACGGAAAGCAAGCAAAGAGTAACGGAACGCAAGGAAGGCAAGGGAAAGCAAGGGAAGGCAAGGGTAACGGAAGGAACGGCACGGCAAGGGGTAACAATGCTAAGGCACGACAACGCAGGGCTAGGCAATGCACGGCAAGGCAAGGAAAGAGTAACGGAAGGAAAGGAAGGCAAGGTAAAGCCAGGCAAGGCAAGTGTAACAAAAGGCACGCAACGGCAAGGGGAAACAAGGCTAAGGCACGACAACACACGGCTAGGAAATGCACGGCAAGGCAAGGAAAGGGTAACGCAAGGCAAGGCACGGTGAGGCTAGGCAAGGCTAATGCACGACAACGCAAGGCTAGGCAAGGCACGACAATGCAAGTAAAGCTTAAAGCAAAGGAAGGCACGATCAGGCGAGATAAGACTAAGGAACGACAACGCAAGGCTAGGCAATGAAGGGAAGGCAAGCAAAGAGTAACGGAAGGTAAGGAAGGCAAGGGAAAGCAAGGAAAGGCAATGGTAACGGAAGGAACGGCACGGCAAGGGGAAACAAGTCTAAGGCACGACAACGCACGCTAGGCAATGCACGGCAAGGCAAGGAAAGGGTAACGCATGGGAAAGCACGGTCAGGGGAGGCAAGGCTAAGGCACGACAACGCAAGGCTTGGCAATGCACAGAAGGCAAGCAAAGAGTAACGGAAGGTAAGGAAGGCAAGGGAAAGCAAAGAAAGGCAAGTGTAACGGAAGGAACGGCACGGCAAGGGGAAACAAGGCTAAGGCACGACAACGCACGCTAGGCAATGCACGGCAAGGCAAGGCAAGGGTAACGCATGGGAAAGCACGGTCAGGCGAGGCAAGGCTAAGGAAAGCCAACGCAAGGCTAGGCAATGCACGGAAAGCAAGCAAGGAGTAACGGAATGCAAGGAAGGAAAGGGAAAGCAAGGGAAGGCAAGGGTAACGGAAGGAACGGCACGGCAAGGGGTAACAAGGCTAAGGCACGACAACAGACGGCTAGGAAATGCACGGCAAGGCAAGGAAAGGGTAACGCAAGGCAAGGCACGGTGAGGCTAGGCAAGGTTAATGCACGACAACGCAAGGCTAGGCAATGCACGACAATGCAAGGAAAGCTTAAAGCAAAGGAAGGCACGGTCAGGCGAGATAAGGCTAAGGCACGACAACGCAAGGCTAGGCAATTCAGGGAAGGCAAGCAAAGAGTAACGGAAGGTAAGCAAGGCAAGGAAAAGGAAGGAAAGGCCAGGGTAACGGAAGGAACGGCACGGCAAGGGGAAACAAGTCTAAGGCACGACACCGAACGCTAGGCAATGAACGGCAAGGCAAGGCAAGGGTAACGCATTTGAAAGCACGGTCAGGCGAGGCAACACTAAGGCACGACAACGCAAGGCTAGGCAATGCACGGAAGGCAAGCAAAGAGTAACGGAAGGTAAGGAAGGCAAGGGAAAGGAAGGAAAGGCAAGTGTAACGGAAGGAACGGCACGGCAAGCGGAAACAAGGCTAAGGCACGACAACGCACGGCTAGGCAATGCACGGAAGGGCAAGGAAAGGGTAACGCATGGGAAAGCACGGTCAGGCGATGCAAGGCTAAGGCATGACAACGCAAGGCTAAGCAATGCACGGAAAGCAAGCAAAGAGTAACGGAACGCAAGGAAGGCAAGGGAAAGCAAGGGAAGGCAAGGGTAACGGAAGGAACGGCACTGTAAGGGGTAACAAGTCTAAGGCACGGCAACGCAGGGCTAGGCAATGCACGGCAAGGCAAGGAAAGGGTAACGCAGGGGAAGGCACGGTCAGGTGAGGCAAGGATAAGGCACGACAATGCAAGGCTAGGCAATGCACGGCAAGGCAAGGAAAGAGTAACGGAAGGAAAGGAAGGCAAGTCAAAGCCAGGAAAGGCAAGTGTAACAAAAGGCAGGCCACGGCAAGGGGAAACAAGGCTAAGGCACGACAACGCACGGCTAGGCAATGCACGGCAAGGCAAGGAAAGGGTAACGCAAGGCAAGGCACGGTGAGGCTAGGCAAGGCTAAGGCACGACAACGCAAGGCTAGGCAATGCAGGGAAGGGAAGCAAAGAGTAACGGAAGGTAAGCAAGGCAAGGAAAAGCAAGGAAAGGCAAGGGTAACGGAAGGAATTGCACGGCAAGGGGAAACAAGGCTAAGGCACGGCAACGCAGCCTGGGCAATGCACGGCAAGGCAAGGAAAGGGTAACGCATGGGAAAGCACGTTCTGGCGAGGCAAGGCTAAGGCACGACAACGCAAGGCTAGGCAATGCACGGAAGGCAAGCAAAGAGTAACGGAAGTTAAGGAAGGCAAGGGAAAGCAAAGACAGGCAAGTGTAACGGAAGGAACTGCACGGCAAGGGGAAACAAGGCTAAGGCACGACAACGCACGGCTAGGCAATGCACGGCAAGGCAAGGAAAGGGTAACGCAAGGCAAGGCACGGTGAGGCTAGGCAAGGTTAATGCACGAAAACGCAAGGCTAGTCAATGCACGACAATGCAAGGAAAGCTTAAAGCAAAGGAAGGCAAGGTCAGGCGAGATAAGGCAAAGGCACGACAACGCAAGGCTAGGCAATTCAGGGAAGGCAAGCAAAGCGTAACGGAAGGTAAGGAAGGCAAGGAAAAGCAAGGAAAGGCAAGTGTAACGGAAGGAACGGCACGGCAAGGGGCAACAAGGCTAAGGCACGACAACGCACGCTAGGCAATGAACGGCAAGGCAAGGAAAGGGTAACGCATGGGAAAGCACGGTCAGGCGAGGCAAGGCTAAGGCACGACAACGCAAGGCTAGGCAATGCACGGAAGGCAAGCAAAGAGTAACGGAAGGTAAGGAAGGCAAGGGAAAGCAAGGAAAGGCAAGTGTAACGGAAGGAACGGCACGGCAAGGGGCAACAAGGCTAAGGCACGACAACGCACGCTAGGCAATGAACGGCAAGGCAAGGAAAGGGTAACGCATGGGAAAGCACGGTCAGGCGAGGCAAGGCTAAGGCATGACAACGCAAGGCTAGGCAATGCACGGAAAGCAAGCAAAGAGTAACGGAACGCAAGGAAGGCAAGGGAAAGCAAGGGAAGGCAAGGGAAACGGAAGGAACGGCACGGCAAGGGGTAAGAAGGCTAAGGCACGACAACGCAGGGCTAGGCAATGCACGGCAAGGCAAGGAAAGGGTAACGCATGGGAAAGCACGGTCAGCCGAGGCAAGGCTAAGGAAAGCCAACGCAAGGCTAGGCAATGCACGGAAAGCAAGCCAGGAGTAACGGAATGCAAGGAAGGAAAGGGAAAGCAAGGGAAGGCAAGGGTAACGGAAGGAACGGCACGGCAAGGGGAAACAAGGCTAAGGCACGACAACGCACGGCTAGGCAATGCACGAAAGGGCAAGGAAAGGGTAACGCATGGGAAAGCACGGTCAGGCGATGCAAGGCTAAGGCATGACAACGCAAGGCTAGGCAATGCACGGAAAGCAAGCAAAGAGTAACGGAACGCAAGGAAGGCAAGGGAAAGCAAGGGAAGGCAAGGGAAACGGAAGGAACGGCACTGTAAGGGGTAACAAGTCTAAGGCACGGCAACGCAGGGCTAGGCAATGTAAGGCAAGGCAAGGAAAGAGTAACGGAAGGAAAGGAAGGCAAGGCAAAGCCAGGCAAGGCAAGTGTAACAAAAGGCACGCAACGGCAAGGGGAAACAAGGCTAAGGCACGACAACACACGGCTAGGAAATGCACGGCAAGGCAAGGAAAGGGTAACGCAAGGCAAGGCACGGTGAGGCTAGGCAAGGCTAATGCACGACAACGCAAGGCTAGGCAAGGCACGACAATGCAAGTAAAGCTTAAAGCAAAGGAAGGCACGGTCAGGCGAGATAAGACTAAGGAACGACAACGCAAGGCTAGGCAATGAAGGGAAGGCAAGCAAAGAGTAACGGAAGGTAAGGAAGGCAAGGGAAAGCAAGGAAAGGCAATGGTAACGGAAGGAACGGCACGGCAAGGGGAAACAAGTCTAAGGCACGACAACGCACGCTAGGCAATGCACGGCAAGGCAAGGAAAGGGTAACGCATGGGAAAGCACGGTCAGGGGAGGCAAGGCTAAGGCACGACAACGCAAGGCTTGGCAATGCACAGAAGGCAAGCAAAGAGTAACGGAAGGTAAGGAAGGCAAGGGAAAGCAAAGAAAGGCAAGTGTAACGGAAGGAACGGCACGGCAAGGGGAAACAAGGCTAAGGCACGACAACGCACGCTAGGCAATGCACGGCAAGGCAAGGCAAGGGTAACGCATGGGAAAGCACGGTCAGGCGAGGCAAGGCTAAGGAAAGCCAACGCAAGGCTAGGCAATGCACGGAAAGCAAGCAAGGAGTAACGGAATGCAAGGAAGGAAAGGGAAAGCAAGGGAAGGCAAGGGTAACGGAAGGAACGGCACGGCAAGGGGTAACAAGGCTAAGGCACGACAACAGACGGCTAGGAAATGCACGGCAAGGCAAGGAAAGGGTAACGCAAGGCAAGGCACGGTGAGGCTAGGCAAGGTTAATGCACGACAACGCAAGGCTAGGCAATGCACGACAATGCAAGGAAAGCTTAAAGCAAAGGAAGGCACGGTCAGGCGAGATAAGGCTAAGGCACGACAACGCAAGGCTAGGCAATTCAGGGAAGGCAAGCAAAGAGTAACGGAAGGTAAGCAAGGCAAGGAAAAGGAAGGAAAGGCCAGGGTAACGGAAGGAACGGCACGGCAAGGGGAAACAAGTCTAAGGCACGACACCGAACGCTAGGCAATGAACGGCAAGGCAAGGCAAGGGTAACGCATTTGAAAGCACGGTCAGGCGAGGCAACACTAAGGCACGACAACGCAAGGCTAGGCAATGCACGGAAGGCAAGCAAAGAGTAACGGAAGGTAAGGAAGGCAAGGGAAAGGAAGGAAAGGCAAGTGTAACGGAAGGAACGGCACGGCAAGCGGAAACAAGGCTAAGGCACGACAACGCACGGCTAGGCAATGCACGGAAGGGCAAGGAAAGGGTAACGCATGGGAAAGCACGGTCAGGCGATGCAAGGCTAAGGCATGACAACGCAAGGCTAGGCAATGCACGGAAAGCAAGCAAAGAGTAACGGAACGCAAGGAAGGCAAGGGAAAGCAAGGGAAGGCAAGGGTAACGGAAGGAACGGCACTGTAAGGGGTAACAAGTCTAAGGCACGGCAACGCAGGGCTAGGCAATGCACGGCAAGGCAAGGAAAGGGTAACGCAGGGGAAGGCACGGTCAGGTGAGGCAAGGATAAGGCACGACAATGTAAGACTAGGCAATGCACGGCAAGGCAAGGAAAGAGTAACGGAAGGAAAGGAAGGCAAGTCAAAGCCAGGAAAGGCAAGTGTAACAAAAGGCACGCCACGGCAAGGGGAAACAAGGCTAAGGCACGACAACGCACGGCTAGGCAATGCACGGCAAGGCAAGGAAAGGGTAACGAAAGGCAAGGCACGGTGAGGCTAGGCAAGGCTAAGGCACGACAACGCAAGGCTAGGCAATGCAGGGAAGGGAAGCAAAGAGTAACGGAAGGTAAGCAAGGCAAGGAAAAGCAAGGAAAGGCAAGGGTAACGGAAGGAATTGCACGGCAAGGGGAAACAAGGCTAAGGCACGGCAACGCAGCCTGGGCAATGCACGGCAAGGCAAGGAAAGGGTAACGCATGGGAAAGCACGTTCAGGCGAGGCAAGGCTAAGGCACGACAACGCAAGGCTAGGCAATGCACGGAAGGCAAGCAAAGAGTAACGGAAGTTAAGGAAGGCAAGGGAAAGCAAAGAAAGGCAAGTGTAACGGAAGGAACGGCACGGCAAGGGGAAACAAGGCTAAGGCACGACAACGCACGGCTAGGCAATGCACGGCAAGGCAAGGAAAGGGTAACGCAAGGCAAGGCACGGTGAGGCTAGGCAAGGTTAATGCACGACAACGCAAGGCTAGGCAATGCACGACAATGCAAGGAAAGCTTAAAGCAAAGGAAGGCAAGGTCAGGCGAGATAAGGCAAAGGCACGACAACGCAAGGCTAGGCAATTCAGGGAAGGCAAGCAAAGAGTAACGGAAGGTAAGGAAGGCAAGGAAAAGCAAGGAAAGGCAAGTGTAACGGAAGGAACGGCACGGCAAGGGGTAACAAGGCTAAGGCACGACAACACACGGCTAGGAAATGCACGGCAAGGCAAGGAAAGGGTAACGCAAGGCAAGGCACGGTGAGGCTAGGCAAGGTTAATGCACGACAACGCAAGGCTAGGCAATGCACGACAATGCAAGGAAAGCTTAAAGCAAAGGAAGGCACGGTCAGGCGAGACAAGGCTAAGGCACGACAACGCAAGGCTAGGCAATGCACGGAAGGCCAGCAAAGAGTAACGGAAGTTAAGGAAGGCAAGGGAAAGCAAGGAAAGGCAATGGTAACGGAAGGAACGGCACGGCAAGGGGAAACAAGGCTAAGGCACGACAACGCACGTTAGGCAATGCACGGCAAGGCAAGGAAAGGGTAACGCATGGGAAAGCACGGTCAGGCGAGGCAAGGCTAAGGCACGACAACCCAAGGCTAGGCAATGCACGGAAGGCAAGCAAAGAGAAACGGAAGATAAGGAAGGAAAGGGAAAGCAAAGAAAGGCAAGTGTAACGGAAGGAACGGCACGGCAAGGGGAAACAAGGCTAAGGCACGACAAGGCACGGCTAGGCAATGCACGGCAAGGCAAGCAAACGGTAACGCATGGAAAGGCACGGTGAGGCTAGGCAAGGCTAATGCACGAAAACGCATGGCTAGGCGATGCACGACAATGCAAGGAAAGCTTAAAGCAAAGGAAGGCAAGGTCAGGCGAGATAAGGCTAAGGCACGACAACGCAAGGCTAGGAAATTCAGGGAAGGTAAGTAAAGTGTAACGGAAGGTAAGCAAGGCAAGGAAAAGGAAGGAAAGGCCAGGGTAACGGAAGGAACGGCACGGCAAGGGGAAACAAGGCTAAGGCACGGCAACGCAGGCTAGGCAATGCACGGCAAGGCAAGGAAAGGGTAACGCATGGGAAAGCACGTTCAGGCGAGGCAAGGCTAAGGCACAACAACGCAAGGCTAGGCAATGCACGGAAGCAAGCAAAGAGTAACGGAAGGTAAGGCACGGTGAGGCTAGGCAAGGCTAATGCACGACAACGCAAGGCTAGGCAATGCACGACAATGCAAGTAAAGCTTAAAGCAAAGGAAGGCACGGTCAGGCGAGATAAGGCTAAGGCACGACAACGCAAGGCTAGGCAAAGCACGGAAAGCAAGCAAAGAGTAACGGAACGCAAGGAAGGCAAGGGAAAGCAAGGGAAGGCAAGGGTAACGGAAGGAACGGCACGGCAAGGGGTTAACAAGGCTAAGGCACGACAACGCAGGGCTAGGCAATGCACGGCAAGGCAAGGAAAGAGTAACGGAAGGAAAGGAAGGCAAGGCAAAGCCAGGCAAGGCAAGTGTAACAAAAGGCACGCAACGGCAAGGGGAAACAAGGCTAAGGCACGACAACACACGGCTAGGAAATGCACGGCAAGGCAAGGAAAGGGTAACGCAAGGCAAGGCACGGTGAGGCTAGGCAAGGCTAATGCACGACAACGCAAGGCTAGGCAATGCACGACAATGCAAGTAAAGCTTAAAGCAAAGGAAGGCACGGTCAGGCGAGATAAGGCTAAGGCACGACAACGCAAGGCTAGGCAATGCACGGAAGGCAAGCAAAGAGTAACGGAAGGTAAGGAAGGCAAGGGAAAGCAAAGAAAGGCAAGTGTAACGGAAGGAACGGCACGGCAAGGGGAAAAAAGGCTAAGGCACGACAACGCACGGTAGGCAATGCATGGCAAGGCAAGGAAAGGGTAACGCATGGGAAAGCACGGTCAGGCGAGGCAAGGCTAAGGAAAGCCAACGCAAGGATAGGCAATGCACGGAAAGCAAGCAAGGAGTAACGGAATGCAAGGAAGGAAAGGGAAAGCAAGGGAAGGCAAGGGTAACGGAAGGAACGGCACGGCAAGGGGAAACAAGGCTAAGGCACGACAACGCACGCTAGGCAATGCACGGCAAGGCAAGGAAAGGGTAACGCATGGGAAAGCACGGTCAGGCGAGGCAAGGCTAAGGAAAGCCAACGCAAGGCTAGGCAATGCACGGAAAGCAAGCAGGGAGTAAGGGAATGCAAGGAAGGAAAGGGAAAGCAAGGGAAGGCAAGGGTAACGGAAGGAACGGCACGGCAAGGGGTAACAAGGCTAAGGCACGACAACACACGGCTAGGAAATGCACGGCAAGGCAAGGAAAGGGTAACGCAAGGCAAGGCACGGTGAGGCTAGGCAAGGTTAATGCACGACAACGCAAGGCTAGGCAATGCAAGACAATGCAAGGAAAGCTTAAAGCAAAGGAAGGCACGGTCAGGCGAGATAAGGCTAAGGCACGACAACGCAAGGCTAGGCAATTCAGGGAAGGCAAGCAAAGAGTAACGGAAGGTAAGCAAGGCAAGGAAAAGGAAGGAAAGGCCAGGGTAACGGAAGGAACGGCACGGCAAGGGGAAACAAGTCTAAGGCACGACACCGAACGCTAGGCAATGAACGGCAAGGCAAGGAAAGGGTAACGCATTTGAAAGCACGGTCAGGCGAGGCAACGCTAAGGCACGACAACGCAAGGCTAGGCAATGCACGGAAGGCAAGCAAAGAGTAACGGAAGGTAAGGAAGGCAAGGGAAAGCAAGGAAAGGCAAGTGTAACGGAAGGAACGGCACGGCAAGGGGAAACAAGGCTAAGGCACGACAACGCAAGCTAGGCAATGCACGGCAAGGCAAGGAAAGGGTAACGCATGGGAAAGCACGGTCAGGCGAGGCAAGGCTAAGGCATGACAACGCAAGGCTAGGCAATGCACGAAAAGCAAGCAAAGAGTAACGGAACGCAAGGAAGGCAAGGGAAAGCAAGGGAAGGCAAGGGTAACGGAAGGAACGGCACGGCAAGGGGTAAGAAGGCTAAGGCACGACAACGCAGGGCTAGGCAATGCACGGCAAGGCAAGGAAAGGGTAACGCAGGGGAAGGCACGGTCAGGTGAGGCAAGGATAAGGCACGACAATGCAAGGCTAGGCAATGCACGGCAAGGCAAGTAAAGAGTAACGGAAGGAAAGAAAGGCAAGGCAAAGCCAGGCAAGGCAAGTGTAACAAAAGGCACGCCACGGCAAGGGGAATCAAGGCTAATGCACGACAACGCACGACTAGGCAATGCACGGCAAGGCAAGGAAAGGGTAACGCAAGGCAAGGCACGGTGAGGCTAGGCAAGGATAATGCACGACAACGCAAGGCTAGGCAATGCACGACAATGCAAGGAAAGCTTAAAGCAAAGGAAGGCACGGTCAGGCGAGATAAGGCTAATGCACGACAACGCAAGGCTAGGCAATGCACGGAAGGCAAGCAAAGAGTAACGGAAGGTAAGGAAGGCAAGGGAAAGCAAAGAAAGGCAAGTGTAACGGAAGGAACGGCACGGCAAGGGGAAACAAGGCTAAGGCACGACAACGCACGCTAGGCAATGCACGGCAAGGCAAGGAAAGGGTAACGCATGGGAAAGCACGGTCAGGCGAGGCAAGCCTAAGGCATGACAACGCAAGGCTAGGCAATGCACGGAAAGCAAGCAAAGAGTAACGGAACGCAAGGAAGGCAAGGGAAAGCAAGGGAAGGTAAGGGTAACGGAAGGAACGGCACGGCAAGGGGTAACAATGCTAAGGCACGACAACGCAGGGCTAGGCAATGCACGGCAAGGCAAGGAAAGAGTAACGGAAGGAAAGGAAGGCAAGGTAAAGCCAGGCAAGGCAAGTGTAACAAAAGGCACGCAACGGCAAGGGGAAACAAGGCTAAGGCACGACAACACACGGCTAGGAAATGCACGGCAAGGCAAGGAAAGGGTAACGCAAGGCAAGGCACGGTGAGGCTAGGCAAGGCTAATGCACGACAACGCAAGGCTAGGCAAGGCACGACAATGCAAGTAAAGCTTAAAGCAAAGGAAGGCACGATCAGGCGAGATAAGACTAAGGAACGACAACGCAAGGCTAGGCAATGAAGGGAAGGCAAGCAAAGAGTAACGGAAGGTAAGGAAGGCAAGGGAAAGCAAGGAAAGGCAATGGTAACGGAAGGAACGGCACGGCAAGGGGAAACAAGTCTAAGGCACGACAACGCACGCTAGGCAATGCACGGCAAGGCAAGGAAAGGGTAACGCATGGGAAAGCACGGTCAGGGGAGGCAAGGCTAAGGCACGACAACGCAAGGCTTGGCAATGCACAGAAGGCAAGCAAAGAGTAACGGAAGGTAAGGAAGGCAAGGGAAAGCAAAGAAAGGCAAGTGTAACGGAAGGAACGGCACGGCAAGGGGAAACAAGGCTAAGGCACGACAACGCACGCTAGGCAATGCACGGCAAGGCAAGGCAAGGGTAACGCATGGGAAAGCACGGTCAGGCGAGGCAAGGCTAAGGAAAGCCAACGCAAGGCTAGGCAATGCACGGAAAGCAAGCAAGGAGTAACGGAATGCAAGGAAGGAAAGGGAAAGCAAGGGAAGGCAAGGGTAACGGAAGGAACGGCACGGCAAGGGGTAACAAGGCTAAGGCACGACAACAGACGGCTAGGAAATGCACGGCAAGGCAAGGAAAGGGTAACGCAAGGCAAGGCACGGTGAGGCTAGGCAAGGTTAATGCACGACAACGCAAGGCTAGGCAATGCACGACAATGCAAGGAAAGCTTAAAGCAAAGGAAGGCACGGTCAGGCGAGATAAGGCTAAGGCACGACAACGCAAGGCTAGGCAATTCAGGGAAGGCAAGCAAAGAGTAACGGAAGGTAAGCAAGGCAAGGAAAAGGAAGGAAAGGCCAGGGTAACGGAAGGAACGGCACGGCAAGGGGAAACAAGTCTAAGGCACGACACCGAACGCTAGGCAATGAACGGCAAGGCAAGGAAAGGGTAACGCATTTGAAAGCACGGTCAGGCGAGGCAACGCTAAGGCACGACAACGCAAGGCTAGGCAATGCACGGAAGGCAAGCAAAGAGTAACGGAAGGTAAGGAAGGCAAGGGAAAGCAAGGAAAGGCAAGTGTAACGGAAGGAACGGCACGGCAAGGGGAAACAAGGCTAAGGCACGACAACGCAAGCTAGGCAATGCACGGCAAGGCAAGGAAAGGGTAACGCATGGGAAAGCACGGTCAGGCGAGGCAAGGCTAAGGCATGACAACGCAAGGCTAGGCAATGCACGAAAAGCAAGCAAAGAGTAACGGAACGCAAGGAAGGCAAGGGAAAGCAAGGGAAGGCAAGGGTAACGGAAGGAACGGCACGGCAAGGGGTAAGAAGGCTAAGGCACGACAACGCAGGGCTAGGCAATGCACGGCAAGGCAAGGAAAGGGTAACGCAGGGGAAGGCACGGTCAGGTGAGGCAAGGATAAGGCACGACAATGCAAGGCTAGGCAATGCACGGCAAGGCAAGTAAAGAGTAACGGAAGGAAAGAAAGGCAAGGCAAAGCCAGGCAAGGCAAGTGTAACAAAAGGCACGCCACGGCAAGGGGAATCAAGGCTAATGCACGACAACGCACGACTAGGCAATGCACGGCAAGGCAAGGAAAGGGTAACGCAAGGCAAGGCACGGTGAGGCTAGGCAAGGATAATGCACGACAACGCAAGGCTAGGCAATGCACGACAATGCAAGGAAAGCTTAAAGCAAAGGAAGGCACGGTCAGGCGAGATAAGGCTAATGCACGACAACGCAAGGCTAGGCAATGCACGGAAGGCAAGCAAAGAGTAACGGAAGGTAAGGAAGGCAAGGGAAAGCAAAGAAAGGCAAGTGTAACGGAAGGAACGGCACGGCAAGGGGAAACAAGGCTAAGGCACGACAACGCACGCTAGGCAATGCACGGCAAGGCAAGGAAAGGGTAACGCATGGGAAAGCACGGTCAGGCGAGGCAAGCCTAAGGCATGACAACGCAAGGCTAGGCAATGCACGGAAAGCAAGCAAAGAGTAACGGAACGCAAGGAAGGCAAGGGAAAGCAAGGGAAGGTAAGGGTAACGGAAGGAACGGCACGGCAAGGGGTAACAATGCTAAGGCACGACAACGCAGGGCTAGGCAATGCACGGCAAGGCAAGGAAAGAGTAACGGAAGGAAAGGAAGGCAAGGTAAAGCCAGGCAAGGCAAGTGTAACAAAAGGCACGCAACGGCAAGGGGAAACAAGGCTAAGGCACGACAACACACGGCTAGGAAATGCACGGCAAGGCAAGGAAAGGGTAACGCAAGGCAAGGCACGGTGAGGCTAGGCAAGGCTAATGCACGACAACGCAAGGCTAGGCAAGGCACGACAATGCAAGTAAAGCTTAAAGCAAAGGAAGGCACGATCAGGCGAGATAAGACTAAGGAACGACAACGCAAGGCTAGGCAATGAAGGGAAGGCAAGCAAAGAGTAACGGAAGGTAAGGAAGGCAAGGGAAAGCAAGGAAAGGCAATGGTAACGGAAGGAACGGCACGGCAAGGGGAAACAAGTCTAAGGCACGACAACGCACGCTAGGCAATGCACGGCAAGGCAAGGAAAGGGTAACGCATGGGAAAGCACGGTCAGGGGAGGCAAGGCTAAGGCACGACAACGCAAGGCTTGGCAATGCACAGAAGGCAAGCAAAGAGTAACGGAAGGTAAGGAAGGCAAGGGAAAGCAAAGAAAGGCAAGTGTAACGGAAGGAACGGCACGGCAAGGGGAAACAAGGCTAAGGCACGACAACGCACGCTAGGCAATGCACGGCAAGGCAAGGCAAGGGTAACGCATGGGAAAGCACGGTCAGGCGAGGCAAGGCTAAGGAAAGCCAACGCAAGGCTAGGCAATGCACGGAAAGCAAGCAAGGAGTAACGGAATGCAAGGAAGGAAAGGGAAAGCAAGGGAAGGCAAGGGTAACGGAAGGAACGGCACGGCAAGGGGTAACAAGGCTAAGGCACGACAACAGACGGCTAGGAAATGCACGGCAAGGCAAGGAAAGGGTAACGCAAGGCAAGGCACGGTGAGGCTAGGCAAGGTTAATGCACGACAACGCAAGGCTAGGCAATGCACGACAATGCAAGGAAAGCTTAAAGCAAAGGAAGGCACGGTCAGGCGAGATAAGGCTAAGGCACGACAACGCAAGGCTAGGCAATTCAGGGAAGGCAAGCAAAGAGTAACGGAAGGTAAGCAAGGCAAGGAAAAGGAAGGAAAGGCCAGGGTAACGGAAGGAACGGCACGGCAAGGGGAAACAAGTCTAAGGCACGACACCGAACGCTAGGCAATGAACGGCAAGGCAAGGCAAGGGTAACGCATTTGAAAGCACGGTCAGGCGAGGCAACACTAAGGCACGACAACGCAAGGCTAGGCAATGCACGGAAGGCAAGCAAAGAGTAACGGAAGGTAAGGAAGGCAAGGGAAAGGAAGGAAAGGCAAGTGTAACGGAAGGAACGGCACGGCAAGCGGAAACAAGGCTAAGGCACGACAACGCACGGCTAGGCAATGCACGGAAGGGCAAGGAAAGGGTAACGCATGGGAAAGCACGGTCAGGCGATGCAAGGCTAAGGCATGACAACGCAAGGCTAGGCAATGCACGGAAAGCAAGCAAAGAGTAACGGAACGCAAGGAAGGCAAGGGAAAGCAAGGGAAGGCAAGGGTAACGGAAGGAACGGCACTGTAAGGGGTAACAAGTCTAAGGCACGGCAACGCAGGGCTAGGCAATGCACGGCAAGGCAAGGAAAGGGTAACGCAGGGGAAGGCACGGTCAGGTGAGGCAAGGATAAGGCACGACAATGCAAGGCTAGGCAATGCACGGCAAGGCAAGGAAAGAGTAACGGAAGGAAAGGAAGGCAAGTCAAAGCCAGGAAAGGCAAGTGTAACAAAAGGCACGCCACGGCAAGGGGAAACAAGGCTAAGGCACGACAACGCACGGCTAGGCAATGCACGGCAAGGCAAGGAAAGGGTAACGCAAGGCAAGGCACGGTGAGGCTAGGCAAGGCTAATGCACGACAACGCAAGACTAGGCAATGCAGGGAAGGGAAGCAAAGAGTAACGGAAGGTAAGCAAGGCAAGGAAAAGCAAGGAAAGGCAAGGGTAACGGAAGGAATTGCACGGCAAGGGGAAACAAGGCTAAGGCACGGCAACGCAGCCTGGGCAATGCACGGCAAGGCAAGGAAAGGGTAACGCATGGGAAAGCACGTTCTGGCGAGGCAAGGCTAAGGCACGACAACGCAAGGCTAGGCAATGCACGGAAGGCAAGCAAAGAGTAACGGAAGTTAAGGAAGGCAAGGGAAAGCAAAGAAAGGCAAGTGTAACGGAAGGAACTGCACGGCAAGGGGAAACAAGGCTAAGGCACGACAACGCACGGCTAGGCAATGCACGGCAAGGCAAGGAAAGGGTAACGCAAGGCAAGGCACGGTGAGGCTAGGCAAGGTTAATGCACGAAAACGCAAGGCTAGTCAATGCACGACAATGCAAGGAAAGCTTAAAGCAAAGGAAGGCAAGGTCAGGCGAGATAAGGCAAAGGCACGACAACGCAAGGCTAGGCAATTCAGGGAAGGCAAGCAAAGCGTAACGGAAGGTAAGGAAGGCAAGGAAAAGCAAGGAAAGGCAAGTGTAACGGAAGGAACGGCACGGCAAGGGGCAACAAGGCTAAGGCACGACAACGCACGCTAGGCAATGAACGGCAAGGCAAGGAAAGGGTAACGCATGGGAAAGCACGGTCAGGCGAGGCAAGGCTAAGGCACGACAACGCAAGGCTAGGCAATGCACGGAAGGCAAGCAAAGAGTAACGGAAGGTAAGGAAGGCAAGGGAAAGCAAGGAAAGGCAAGTGTAACGGAAGGAACGGCACGGCAAGGGGCAACAAGGCTAAGGCACGACAACGCACGCTAGGCAATGAACGGCAAGGCAAGGAAAGGGTAACGCATGGGAAAGCACGGTCAGGCGAGGCAAGGCTAAGGCATGACAACGCAAGGCTAGGCAATGCACGGAAAGCAAGCAAAGAGTAACGGAACGCAAGGAAGGCAAGGGAAAGCAAGGGAAGGCAAGGGAAACGGAAGGAACGGCACGGCAAGGGGTAAGAAGGCTAAGGCACGACAACGCAGGGCTAGGCAATGCACGGCAAGGCAAGGAAAGGGTAACGCATGGGAAAGCACGGTCAGCCGAGGCAAGGCTAAGGAAAGCCAACGCAAGGCTAGGCAATGCACGGAAAGCAAGCCAGGAGTAACGGAATGCAAGGAAGGAAAGGGAAAGCAAGGGAAGGCAAGGGTAACGGAAGGAACGGCACGGCAAGGGGAAACAAGGCTAAGGCACGACAACGCACGGCTAGGCAATGCACGAAAGGGCAAGGAAAGGGTAACGCATGGGAAAGCACGGTCAGGCGATGCAAGGCTAAGGCATGACAACGCAAGGCTAGGCAATGCACGGAAAGCAAGCA
Source organism: Macrotis lagotis (assembly GCF_037893015.1). NCBI lineage: Eukaryota > Metazoa > Chordata > Mammalia > Peramelemorphia > Peramelidae > Macrotis > Macrotis lagotis. The sequence goes on from NW_027421927.1 coordinate 635,953, forward strand.
AAGAGTAACGGAACGCAAGGAAGGCAAGGGAAAGCAAGGGAAGGCAAGGGAAACGGAAGGAACGGCACTGTAAGGGGTAACAAGTCTAAGGCACGGCAACGCAGGGCTAGGCAATGCACGGCAAGGCAAGGAAAGGGTAACGCAGGGGAAGGCACGGTCAGGTGAGGCAAGGATAAGGCACGACAATGCAAGGCTAGGCAATGCACGGCAAGGCAAGGAAAGAGGAACGGAAGGAAAGGAAGGCAAGTCAAAGCCAGGAAAGGCAAGTGTAACAAAAGGCACGCCACGGCAAGGGGAAACAAGGCTAAGGCACGACAACGCACGGCTAGGCAATGCACGGCAAGGCAAGGAAAGGGTAACGCAAGGCAAGGCACGGTGAGGCTAGGCAAGGCTAATGCACGACAACGCAAGGCTAGGCAATGCACGACAATGCAAGGAAAGCTTAAAGCAAAGGAAGGCACGGTCAGGCGAGATAAGGCTAAGGCACGACAACGCAAGGCTAGGTAATGCAGGGAAGGGAAGCAAAGAGTAACGGAAGGTAAGCAAGGCAAGGAAAAGCAAGGAAAGGCAAGGGTAACGGAAGGAATTGCACGGCAAGGGGAAACAAGGCTAAGGCACGGCAACGCAAGGCTAGGCAATGCACGGAAGGCAAGCAAAGAGTAACGGAAGTTAAGGAAGGCAAGGGAAAGCAAAGAAAGGCAAGTGTAACGGAAGGAACTGCACAGCAAGGGGAAACAAGGCTAAGGCACGACAACGCACGGCTAGGCAATGCACGGCAAGGCAAGCAAAGGGTAACGCAAGGCAAGGCACGGTGAGGCTAGACAAGGCCAATGCACGAAAACGCAAGGCTAGGCAATGCACGACAATGCAAGGAAAGCTTAAAGCAAAGGAAGGCAAGGTCAGGCGAGATAAGGCAAAGGCACGACAACGCAAGGCTAGGCAATTCAGGGAAGGCAAGCAAAGAGTAACGGAAGGTAAGGAAGGCAAGGAAAAGCAAGGAAAGACAAGGGTAACGGAAGGAACGGCTCGGCAAGGGGGAAGAAGTGTAAGGCACGACACCGAACGCTAGGAAATGAACGGCAAGGCAAGGAAAGGGTAACGCATGGGAAAGCACGGTCAGGCGAGGCAAGGCTAAGGCACGACAACGCAAGGCTAGGCAATGCACGGAAGGCAAGCAAAGAGTAACGGAAGGTAAGGAAGGCAAGGGAAAGCAAGGAAAGGCAAGTGTAACGGAAGGAACGGCACGGCAAGGGGCAACAAGGCTAAGGCACGACAACGCACGCTAGGCAATGCACGGCAAGGCAAGGAAAGGGTAACGCATGGGAAAGCACGGTCAGGCGAGGCAAGGCTAAGGCATGACAACGCAAGGCTAGGCAATGCACGGAAAGCAAGCAAAGAGTAACGGAACGCAAGGAAGGCAAGGGAAAGCAAGGGAAGGCAAGGGAAACGGAAGGAACGGCACGGCAAGGGGTAAGAAGGCTAAGGCACGACAACGCAGGGCTAGGCAATGCACGGCAAGGCAAGGAAAGGGTAACGCAGGGGAAGGCACGGTCAGGTGAGGCAAGGATAAGGCACGACAATGCAAGGCTAGGCAATGCACGGGAAGGCAAGGAAAGAGTAACGCATGGCAAGGCACGGTGAGGCTAGGGAAGGCTAATGCACGACAACGCAAGGCTAGGCAATGCACGACAATGCAAGTAAAGCTTAAAGCAAAGGAAGGCACGGTCAGGCGAGATAAGGCTAAGGCACGACAACGCAAGGCTAGGCAATGCACGGAAAGCAAGCAAAGAGTAACGGAACGCAAGGAAGGCAAGGGAAAGCAAGGGAAGGCAAGGGTAACGGAAGGAACGGCACGGCAAGGGGTAACAAGGCTAAGGCACGACAACGCAGGGCTAGGCAATGCACGGCAAGGCAAGGAAAGAGTAACGGAAGGAAAGGAAGGCAAGGCAAAGCCAGGCAAGTCAAGTGTAACAAAAGGCACGCAACGGCAAGGGGAAACAAGGCTAAGGCACGACAACACACGGCTAGGAAATGCACGGCAAGGCAAGGAAAGGGTAACGCAAGGCAAGGCACGGTGAGGCTAGGCAAGGCTAATGCACGACAACGCAAGGCTAGGCAATGCACGACAATGCAAGTAAAGCTTAAAGCAAAGGAAGGCACGGTCAGGCGAGATAAGGCTAAGGCACGACAACGCAAGGCTAGGCAATGCACGGAAGGCAAGCAAAGAGTAACGGAAGGTAAGGAAGGCAAGGGAAAGCAAAGAAAGGCAAGTGTAACGGAAGGAACGGCACGGCAAGGGGAAACAAAGCTAAGGCACGACAACGCACGATAGGCAATGCACGGCAAGGCAAGGAAAGGGTAACGCATGGGAAAGCACGGTCAGGCGAGGCAAGGCTAAGGAAAGCCAACGCAAGGCTAGGCAATGCACGGAAAGCAAGCAAGGAGTAACGGAATGCAAGGAAGGAAAGGGAAAGCAAGGGAAGGCAAGGGTAACGGAAGGAACGGCACGGCAAGGGGAAACAAGGCTAAGGCACGACAACGCACGCTAGGCAATGCACGGCAAGGGAAGGAAAGGGTAACGCATGGGAAAGCACGGTCAGGCGAGGTAAGGCTAAGGAAAGCCAACGCAAGGCTAGGCAATGCACGACAATGCAAGTAAAGCTTAAAGCAAAGGAAGGCACGGTCAGGCGAGACAAGGCTAAGGCACGACAACGCAAGGCTAGGCAATGCACGGAAGGCCAGCAAATAGTAACGGAAGGTAAGGAAGGCAAGGGAAAGCAAGGAAAGGCAATGGTAACGGAAGGAACGGCACGGCAAGGGGAAACAAGGCTAAGGCACGACAACGCACGTTAGGCAATGCACGGCAAGGCAAGGAAAGGGTAACGCATGGGAAAGCACGGTCAGGCGAGGCAAGGCTAAGGCACGACAACCCAAGGCTAGGCAATGCACGGAAGCAAGCAAAGAGAAACGGAAGGTAAGGAAGGAAAGGGAAAGCAAAGAAAGGCAAGTGTAACGGAAGGAACGGCACGGCAAGGGGAAACAAGGCTAAGGCACGACAAGGCACGGCTAGGCAATGCACGGCAAGGCAAGCAAACGGTAACGCATGGAAAGGCACGGTGAGGCTAGGCAAGGCTAATGCACGAAAACGCATGGCTAGGCGATGCACGACAATGCAAGGAAAGCTTAAAGCAAAGGAAGGCAAGGTCAGGCGAGATAAGGCTAAGGCACGACAACGCAAGGCTAGGAAATTCAGGGAAGGTAAGTAAAGTGTAACGGAAGGTAAGCAAGGCAAGGAAAAGGAAGGAAAGGCCAGGGTAACGGAAGGAACGGCACGGCAAGGGGAAACAAGGCTAAGGCACGGCAACGCAGGCTAGGCAATGCACGGCAAGGCAAGGAAAGGGTAACGCATGGGAAAGCACGTTCAGGCGAGGCAAGGCTAAGGCACAACAACGCAAGGCTAGGCAATGCACGGAAGCAAGCAAAGAGTAACGGAAGGTAAGGCACGGTGAGGCTAGGCAAGGCTAATGCACGACAACGCAAGGCTAGGCAATGCACGACAATGCAAGTAAAGCTTAAAGCAAAGGAAGGCACGGTCAGGCGAGATAAGGCTAAGGCACGACAACGCAAGGCTAGGCAATGCACGGAAAGCAAGCAAAGAGTAACGGAACGCAAGGAAGGCAAGGGAAAGCAAGGGAAGGCAAGGGTAACGGAAGGAACGGCACGGCAAGGGGTAACAAGGCTAAGGCACGACAACGCAGGGCTAGGCAATGCACGGCAAGGCAAGGAAAGAGTAACGGAAGGAAAGGAAGGCAAGGCAAAGCCAGGCAAGGCAAGTGTAAGAAAAGGCACGCAACGGCAAGGGGAAACAAGGCTAAGGCACGACAACACACGGCTAGGAAATGCACGGCAAGGCAAGGAAAGGGTAACGCAAGGCAAGGCACGGTGAGGCTAGGCAAGGCTAATGCACGACAACGCAAGGCTAGGCAATGCACGACAATGCAAGTAAAGCTTAAAGCAAAGGAAGGCACGGTCAGGCGAGATAAGGCTAAGGCACGACAACGCAAGGCTAGGCAATGCACGGAAGGCAAGCAAAGAGTAACGGAAGGTAAGGAAGGCAAGGGAAAGCAAAGAAAGGCAAGTGTAACGGAAGGAACGGCACGGCAAGGGGAAACAAGGCTAAGGCACGACAACGCACGGTAGGCAATGCATGGCAAGGCAAGGAAAGGGTAACGCATGGGAAAGCACGGTCAGGCGAGGCAAGGCTAAGGAAAGCCAACGCAAGGATAGGCAATGCACGGAAAGCAAGCAAGGAGTAACGGAATGCAAGGAAGGAAAGGGAAAGCAAGGGAAGGCAAGGGTAACGGAAGGAACGGCACGGCAAGGGGAAACAATGCTAAGGCACGACAACGCACGCTAGGCAATGCACGGCAAGGCAAGGAAAGGGTAACGCATGGGAAAGCACGGTCAGGCGAGGCAAGGCTAAGGAAAGCCAACGCAAGGCTAGGCAATGCACGGAAAGCAAGCAGGGAGTAACGGAATGCAAGGAAGGAAAGGGAAAGCAAGGGAAGGCAAGGGTAACGGAAGGAACGGCACGGCAAGGGGTAACAAGGCTAAGGCACGACAACACACGGCTAGGAAATGCACGGCAAGGCAAGGAAAGGGTAACGCAAGGCAAGGCACGGTGAGGCTAGGCAAGGTTAATGCACGACAACGCAAGGCTAGGCAATGCAAGACAATGCAAGGAAAGCTTAAAGCAAAGGAAGGCACGGTCAGGCGAGATAAGGCTAAGGCACGACAACGCAAGGCTAGGCAATTCAGGGAAGGCAAGCAAAGAGTAACGGAAGGTAAGCAAGGCAAGGAAAAGGAAGGAAAGGCCAGAGTAACGGAAGGAACGGCACGGCAAGGGGTAAGAAGGCTAAGGCACGACAACGCAGGGCTAGGCAATGCACGGCAAGGCAAGGAAAGGGTAACGCAGGGGAAGGCACGGTCAGGTGAGGCAAGGATAAGGCACGACAATGCAAGGCTAGGCAATGCACGGCAAGGCAAGTAAAGAGTAACGGAAGGAAAGAAAGGCAAGGCAAAGCCAGGCAAGGCAAGTGTAACAAAAGGCACGCCACGGCAAGGGGAATCAAGGCTAATGCACGACAACGCACGGCTAGGCAATGCACGGCAAGGCAAGGAAAGGGTAACGCAAGGCAAGGCACGGTGAGGCTAGGCAAGGATAATGCACGACAACGCAAGGCTAGGCAATGCACGACAATGCAAGGAAAGCTTAAAGCAAAGGAAGGCACGGTCAGGCGAGATAAGGCTAATGCACGACAACGCAAGGCTAGGCAATGCACGGAAGGCAAGCAAAGAGTAACGGAAGGTAAGGAAGGCAAGGGAAAGCAAAGAAAGGCAAGTGTAACGGAAGGAACGGCACGGCAAGGGGAAACAAGGCTAAGGCACGACAACGCACGCTAGGCAATGCACGGCAAGGCAAGGAAAGGGTAACGCATGGGAAAGCACGGTCAGGCGAGGCAAGCCTAAGGCATGACAACGCAAGGCTAGGCAATGCATGGAAGGCAAGCAAAGAGTAACGGAACGCAAGGAAGGCAAGGGAAAGCAAGGGAAGGCAAGGGTAACGGAAGGAACGGCACGGCAAGGGGTAACAAGGCTAAGGCACGACAACGCAGGGCTAGGCAATGCACGGCAAGGCAAGGAAAGAGTAACGGAAGGAAAGGAAGGCAAGGCAAAGCCAGGCAAGGCAAGTGTAACAAAAGGCACGCAACGGCAAGGGGAAACAAGGCTAAGGCACGACAACACACGGCTAGGAAATGCACGGCAAGGCAAGGAATGGGTAACGCAAGGCAAGGCACGGTGAGGCTAGGCAAGGCTAATGCACGACAACGCAAGGCTAGGCAAGGCACGACAATGCAAGTAAAGCTTAAAGCAAAGGAAGGCACGGTCAGGCGAGATAAGACTAAGGAACGACAACGCAAGGCTAGGCAATGAAGGGAAGGCAAACAATGAGTAACGGAAGGTAAGGAAGGCAAGGGAAAGCAAGGAAAGGCAATGGTAACGGAAGGAACGGCACGGCAAGGGGAAACAAGTCTAAGGCACGACAACGCACGCTAGGCAATGCACGGCAAGGCAAGGCAAGGGTAACGCATGGGAAAGCACGGTCAGGGGAGGCAAGGCTAAGGCACGACAACGCAAGGCTTGGAAATGCACAGAAGGCAAGCAAAGAGTAACGGAAGGTAAGGAAGGCAAGGGAAAGCAAAGAAAGGCAAGTGTAACGGAAGGAACGGCACGGCAAGGGGAAACAAGGCTAAGGCACGACAACGCACGCTAGGCAATGCACGGCAAGGCAAGGCAAGGGTAACGCATGGGAAAGCACGGTCAGGCGAGGCAAGGCTAAGGAAAGCCAACGCAAGGCTAGGCAATGCACGGAAAGCAAGCAAGGAGTAACGGAATGCAAGGAAGGAAAGGGAAAGCAAGGGAAGGCAAGGGTAACGGAAGGAACGGCACGGCAAGGGGTAACAAGGCTAAGGCACGACAACAGACGGCTAGGAAATGCACGGCAAGGCAAGGAAAGGGTAACGCAAGGCAAGGCACGGTGAGGCTAGGCAAGGTTAATGCACGACAACGCAAGATTAGGCAATGCACGACAATGCAAGGAAAGCTTAAAGTAAAGGAAGGCACGGTCAGGCGAGATAAGGCTAAGGCACGACAACGCAAGGCTAGGCAATTCAGGGAAGGCAAGCAAAGAGTAACGGAAGGTAAGCAAGGCAAGGAAAAGGAAGGAAAGGCCAGGGTAACGGAAGGAACGGCACGGCAAGGGGAAACAAGTCTAAGGCACGACACCGAACGCTAGGCAATGAACGGCAAGGCAAGGCAAGGGTAACGCATTTGAAAGCACGGTCAGGCGAGGCAACACTAAGGCACGACAACGCAAGGCTAGGCAATGCACGGAAGGCAAGCAAAGAGTAACGGAAGGTAAGGAAGGCAAGGGAAAGGAAGGAAAGGCAAGTGTAACGGAAGGAACGGCACGGCAAGCGGAAACAAGGCTAAGGCACGACAACGCACGGCTAGGCAATGCACGGAAGGGCAAGGAAAGGGTAACGCATGGGAAAGCACGGTCAGGCGATGCAAGGCTAAGGCATGACAACGCAAGGCTAGGCAATGCACGGAAAGCAAGCAAAGAGTAACGGAACGCAAGGAAGTCAAGGGAAAGCAAGGGAAGGCAAGGGTAACGGAAGGAACGGCACTGTAAGGGGTAACAAGTCTAAGGCACGGCAACGCAGGGCTAGGCAATGCACGGCAAGGCAAGGAAAGGGTAACGCAGGGGAAGGCACGGTCAGGTGAGGCAAGGATAAGGCACGACAATGGAAGGCTAGGCAATGCACGGCAAGGCAAGGAAAGAGTAACGGAAGGAAAGGAAGGCAAGTCAAAGCCAGGAAAGGCAAGTGTAACAAAAGGCACGCCACGGCAAGGGGAAACAAGGCTAAGGCACGACAACGCACGGCTAGGCAATGCACGGCAAGGCAAGGAAAGGGTAACGCAAGGCAAGGCACGGTGAGGCTAGGCAAGGCTAAGGCACGACAACGCAAGGCTAGGCAATGCAGGGAAGGGAAGCAAAGAGTAACGGAAGGTAAGCAAGGCAAGGAAAAGCAAGGAAAGGCAAGGGTAACGGAAGGAATTGCACGGCAAGGGGAAACAAGGCTAAGGCACGGCAACGCAGCCTGGGCAATGCACGGCAAGGCAAGGAAAGGGTAACGCATGGGAAAGCACGTTCAGGCGAGGCAAGGCTAAGGCACGACAACGCAAGGCTAGGCAATGCACGGAAGGCAAGCAAAGAGTAACGGAAGTTAAGGAAGGCAAGGGAAAGCAAAGAAAGGCAAGTGTAACGGAAGGAACTGCACGGCAAGGGGAAACAAGGCTAAGGCACGACAACGCACGGCTAGGCAATGCACGGCAAGGCAAGGAAAGGGTAACGCAAGGCAAGGCACGGTGAGGCTAGGCAAGGTTAATGCACGAAAACGCAAGGCTAGTCAATGCACGACAATGCAAGGAAAGCTTAAAGCAAAGGAAGGCAAGGTCAGGCGAGATAAGGCAAAGGCACGACAACGCAAGGCTAGGCAATTCAGGGAAGGCAAGCAAAGCGTAACGGAAGGTAAGGAAGGCAAGGAAAAGCAAGGAAAGGCAAGTGTAACGGAAGGAACGGCACGGCAAGGGGCAACAAGGCTAAGGCACGACAACGCACGCTAGGCAATGAACGGCAAGGCAAGGAAAGGGTAACGCATGGGAAAGCACGGTCAGGCGAGGCAAGGCTAAGGCACGACAACGCAAGGCTAGGCAATGCACGGAAGGCAAGCAAAGAGTAACGGAAGGTAAGGAAGGCAAGGGAAAGCAAGGAAAGGCAAGTGTAACGGAAGGAACGGCACGGCAAGGGGCAACAAGGCTAAGGCACGACAACGCACGCTAGGCAATGAACGGCAAGGCAAGGAAAGGGTAACGCATGGGAAAGCACGGTCAGGCGAGGCAAGGCTAAGGCATGACAACGCAAGGCTAGGCAATGCACGGAAAGCAAGCAAAGAGTAACGGAACGCAAGGAAGGCAAGGGAAAGCAAGGGAAGGCAAGGGAAACGGAAGGAACGGCACGGCAAGGGGTAAGAAGGCTAAGGCACGACAACGCAGGGCTAGGCAATGCACGGCAAGGCAAGGAAAGGGTAACGCATGGGAAAGCACGGTCAGCCGAGGCAAGGCTAAGGAAAGCCAACGCAAGGCTAGGCAATGCACGGAAAGCAAGCCAGGAGTAACGGAATGCAAGGAAGGAAAGGGAAAGCAAGGGAAGGCAAGGGTAACGGAAGGAACGGCACGGCAAGGGGAAACAAGGCTAAGGCACGACAACGCACGGCTAGGCAATGCACGAAAGGGCAAGGAAAGGGTAACGCATGGGAAAGCACGGTCAGGCGATGCAAGGCTAAGGCATGACAACGCAAGGCTAGGCAATGCACGGAAAGCAAGCAAAGAGTAACGGAACGCAAGGAAGGCAAGGGAAAGCAAGGGAAGGCAAGGGAAACGGAAGGAACGGCACTGTAAGGGGTAACAAGTCTAAGGCACGGCAACGCAGGGCTAGGCAATGCACGGCAAGGCAAGGAAAGGGTAACGCAGGGGAAGGCACGGTCAGGTGAGGCAAGGATAAGGCACGACAATGCAAGGCTAGGCAATGCACGGCAAGGCAAGGAAAGAGGAACGGAAGGAAAGGAAGGCAAGTCAAAGCCAGGAAAGGCAAGTGTAACAAAAGGCACGCCACGGCAAGGGGAAACAAGGCTAAGGCACGACAACGCACGGCTAGGCAATGCACGGCAAGGCAAGGAAAGGGTAACGCAAGGCAAGGCACGGTGAGGCTAGGCAAGGCTAATGCACGACAACGCAAGGCTAGGCAATGCACGACAATGCAAGGAAAGCTTAAAGCAAAGGAAGGCACGGTCAGGCGAGATAAGGCTAAGGCACGACAACGCAAGGCTAGGTAATGCAGGGAAGGGAAGCAAAGAGTAACGGAAGGTAAGCAAGGCAAGGAAAAGCAAGGAAAGGCAAGGGTAACGGAAGGAATTGCACGGCAAGGGGAAACAAGGCTAAGGCACGGCAACGCAAGGCTAGGCAATGCACGGAAGGCAAGCAAAGAGTAACGGAAGTTAAGGAAGGCAAGGGAAAGCAAAGAAAGGCAAGTGTAACGGAAGGAACTGCACAGCAAGGGGAAACAAGGCTAAGGCACGACAACGCACGGCTAGGCAATGCACGGCAAGGCAAGCAAAGGGTAACGCAAGGCAATGCACGGTGAGGCTAGACAAGGCCAATGCACGAAAACGCAAGGCTAGGCAATGCACGACAATGCAAGGAAAGCTTAAAGCAAAGGAAGGCAAGGTCAGGCGAGATAAGGCAAAGGCACGACAACGCAAGGCTAGGCAATTCAGGGAAGGCAAGCAAAGAGTAACGGAAGGTAAGGAAGGCAAGGAAAAGCAAGGAAAGACAAGGGTAACGGAAGGAACGGCTCGGCAAGGGGGAAGAAGTGTAAGGCACGACACCGAACGCTAGGCAATGAACGGCAAGGCAAGGAAAGGGTAACGCATGGGAAAGCACGGTCAGGCGAGGCAAGGCTAAGGCACGACAACGCAAGGCTAGGCAATGCACGGAAGGCAAGCAAAGAGTAACGGAAGGTAAGGAAGGCAAGGGAAAGCAAGGAAAGGCAAGTGTAACGGAAGGAACGGCACGGCAAGGGGCAACAAGGCTAAGGCACGACAACGCACGCTAGGCAATGCACGGCAAGGCAAGGAAAGGGTAACGCATGGGAAAGCACGGTCAGGCGAGGCAAGGCTAAGGCATGACAACGCAAGGCTAGGCAATGCACGGAAAGCAAGCAAAGAGTAACGGAACGCAAGGAAGGCAAGGGAAAGCAAGGGAAGGCAAGGGAAACGGAAGGAACGGCACGGCAAGGGGTAAGAAGGCTAAGGCACGACAACGCAGGGCTAGGCAATGCACGGCAAGGCAAGGAAAGAGTAACGCAGGGGAAGGCAAGGTCAGGTGAGGCAAGGATAAGGCACGACAATGCAAGGCTAGGCAATGCACGGGAAGGCAAGGAAAGAGTAACGCATGGCAAGGCACGGTGAGGCTAGGCAAGGCTAATGCACGACAACGCAAGGCTAGGCAATGCACGACAATGCAAGTAAAGCTTAAAGCAAAGGAAGGCACGGTCAGGCGAGATAAGGCTAAGGCACGACAACGCAAGGCTAGGCAATGCACGGAAAGCAAGCAAAGAGTAACGGAACGCAAGGAAGGCAAGGGAAAGCAAGGGAAGGCAAGGGTAACGGAAGGAACGGCACGGCAAGGGGTAACAAGGCTAAGGCACGACAACGCAGGGCTAGGCAATGCACGGCAAGGCAAGGAAAGAGTAACGGAAGGAAAGGAAGGCAAGGCAAAGCCAGGCAAGGCAAGTGTAACAAAAGGCACGCAACGGCAAGGGGAAACAAGGCTAAGGCACGACAACACACGGCTAGGCAATGCACGGCAAGGCAAGGAAAGGGTAACGCAAGGCAAGGCACGGTGAGGCTAGGCAAGGCTAATGCACGACAACGCAAGGCTAGGCAATGCACGACAATGCAAGTAAAGCTTAAAGCAAAGGAAGGCACGGTCAGGCGAGATAAGGCTAAGGCACGACAACGCAAGGCTAGGCAATGCACGGAAGGCAAGCAAAGAGTAACGGAAGGTAAGGAAGGCAAGGGAAAGCAAAGAAAGGCAAGTGTAACGGAAGGAACTGCACGGCAAGGGGAAACAAGGCTAAGGCACGACAACGCACGATAGGCAATGCACGGCAAGGCAAGGAAAGGGTAACGCATGGGAAAGCACGGTCAGGCGAGGCAAGGCTAAGGAAAGCCAACGCAAGGCTAGGCAATGCACGGAAAGCAAGCAAGGAGTAACGGAATGCAAGGAAGGAAAGGGAAAGCAAGGGAAGGCAAGGGTAACGGAAGGAACGGCACGGCAAGGGGAAACAAGGCTAAGGCACGACAACGCACGCTAGGCAATGCACGGCAAGGGAAGGAAAGGGTAACGCATGGGAAAGCACGGTCAGGCGAGGTAAGGCTAAGGAAAGCCAACGCAAGGCTAGGCAATGCACGGAAAGCAAGCAAGGAGTAACGGAATGCAAGGAAGGAAAGGGAAAGCAAGGGAAGGCAAGGGTAACGGAAGGAACGGCACGGCAAGGGGTAACAAGGCTAAGGCACGACAACACACGGCTAGGAAATGCACGGCAAGGCAAGGAAAGGGTAACGCAAGGCAAGGCACGGTGAGGCTAGGCAAGGTTAATGCACGACTACGCAAGGCTAGGCAATGCACGACAATGCAAGGAAAGCTTAAAGCAAAGGAAGGCACGGTCAGGCGAGACAAGGCTAAGGCACGACAACGCAAGGCTAGGCAATGCACGGAAGGCCAGCAAAGAGTAACGGAAGGTAAGGAAGGCAAGGGAAAGCAAGGAAAGGCAAGGGTAACGGAAGGAACGGCACGGCAAGGGGAAACAAGGCTAAGGCACGACAACGCACGCTAGGCAATGCACGGCAAGGCAAGGAAAGGGTAACGCATGGGAAAGCACGGTCAGGCGAGGCAAGGCTAAGGCACGACAACGCAAGGCTAGGCAATGCACGGAAGGCAAGCAAAGAGTAACGGAAGGTAAGGAAGGAAAGGGAAAGCAAGGAAAGGCAAGTGTAACGGAAGGAACGGCACGGCAAGGGGAAACAAGGCTAAGGCACGACAAGGCACGGCTAGGCAATGCACGGCAAGGCAAGCAAACGGTAACGCATGGAAAGGCACGGTGAGGCTAGGCAAGGCTAATGCACGAAAACGCATGGCTAGGCGATGCACGACAATGCAAGGAAAGCTTAAAGCAAAGGAAGGCAAGGTCAGGCGAGATAAGGCTAAGGCACGACAACGCAAGGCTAGGAAATTCAGGGAAGGTAAGTAAAGTGTAACGGAAGGTAAGCAAGGCAAGGAAAAGGAAGGAAAGGCCAGGGTAACGGAAGGAACGGCACGGCAAGGGGAAACAAGGCTAAGGCACGGCAACGCAGGCTAGGCAATGCACGGCAAGGCAAGGAAAGAGTAACGCATGGGAAAGCACGTTCAGGCGAGGCAAGGCTAGGCGAGGCAACTAAACAACGCAAGGCTAGGCAATGCACGGAAGCAAGCAAAGAGTAACGGAAGGTAAGGCACGGTGAGGCTAGGCAAGGCTAATGCACGACAACGCAAGGCTAGGCAATGCACGACAATGCAAGTAAAGCTTAAAGCAAAGGAAGGCACGGTCAGGCGAGATAAGGCTAAGGCACGACAACGCAAGGCTAGGCAATGCACGGAAAGCAAGCAAAGAGTAACGGAACGCAAGGAAGGCAAGGGAAAGCAAGGGAAGGCAAGGGTAACGGAAGGAACGGCACGGCAAGGGGTAACAAGGCTAAGGCACGACAACGCAGGGCTAGGCAATGCACGGCAAGGCAAGGAAAGAGTAACGGAAGGAAAGGAAGGCAAGGCAAAGCCAGGCAAGGCAAGTGTAAGAAAAGGCACGCAACGGCAAGGGGAAACAAGGCTAAGGCACGACAACACACGGCTAGGAAATGCACGGCAAGGCAAGGAAAGGGTAACGCAAGGCAAGGCACGGTGAGGCTAGGCAAGGCTAATGCACGACAACGCAAGGCTAGGCAATGCACGACAATGCAAGTAAAGCTTAAAGCAAAGGAAGGCACGGTCAGGCGAGATAAGGCTAAGGCACGACAACGCAAGGCTAGGCAATGCACGGAAGGCAAGCAAAGAGTAACGGAAGGTAAGGAAGGCAAGGGAAAGCAAAGGAAAGGCAAGTGTAACGGAAGGAACGGCACGGCAAGGGGAAACAAGGCTAAGGCACGACAACGCACGCTAGGCAATGCACGGCAAGGCAAGGAAAGGGTAACGCATGGGAAAGCACGGTCAGGCGAGGCAAGGCTAAGGGAAAGCCAACGCAAGGCTAGGCAATGCACGGAAAGCAAGCAAGGAGTAACGGAATGCAAGGAAGGCAAGGGAAAGCAAGGGAAGGCAAGGGTAACGGAAGGAACGGCACGGCAAGGGGAAACAATGCTAAGGCACGACAACGCACGCTAGGCAATGCACGGCAAGGCAAGGAAAGGGTAACGCATGGGAAAGCACGGTCAGGCGAGGCAAGGCTAAGGAAAGCCAACGCAAGGCTAGGCAATGCACGGAAAGCAAGCAGGGAGTAACGGAATGCAAGGAAGGAAAGGGAAAGCAAGGGAAGGCAAGGGTAACGGAAGGAACGGCACGGCAAGGGGTAACAAGGCTAAGGCACGACAACACACGGCTAGGAAATGCACGGCAAGGCAAGGAAAGGGTAACGCAAGGCAAGGCACGGTGAGGCTAGGCAAGGATAATGCACGACAACGCAAGGCTAGGCAATGCACGACAATGCAAGGAAAGCTTAAAGCAAAGGAAGGCACGGTCAGGCGAGATAAGGCTAATGCACGACAACGCAAGGCTAGGCAATGCACGGAAGGCAAGCAAAGAGTAACGGAAAGTAAGGAAGGCAAGGGAAAGCAAAGAAAGGCAAGTGTAACGGAAGGAACGGCACGGCAAGGGGAAACAAGGCTAAGGCACGACAACGCACGCTAGGCAATGCACGGCAAGGCAAGGAAAGGGTAACGCATGGGAAAGCACGGTCAGGCGAGGCAAGCCTAAGGCATGACAACGCAAGGCTAGGCAATGCATGGAAGGCAAGCAAAGAGTAACGGAACGCAAGGAAGGCAAGGGAAAGCAAGGGAAGGCAAGGGTAACGGAAGGAACGGCACGGCAAGGGGTAACAAGGCTAAGGCACGACAACGCAGGGCTAGGCAATGCACGGCAAGGCAAGGAAAGAGTAACGGAAGGAAAGGAAGGCAAGGCAAAGCCAGGCAAGGCAAGTGTAACAAAAGGCACGCAACGGCAAGGGGAAACAAGGCTAAGGCACGACAACACACGGCTAGGAAATGCACGGCAAGGCAAGGAAAGGGTAACGCAAGGCAAGGCACGGTGAGGCTAGGCAAGGCTAATGCACGACAACGCAAGGCTAGGCAAGGCACGACAATGCAAGTAAAGCTTAAAGCAAAGGAAGGCACGGTCAGGCGAGATAAGACTAAGGAACGACAACGCAAGGCTAGGCAATGAAGGGAAGGCAAACAATGAGTAACGGAAGGTAAGGAAGGCAAGGGAAAGCAAGGAAAGGCAATGGTAACGGAAGGAACGGCACGGCAAGGGGAAACAAGTCTAAGGCACGACAACGCACGCTAGGCAATGCACGGCAAGGCAAGGCAAGGGTAACGCATGGGAAAGCACGGTCAGGGGAGGCAAGGCTAAGGCACGACAACGCAAGGCTTGGAAATGCACAGAAGGCAAGCAAAGGGTAACGGAAGGTAAGGAAGGCAAGGGAAAGCAAAGAAAGGCAAGTGTAACGGAAGGAACGGCACGGCAAGGGGAAACAAGGCTAAGGCACGACAACGCACGCTAGGCAATGCACGGCAAGTCAAGGCAAGGGTAACGCATGGGAAAGCACGGTCAGGCGAGGCAAGGCTAAGGAAAGCCAACGCAAGGCTAGGCAATGCACGGAAAGCAAGCAAGGAGTAACGGAATGCAAGGAAGGAAAGGGAAAGCAAGGGAAGGCAAGGGTAACGGAAGGAACGGCACGGCAAGGGGTAACAAGGCTAAGGCACGACAACAGACGGCTAGGAAATGCACGGCAAGGCAAGGAAAGGGTAACGCAAGGCAAGGCACGGTGAGGCTAGGCAAGGTTAATGCACGACAACGCAAGATTAGGCAATGCACGACAATGCAAGGAAAGCTTAAAGTAAAGGAAGGCACGGTCAGGCGAAATAAGGCTAAGGCACGACAACGCAAGGCTAGGCAATTCAGGGAAGGCAAGCAAAGAGTAACGGAAGGTAAGCAAGGCAAGGAAAAGGAAGGAAAGGCCAGGGTAACGGAAGGAACGGCACGGCAAGGGGAAACAAGTCTAAGGCACGACACCGAACGCTAGGCAATGAACGGCAAGGCAAGGCAAGGGTAACGCATTTGAAAGCACGGTCAGGCGAGGCAACACTAAGGCACGACAACGCAAGGCTAGGCAATGCACGGAAGGCAAGCAAAGAGTAACGGAAGGTAAGGAAGGCAAGGGAAAGGAAGGAAAGGCAAGTGTAACGGAAGGAACGGCACGGCAAGCGGAAACAAGGCTAAGGCACGACAACGCACGGCTAGGCAATGCACGGAAGGGCAAGGAAAGGGTAACGCATGGGAAAGCACGGTCAGGCGATGCAAGGCTAAGGCATGACAACGCAAGGCTAGGCAATGCACGGAAAGCAAGCAAAGAGTAACGGAACGCAAGGAAGGCAAGGGAAAGCAAGGGAAGGCAAGGGTAACGGAAGGAACGGCACTGTAAGGGGTAACAAGTCTAAGGCACGGCAACGCAGGGCTAGGCAATGCACGGCAAGGCAAGGAAAGGGTAACGCAGGGGAAGGCACGGTCAGGTGAGGCAAGGATAAGGCACGACAATGCAAGGCTAGGCAATGCACGGCAAGGCAAGGAAAGAGTAACGGAAGGAAAGGAAGGCAAGTCAAAGCCAGGAAAGGCTAGTGTAACAAAAGGCACGCCACGGCAAGGGGAAACAAGGCTAAGGCACGACAACGCACGGCTAGGCAATGCACGGCAAGGCAAGGAAAGGGTAACGCAAGGCAAGGCACGGTGAGGCTAGGCAAGGCTAATGCACGACAACGCAAGGCTAGGCAATGCACGACAATGCAAGGAAAGCTTAAAGCAAAGGAAGGCACGGTCAGGCGAGATAAGGCTAAGGCACGACAACGCAAGGCTAGGCAATGCAGGGAAGGGAAGCAAAGAGTAACGGAAGGTAAGCAAGGCAAGGAAAAGCAAGGAAAGGCAAGGGTAACGGAAGGAATTGCACGGCAAGGGGAAACAAGGCTAAGGCACGGCAACGCAGGCTGGGCAATGCACGGCAAGGCAAGGAAAGTGTAACGCATGGGAAAGCACGTTCAGGCGAGGCAAGGCTAAGGCACGACAACGCAAGGCTAGGCAATGCACGGAAGGCAAGCAAAGAGTAACGGAAGTTAAGGAAGGCAAGGGAAAGCAAAGAAAGGCAAGTGTAACGGAAGGAACTGCACGGCAAGGGGAAACAAGGCTAAGGCACGACAACGCACGGCTAGGCAATGCACGGCAAGGCAAGCAAAGGGTAACGCAAGGCAATGCACGGTGAGGCTAGACAAGGCTAATGCACGAAAACGCAAGGCTAGGCAATGCACGACAATGCAAGGAAAGCTTAAAGCAAAGGAAGGCAAGGTCAGGCGAGATAAAGCAAAGGCACGACAACGCAAGGCTAGGCAATTCAGGGAAGGCAAGCAAAGAGTAACGGAAGGTAAGGAAGGCAAGGAAAAGCAAGGAAAGGCAAGTGTAACGGAAGGAACGGCACGGCAAGGGGCAACAAGGCTAAGGCACGACAACGCACGCTAGGCAATGAACGGCAAGGCAAGGAAAGGGTAACGCATGGGAAAGCACGGTCAGGCGAGGCAAGGCTAAGGCACGACAACGCAAGGCTAGGCAATGCACGGAAGGCAAGCAAAGAGTAACGGAAGGTAAGGAAGGCAAGGGAAAGCAAGGAAAGGCAAGTGTAACGGAAGGAACGGCACGGCAAGGGGCAACAAGGCTAAGGCACGACAACGCACTCTAGGCAATGCACGGCAAGGCAAGGAAAGGGTAACGCATGGGAAAGCACGGTCAGGCGAGGCAAGGCTAAGGCATGACAACGCAAGGCTAGGCAATGCACGGAAAGCAAGCAAAGAGTAACGGAACGCAAGGAAGGCAAGGGAAAGCAAGGGAAGGCAAGGGAAACGGAAGGAACGGCACGGCAAGGGGTAAGAAGGCTAAGGCACGACAACGCAGGGCTAGGCAATGCACGGCAAGGCAAGAAAAGGGTAACGCATGGGAAAGCACGGTCAGCCGAGGCAAGGCTAAGGAAAGCCAACGCAAGGCTAGGCAATGCACGGAAAGCAAGCAAGGAGTAACGGAATGCAAGGAAGGAAAGGGAAAGCAAGGGAAGGCAAGGGTAACGGAAGGAACGGCACGGCAAGGGCAAACAAGGCTAAGGCACGACAACGCACGCTAGGCAATGCACGGCAAGGCAAGGAAAGGGTAACGCAAGGCAAGGCACGGTGAGGCGAGGCAAGGCTAAGGAAAGCCAACGCAAGGCTAGGCAATGCACGGAAAGCAAGCAAGGAGTAACGGAATGCAAGGAAGGAAAGGGAAAGCAAGGGAAGGCAAGGGTAATGGAAGGAACGGCACGGCAAGGGGTAACAAGGCTAAGGCACGACAACACACGGCTAGGAAATGCACGGCAAGGCAAGGAAAGGGTAACGCAAGGCAAGGCACGGTGAGGCTAGGCAAGGCTAATGCACGACAACGCAAGGCTAGGCAATGCACGACAAAGCAAGGAAAGCTTAAAGCAAAGGAAGGCACGGTCAGGCGAGACAAGGCTAAGGCACGACAACGCAAGGCTAGGCAATGCACGGAAGGCAAGCAAAGAGTAACGGAAGGTAAGCAAGGCAAGGAAAAGGAAGGAAAGGCCAGTGTAACGGAAGGAACGGCACGGCAAGCGGAAACAAGGCTAAGGCACGACAACGCAAGTCTAGGCAATGCACGGAAGGGCAAGGAAAGGGTAACGCATGGGAAAGCACGGTCAGGCGATGCAAGGCTAAGGCATGACAACGCAAGGCTAGGCAATGCACGGAAGGCAAGCAAAGAGTAACGGAACGCAAGGAAGGCAAGGGAAAGCAAGGGAAGGCAAGGGTAACGGAAGGAACGGCACTGTAAGGGGTAACAAGTCTAAGGCACGGCAACGCAGGGGTAGGCAATGCACGGCAAGGCAAGGAAAGGGTAACGCAGGGGAAGGCACGGTCAGGTGAGGCAAGGATAAGGCACGACAATGCAAGGCTAGGCAATGCACGGCAAGGCAAGGAAAGAGGAACGGAAGGAAAGGAAGGCAAGTCAAAGCCAGGAAAGGCAAGTGTAACAAAAGGCACGCCACGGCAAGGGGAAACAAGGCTAAGGCACGACAACGCACGGCTAGGCAATGCACGGCAAGGCACGGAAAGGGTAACGCAAGGCAAGGCACGGTGAGGCTAGGCAAGGCTAATGCACGACAACGCAAGGCTAGGCAATGCACGACAATGCAAGGAAAGCTTAAAGCAAAGGAAGGCACGGTCAGGCGAGATAAGGCTAAGGCACGACAACGCAAGGCTAGGCAATGCAGGGAAGGGAAGCAAAGAGTAACGGAAGGTAAGCAAGGCAAGGAAAAGCAAGGAAAGGCAAGGGTAACGGAAGGAATTGCACGGCAAGGGGAAACAAGGCTAAGGCACGGCAACGCAAGGCTAGGCAATGCACGGAAGGCAAGCAAAGAGTAACGGAAGTTAAGGAAGGCAAAGGAAAGCAAAGAAAGGCAAGTGTAACGGAAGGAACTGCACGGCAAGGGGAAACAAGGCTAAGGCACGACAACGCACGGCTAGGCAATGCACGGCAAGGCAAGCAAAGGGTAACGCAAGGCAATGCACGGTGAGGCTAGACAAGGCTAATGCACGAAAACGCAAGGCTAGGCAATGCACGACAATGCAAGGAAAGCTTAAAGCAAAGGAAGGCAAGGTCAGGCGAGATAAGGCAAAGGCACGACAACGCAAGGCTAGGCAATTCAGGGAAGGCAAGCAAAGAGTAACGGAAGGTAAGGAAGGCAAGGAAAAGCAAGGAAAGACAAGGGTAACGGAAGGAACGGCACGGCAAGGGGGAAGAAGTGTAAGGCACGGCACCGAACGCTAGGCAATGAACGGCAAGGCAAGGAAAGGGTAACGCATGGGAAAGCAAGGAAACGGTCAGGCGAGGGGCAAGGCTAAGGCACGACAACGCAAGGCTAGGCAATGCACGGAAGGCAAGCAAAGAGTAACGGAACGCAAGGAAGGCAAGGGAAAGCAAGGGAAGGCAAGGGAAACGGAAGGAACGGCACGGCAAGGGGTAAGAAGGCTAAGGCACGACAACGCAGGGCTAGGCAATGCACGGCAAGGCAAGGAAATGGTAACGCAGGGGAAGGCACGGTCAGGTGAGGCAAGGATAAGGCACGACAATGCAAGGCTAGGCAATGCACGACAATGCAAGGAAAGCTTAAAGCAAAGGAAGGCACGGTCAGGCGAGATAAGGCTAAGGCACGACAACGCAAGGCTAGGCAATGCACGGAAGGCAAGCAAAGAGTAACGGAAGGTAAGGAAGGCAAGGGAAAGCAAAGAAAGGCAAGTGTAACGGAAGGAACGGCACGGCAAGTGGAAACAAGGCTAAGGCACGACAACGCACGCTAGGCAATGCACGGCAAGGCAAGGAAAGGGTATCGCATGGGAAAGCACGGTCAGGCGAGGCAAGGCTAAGGAAAGCCAACGCAAGGCTAGGCAATGCACGGAAAGCAAGCAAGGAGTAACGGAATGCAAGGAAGGAAAGGGAAAGCAAGGGAAGGCAAGGGTAACGGAAGGAACGGCACGGCAAGGGGTAACAAGGCTAAGGCACGACAACACACGGCTAGGAAATGCACGGCAAGGCAAGGAAAGGGTAACGCAAGGCAAGGCACGGTGAGGCTAGGCAAGGCTAATGCACGACAACGCAAGGCTAGGCAATACACGACAATGCAAGGAAAGCTTAAAGCAAAGGAAGGCACGGTCAGGCGAGACAAGGCTAAGGCACGACAACGCAAGGCTAGGCAATGCACGGAAGGAAGCAAAGAGTAACGGAAGGTAAGGAAGGCAAGGGAAAGCAAGGAAAGGCAATGGTAACGGAAGGAACGGCACGGCAAGGGGAAACAAGGCTAAGGCACGACAACGCACGCTAGGCAATGCACGGCAAGGCAAGGAAAGGGTAACGCATGGGAAAGCACGGTCAGGCGAGGCAAGGCTAAGGCACGACAACCCAAGGCTAGGCAATGCACGGAAGGCAAGCAAAGAGAAACGGAAGGTAAGGAAGGAAAGGGAAAGCAAAGAAAGGCAAGTGTAACGGAAGGAACGGCACGGCAAGGGGAAACAAGGCTAAGGCACGACAAGGCACGGCTAGGCAATGCACGGCAAGGCAAGCAAACGGTAACGCAAGGAAAGGCACGGTGAGGCTAGGCAAGGCTAATGCACGAAAACGCATGGCTAGGCGATGCACGACAATGCAAGGAAAGCTTAAAGCAAAGGAAGGCAAGGTCAGGCGAGATAAGGCTAAGGCACGACAACACAAGGCTAGGAAATTCAGGGAAGGCAAGTAAAGAGTAACGGAAGGTAAGCAAGGCAAGGAAAAGGAAGGAAAGGCCAGGGTAACGGAAGGAACGGCACGGCAAGGGGAAACAAGGCTAAGGCACGACAACGCAGGCTAGGCAATGCACGGCAAGGCAAGGAAAGGGTAACGCATGGGAAAGCACGTTCAGGCGAGGCAAGGCTAAGGCACAACAACGCAAGGCTAGGCAATGCACGGAAGCAAGCAAAGAGTAACGGAAGGTAAGGAAGGCAAGGGAAAGGAAGGAAAGGCAAGTGTAACGGAAGGAACGGCACGGCAAGGGGAAACAAGGCTAAGGCACGACAACGCACGGCTAGGCAATGCACGGCAAGGCAAGGAAAGGGTAACGCATGGGAAAGCACGGTCAGGCGATGCAAGGCAAAGGCATGACAACGCAAGGCTAGGCAATGCACGGAAAGCAAGCAAAGAGTAACGGAACGCAAGGAAGGCAAGGGAAAGCAAGGGAAGGCAAGGGTAACGGAAGGAACGTCACGGCAAGGGGTAACAAGGTTAAGGCACGGCAACGCAGGGTTAGGCAATGCACGGCAAGGCAAGGAAAGGGTAACGCAGGGGAAGGCACGGTCAGGTGAGGCAAGGGTAAGGCACGACAATGCAAGGCTAGGCAATGCACGGCAAGGCAAGGAAAGAGTACCGGAAGGAAAGGAAGGCAAGGCAAAGCCAGGCAAGGCAAGTGTAACAAAAGGCACGCCACGGCAAGGGGAATCAAGGCTAAGGCACGACAACGCACGGCTAGGCAATGCACGGCAAGGCAAGGAAAGGGTAACGCAAGGCAAGGCACGGTGAGGCTAGGCAAGGCTAATGCACGACAACGCAAGGCTAGGCAATGCACGACAATGCAAGGAAAGCTTAAAGCAAAGGAAGGCACGGTCAGGCGAGATAAGGCTAAGGCACGACAACGCAAGGCTAGGCAATGCACGGAAGGCAAGCAAAGAGTAACGGAAGGTAAGGAAGGCAAGGGAAAGCAAAGAAAGGCAAGTGTAACGGAAGGAACGGCACGGCAAGGGGAAACAAGGCTATGGCACGACAACGCAGGGCTAGGCAATGCACGGCAAGGCAAGGAAAGGGTAACGCAAGGGAAAGCACGGTCAGCGAGGCAAGGCTAAGGAAAGCCAACGCAAGGCTAGGCAATGCACGGAAAGCAAGCAAGGAGTAACGGAATGCAAGGAAGGAAAGGGAAAGCAAGGGAAGGCAAGGGTAACGGAAGGAACGGCACGGCAAGGGGAAACAAGGCTAAGGCACGACAACGCACGCTAGGCAATGCACGGCAAGGGAAGGAAAGGGTAACGCATGGGAAAGCACGGTCCTGCGAGGTAAGGCTAAGGAAAGCCAACGCAAGGCTAGGCAATGCACGGAAAGCAAGCAAGGAGTAACGGAATGCAAGGAAGGAAAGGGAAAGCAAGGGAAGGCAAGGGTAACGGAAGGAACGGCACGGCAAGGGGTAACAAGGCTAAGGCACGACAACACACGGCTAGGAAATGCACGGCAAGGCAAGGAAAGGGTAACGCAAGGCAAGGCACGGTGAGGCTAGGCAAGGTTAATGCACGACAACGCAAGGCTAGGCAATGCACGACAATGCAAGGAAAGCTTAAAGCAAAGGAAGGCACGGTCAGGCGAGACAAGGCTAAGGCACGACAACGCAAGGCTAGGCAATGCACGGAAGGCAAGCAAAGAGTAACGGAAGGTAAGGAAGGCAAGGGAAAGCAAGGAAAGGCAATGGTAACGGAAGGAACGGCACGGCAAGGGGAAACAAGGCTAAGGCACGACAACGCACGCTAGGCAATGCACGGCAAGGCAAGGAAAGGGTAACGCATGGGAAAGCACGGTCAGGCGAGGCAAGGCTAAGGCACGACAACCCAAGGCTAGGCAATGCACGGAAGGCAAGCAAAGAGAAACGGAAGGTAAGGAAGGAAAGGGAAAGCAAAGAAAGGCAACTGTAACGGAAGGAACGGCACGGCAAGGGGAAACAAGGCTAACGCACGACAAGGCACGGCTAGGCAATGCACGGCAACGCAAGCAAACGGTAACGCAAGGAAAGGCACGGTGAGGCTAGGCAAGGCTAATGCACGAAAACGCATGGCTAGGCGATGCACGACAATGCAAGGAAAGCTTAAAGCAAAGGAAGGCAAGGTCAGGCGAGATAAGGCTAAGGCACGACAACGCAAGGCTAGGAAATTCAGGGAAGGCAAGTAAAGAGTAACGGAAGGTAAGCAAGGCAAGGAAAAGGAAGGAAAGGCCAGGGTAACGGAAGGAACGGCACGGCAAGGGGAAACAAGGCTAAGGCACGGCAACGCAGGCTAGGCAATGCACGGCAAGGCAAGGAAAGGGTAACGCATGGGAAAGCACGTTCAGGCGAGGCAAGGCTAAGGCACAACAACGCAAGGATAGGCAATGCACGGAAGCAAGCAAAGAGTAACGGAAGGTAAGGCACGGTGAGGCTAGGCAAGGCTAATGCACGACAACGCAAGGCTAGGCAATGCACGACAATGCAAGTAAAGCTTAAAGCAAAGGAAGGCACGGTCAGGCGAGATAAGGCTAAGGCACGACAACGCAAGGCTAGGCAATGCACGGAAAGCAAGCAAAGAGTAACGGAACGCAAGGAAGGCAAGGGAAAGCAAGGGAAGGCAAGGGTAACGGAAGGAACGGCACGGCAAGGGGTAACAAGGCTAAGGCACGACAACACACGGCTAGGAAATGCACGGCAAGGCAAGGAAAGGGTAACGCAAGTCAAGGCACGGTGAGGCTAGGCAAGGTTAATGCACGACCACGCAAGGCTAGGCAATGCAAGACAATGCAAGGAAAGCTTAAAGCAAAGGAAGGCACGGTCAGGCGAGATAAGGCTAAGGCACGACAACGCAAGGCTAGGCAATTCAGGGAAGGCAAGCAAAGAGTAACGGAAGGTAAGCAAGGCAAGGAAAAGGAAGGAAAGGCCAGGGTAACGGAAGAAACGGCACGGCAATGGGAAACAAGTCTAAGGCACGACACCGAACGCTAGGCAATGAACGGCAAGGCAAGGAAAGGGTAACGCATTTGAAAGCACGGTCAGGCGAGGCAACGCTAAGGCACGACAACGCAAGGCTAGGCAATGCACGGAAGGCAAGCAAAGAGTAACGGAAGGTAAGGAAGGCAAGGGAAAGCAAGGAAAGGCAAGTGTAACGGAAGGAACGGCACGGCAAGGGGAAACAAGGCTAAGGCACGACAACGCACGCTAGGCAATGCACGGCAAGGCAAGGAAAGGGTAACGCATGGGAAAGCACGGTCAGGCGAGGCAAGGCTAAGGCATGACAACGCAAGGCTAGGCAATGCACGGAACGCAAGCAAAGAGTAACGGAACGCAAGGAAGGCAAGGGAAAGCAAGGGAAGGCAAGGGTAAGGGAAGGAACGGCACGGCAAGGGGTAAGAATGCTAAGGCACGACAACGCAGGGCTAGGCAATGCACGGCAAGGCAAGGAAAGGGTAACGCAGGGGAAGGCACGGTCAGGTGAGGCAAGGATAAGGCACGACAATGCAAGGCTAGGCAATGCACGGCAAGGCAAGGAAAGAGTAACGGAAGGAAAGAAAGGCAAGGCAAAGCCAGGCAAGGCAAGTGTAACAAAAGGCACGCCACGGCAAGGGGAATCAAGGCTAAGGCACGACAACGCACGGCTAGGCAATGCACGGCAAGGCAAGGAAAGGGTAACGCAAGGCAAGGCACGGTGAGGCTAGGCAAGGTTAATGCACGACAACGCAAGGCTAGGCAATGCACGACAATGCAAGGAAAGCTTAAAGCAAAGGAAGGCACGGTCAGGCGAGATAAGGCTAAGGCACGACAACGCAAGGCTAGGCAATGCACGGAAGGCAAGCAAAGAGTAACGGAAGGTAAGGAAGGCAAGGGAAAGCAAAGAAAGGCAAGTGTAACGGAAGGAACGGCACGGCAAGGGGAAACAAGGCTAAGGCACGACAACGCACGCTAGGCAATGCACGGCAAGGCAAGGAAAGGGTAACGCATGGGAAAGCACGGTCAGGCGAGGCAAGCCTAAGGCATGACAACGCAAGGCTAGGCAATGCACGGAAAGCAAGCAAAGAGTAACGGAACACAAGGAAGGCAAGGGAAAGCAAGGGAAGGCAAGGGTAACGGAAGGAACGGCACGGCAAGGGGTAACAAGGCTAAGGCACGACAACGCAGGGCTAGGCAATGCACGGCAAGGCAAGGAAAGAGTAACGGAAGGAAAGGAAGGCAAGGCAAAGCCAGGCAAGGCAAGTGTAACAAAAGGCACGCAACGGCAAGGGGAAACAAGGCTAAGGCACGACAAGGCACGGCTAGGCAATGCACGGCAAGGCAAGCAAACGGTAACGCAAGGAAAGGCACGGTGAGGCTAGGCAAGGCTAATGCACGAAAACGCATGGCTAGGCGATGCACGACAATGCAAGGAAAGCTTAAAGCAAAGGAAGGCAAGGTCAGGCGAGATAAGGCTAAGGCACGACAACGCAAGGCTAGGAAATTCAGGGAAGGCAAGTAAAGAGTAACGGAAGGTAAGCAAGGCAAGGAAAAGGAAGGAAAGGCCAGGGTAACGGAAGGAACGGCACGGCAAGGGGAAACAAGGCTAAGGCACGGCAACGCAGGCTAGGCAATGCACGGCAAGGCAAGGAAAGGGTAACGCATGGGAAAGCACGTTCAGGCGAGGCAAGGCTAAGGCACAACAACGCAAGGCTAGGCAATGCACGGAAGCAAGCAAAGAGTAACGGAAGGTAAGGAAGGCAAGGGAAAGGAAGGAAAGGCAAGTGTAACGGAAGGAACGGCACGGCAAGGGGAAACAAGGCTAAGGCACGACAACGCACGGCTAGGCAATGCACGGCAAGGCAAGGAAAGGGTAACGCATGGGAAAGCACGGTCAGGCGATGCAAGGCAAAGGCATGACAACGCAAGGCTAGGCAATGCACGGAAAGCAAGCAAAGAGTAACGGAACGCAAGGAAGGCAAGGGAAAGCAAGGGAAGGCAAGGGTAACGGAAGGAACGTCACGGCAAGGGGTAACAAGGTTAAGGCACGGCAACGCAGGGTTAGGCAATGCACGGCAAGGCAAGGAAAGGGTAACGCAGGGGAAGGCACGGTCAGGTGAGGCAAGGGTAAGGCACGACAATGCAAGGCTAGGCAATGCACGGCAAGGCAAGGAAAGAGTACCGGAAGGAAAGGAAGGCAAGGCAAAGCCAGGCAAGGCAATTGTAACAAAAGGCACGCCACGGCAAGGGGAATCAAGGCTAAGGCACGACAACGCACGGCTAGGCAATGCACGGCAAGGCAAGGAAAGGGTAACGCAAGGCAAGGCACGGTGAGGCTAGGCAAGGCTAATGCACGACAACGCAAGGCTAGGCAATGCACGACAATGCAAGGAAAGCTTAAAGCAAAGGAAGGCACGGTCAGGCGAGATAAGGCTAAGGCACGACAACGCAAGGCTAGGCAATGCACGGAAGGCAAGCAAAGAGTAACGGAAGGTAAGGAAGGCAAGGGAAAGCAAAGAAAGGCAAGTGTAACGGAAGGAACGGCACGGCAAGGGGAAACAAGGCTATGGCACGACAACGCAGGGCTAGGCAATGCACGGCAAGGCAAGGAAAGGGTAACGCAAGGGAAAGCACGGTCAGCGAGGCAAGGCTAAGGAAAGCCAACGCAAGGCTAGGCAATGCACGGAAAGCAAGCAAGGAGTAACGGAATGCAAGGAAGGAAAGGGAAAGCAAGGGAAGGCAAGGGTAACGGAAGGAACGGCACGGCAAGGGGAAACAAGGCTAAGGCACGACAACGCACGCTAGGCAATGCACGGCAAGGGAAGGAAAGGGTAACGCATGGGAAAGCACGGTCCTGCGAGGTAAGGCTAAGGAAAGCCAATGCAAGGCTAGGCAATGCACGGAAAGCAAGCAAGGAGTAACGGAATGCAAGGAAGGAAAGGGAAAGCAAGGGAAGGCAAGGGTAACGGAAGGAACGGCACGGCAAGGGGTAACAAGGCTAAGGCACGACAACACACGGCTAGGAAATGCACGGCAAGGCAAGGACAGGGTAACGCAAGGCAAGGCACGGTGAGGCTAGGCAAGGTTAATGCACGACAACGCAAGGCTAGGCAATGCACGACAATGCAAGGAAAGCTTAAAGCAAAGGAAGGCACGGTCAGGCGAGACAAGGCTAAGGCACGACAACGCAAGGCTAGGCAATGCACGGAAGGCAAGCAAAGAGTAACGGAAGGTAAGGAAGGCAAGGGAAAGCAAGGAAAGGCAATGGTAACGGAAGGAACGGCACGGCAAGGGGAAACAAGGCTAAGGCACGACAACGCACGCTAGGCAATGCACGGCAAGGCAAGGAAAGGGTAACGCATGGGAAAGCACGGTCAGGCGAGGCAAGGCTAAGGCACGACAACCCAAGGCTAGGCAATGCACGGAAGGCAAGCAAAGAGAAACGGAAGGTAAGGAAGGAAAGGGAAACCAAAGAAAGGCAACTGTAACGGAAGGAACGGCACGGCAAGGGGAAACAAGGCTAACGCACGACAAGGCACGGCTAGGCAATGCACGGCAACGCAAGCAAACGGTAACGCAAGGAAAGGCACGGTGAGGCTAGGCAAGTCTAATGCACGAAAACGCATGGCTAGGCGATGCACGACAATGCAAGGAAAGCTTAAAGCAAAGGAAGGCAAGGTCAGGCGAGATAAGGCTAAGGCACGACAACGCAAGGCTAGGAAATTCAGGGAAGGCAAGTAAAGAGTAACGGAAGGTAAGCAAGGCAAGGAAAAGGAAGGAAAGGCCAGGGTAACGGAAGGAACGGCACGGCAAGGGGAAACAAGGCTAAGGCACGGCAACGCAGGCTAGGCAATGCACGGCAAGGCAAGGAAAGGGTAACGCATGGGAAAGCACGTTCAGGCGAGGCAAGGCTAAGGCACAACAACGCAAGGATAGGCAATGCACGGAAGCAAGCAAAGAGTAACGGAAGGTAAGGCACGGTGAGGCTAGGCAAGGCTAATGCACGACAACGCAAGGCTAGGCAATGCACGACAATGCAAGTAAAGCTTAAAGCAAAGGAAGGCACGGTCAGGCGAGATAAGGCTAAGGCACGACAACGCAAGGCTAGGCAATGCACGGAAAGCAAGCAAAGAGTAACGGAACGCAAGGAAGGCAAGGGAAAGCAAGGGAAGGCAAGGGTAACGGAAGGAACGGCACGGCAAGGGGTAACAAGGCTAAGGCACGACAACACACGGCTAGGAAATGCACGGCAAGGCAAGGAAAGGGTAACGCAAGTCAAGGCACGGTGAGGCTAGGCAAGGTTAATGCACGACCACGCAAGGCTAGGCAATGCAAGACAATGCAAGGAAAGCTTAAAGCAAAGGAAGGCACGGTCAGGCGAGATAAGGCTAAGGCACGACAACGCAAGGCTAGGCAATTCAGGGAAGGCAAGCAAAGAGTAACGGAAGGTAAGCAAGGCAAGGAAAAGGAAGGAAAGGCCAGGGTAACGGAAGAAACGGCACGGCAATGGGAAACAAGTCTAAGGCACGACACCGAACGCTAGGCAATGAACGGCAAGGCAAGGAAACGGTAACGCATTTGAAAGCACGGTCAGGCGAGGCAACGCTAAGGCACGACAACGCAAGGCTAGGCAATGCACGGAAGGCAAGCAAAGAGTAACGGAAGGTAGGGAAGGCAAGGGAAAGCAAGGGAAGGCAAGGGTAAGGGAAGGAACGGCACGGCAAGGGGTAAGAATGCTAAGGCACGACAACGCAGGGCTAGGCAATGCACGGCAAGGCAAGGAAAGGGTAACGCAGGGGAAGGCACGGTCAGGTGAGGCAAGGATAAGGCACGACAATGCAAGGCTAGGCAATGCACGGCAAGGCAAGGAAAGAGTAACGGAAGGAAAGAAAGGCAAGGCAAAGCCAGGCAAGGCAAGTGTAACAAAAGGCACGCCACGGCAAGGGGAATCAAGGCTAAGGCACGACAACGCACGGCTAGGCAATGCACGGCAAGGCAAGGAAAGGGTAACGCAAGGCAAGGCACGGTGAGGCTAGGCAAGGTTAATGCACGACAACGCAAGGCTAGGCAATGCACGACAATGCAAGGAAAGCTTAAAGCAAAGGAAGGCACGGTCAGGCGAGATAAGGCTAAGGCACGACAACGCAAGGCTAGGCAATGCACGGAAGGCAAGCAAAGAGTAACGGAAGGTAAGGAAGGCAAGGGAAAGCAAAGAAAGGCAAGTGTAACGGAAGGAACGGCACGGCAAGGGGAAACAAGGCTAAGGCACGACAACGCACGCTAGGCAATGCACGGCAAGGCAAGGAAAGGGTAACGCATGGGAAAGCACGGTCAGGCGAGGCAAGCCTAAGGCATGACAACGCAAGGCTAGGCAATGCACGGAAAGCAAGCAAAGAGTAACGGAACACAAGGAAGGCAAGGGAAAGCAAGGGAAGGCAAGGGTAACGGAAGGAACGGCACGGCAAGGGGTAACAAGGCTAAGGCACGACAACGCAGGGCTAGGCAATGCACGGCAAGGCAAGGAAAGAGTAACGGAAGGAAAGGAAGGCAAGGCAAAGCCAGGCAAGGCAAGTGTAACAAAAGGCACGCAACGACAAGGGGAAACAAGGCTAAGGCACGACAACACACGGCTAGGAAATGCACGGCAAGGCAAGGAAAGGGTAACGCAAGGCAAGGCACGGTGAGGCTAGGCAAGGCTAATGCACGACAACGCAAGGCTAGGCAAGGCACGACAATGCAAGTAAAGCTTAAAGCAAAGGAAGGCACGGTCAGGCGAGATAAGGCTAAGGAACGACAACGCAAGGCTAGGCAATGAAGGGAAGGCAAGCAAAGAGTAACGGAAGGTAAGGAAGGCAAGGGAAAGCAAGGAAAGGCAATGGTAACGGAAGGAACGGCACGGCAAGGGGAAACAAGTCTAAGGCACGACAACGCACGCTAGGCAATGCACGGCAAGGCAAGGAAGGGTAACGCATGGGAAAGCACGGTCAGGGGAGGCAAGGCTAAGGCACGACAACGCAAGGCTTGGCAATCCACAGAAGGCAAGCAAAGAGTAACGGAAGGTAAGGAAGGCAAGGGAAAGCAAAGAAAGGCAAGTGTAACGGAAGGAACGGCACGGCAAGGGGAAACAAGGCTAAGGCACGACAACGCACGCTAGGCAATGCACGGCAAGGCAAGGCAAGGGTAACGCATGGCAAAGCACGGTCAGGCGAGGCAAGGCTAAGGAAAGCCAACGCAAGGCTAGGCAATGCACGGAAAGCAAGCAAGGGGTAACGGAATGCAAGGAAGGAAAGGGAAAGCAAGGGAAGGCAAGGGTAACGGAAGGAACGGCACGGCAAGGGGTAACAAGGCTAAGGCACGACAACAGACGGCTAGGAAATGCACGGCAAGGCAAGGAAAGGGTAACGCAAGGCAAGGCACGGTGAGGCTAGGCAAGGTTAATGCACGACAACGCAAGGCTAGGCAATGCACGACAATGCAAGGAAAGCTTAAAGCAAAGGAAGGCACGGTCAGGCGAGATAAGGCTAAGGCACGACAACGCAAGGGTAGGCAATTCAGGGAAGGCAAGCAAAGAGTAACGGAAGGCAAGCAAGGCAAGGAAAAGGAAGGAAAGGCCAGGGTAACGGAAGGAACGGCACTGCAAGGGGAAACAAGTCTAAGGCACGACACCGAACGCTAGGCAATGAACGGCAAGGCAAGGAAACGGTAACGCATTTGAAAGCACGGTCAGGCGAGGCAACGCTAAGGCACGACAACGCAAGGCTAGGCAATGCACGGAAGGCAAGCAAAGAGTAACGGAAGGTAAGGAAGGCAAGGGAAAGGAAGGAAAGGCAAGTGTAACGGAAGGAACGGCACGGCAAGCGGTAACAAGGCTAAGGCACGACAACGCACGGCTAGGCAATGCACGGAAGGGCAAGGAAAGGGTAACGCATGGGAAAGCACGGTCAGGCGATGCAAGGCTAAGGCATGACAACGCAAGGCTAGGCAATGCACGGAAAGCAAGCAAAGAGTAACGGAACGCAAGGAAGGCAAGGGAAAGCAAGGGAAGGCAAGGGTAACGGAAGGAACGGCACTGTAAGGGGTAACAAGTCTAAGGCACGGCAACGCAGGGCTAGGCAATGCACGGCAAGGCAAGGAAAGGGTAACGCAAGGGAAAGCACGGTCAGGCGAGGCAAGGCTAAGGAAAGCCAACGCAAGGCTAGGCAATGCACGGAAAGCAAGCAAGGAGTAACGGAATGCAAGGAAGGAAAGGGAAAGCAAGGGAAGGCAAGGGTAACGGAAGGAACGGCACGGCAAGGGGTAACAAGGCTAAGGCACGACAACGCAGGGCTAGGCAATGCACGGCAAGGCAAGGAAAGAGTAACGGAAGGAAAGGAAGGCAAGGCAAAGCCAGGCAAGGCAAGCTGTAACAAAAGGAAGGCAACGGCAGGCGAAACAAGGCTAACGCACGACAACACACGGCTAGGAAATGCACGGCAAGGCAAGGAAAGGGTAACGCAAGGCAAGACGGTGAACAAGGCTAATGGTAACGCAAGGCTAGGCAAGGCACGACAATGCAAGTAAAGCTTAAAGCAAAGG
Organism: Macrotis lagotis; assembly: GCF_037893015.1. NCBI lineage: Eukaryota > Metazoa > Chordata > Mammalia > Peramelemorphia > Peramelidae > Macrotis > Macrotis lagotis. Next base: position 667,400 of record NW_027421927.1, read on the forward strand.
AAGGCACGGTCAGGCGAGATAACTAAGGAACGGCAAGGCTAGGCAATGCAAGCAAAGGCGGAAGGTAAGGAAGGCAAGGGAAACAAGGCTAACGGCACGGCAACGCAAGGCTAGGCAATGCACGGCAAGGCAAGGAAAGGGTAACGCATGGGAAAGCACGGTCAGGGGAGGCAAGGCTAAGGCACGACAACGCAAGGCTTGGCAATCCACAGAAGGCAAGCAAAGAGTAACGGAAGGTAAGGAAGGCAAGGGAAAGCAAAGAAAGGCAAGTGTAACGGAAGGAACGGCACGGCAAGGGGAAACAAGGCTAAGGCACGACAACGCACGCTAGGCAATGCACGGCAAGGCAAGGCAAGGGTAACGCATGGGAAAGCACGGTCAGGCGAGGCAAGGCTAAGGAAAGCCAACGCAAGGCTAGGCAATGCACGGAAAGCAAGCAAGGAGTAACGGAATGCAAGGAAGGAAAGGGAAAGCAAGGGAAGGCAAGGGTAACGGAAGGAACGGCACGGCAAGGGGTAACAAGGCTAAGGCACGACAACAGACGGCTAGGAAATGCACGGCAAGGCAAGGAAAGGGTAACGCAAGGCAAGGCACGGTGAGGCTAGGCAAGGTTAATGCACGACAACGCAAGGCTAGGCAATGCACGACAATGCAAGGAAAGCTTAAAGCAAAGGAAGGCACGGTCAGGCGAGATAAGGCTAAGGCACGACAACGCAAGGGTAGGCAATTCAGGGAAGGCAAGCAAAGAGTAACGGAAGGCAAGCAAGGCAAGGAAAAGGAAGGAAAGGCCAGGGTAACGGAAGGAACGGCACTGCAAGGGGAAACAAGTCTAAGGCACGACACCGAACGCTAGGCAATGAACGGCAAGGCAAGGAAAGGGTAACGCATTTGAAAGCACGGTCAGGCGAGGCAACGCTAAGGCACGACAACGCAAGGCTAGGCAATGCACGGAAGGCAAGCAAAGAGTAACGGAAGGTAAGGAAGGCAAGGGAAAGGAAGGAAAGGCAAGTGTAACGGAAGGAACGGCACGGCAAGCGGAAACAAGGCTAAGGCACGACAACGCACGGCTAGGCAATGCACGGAAGGGCAAGGAAAGGGTAACGCATGGGAAAGCACGGTCAGGCGATGCAAGGCTAAGGCATGACAACGCAAGGCTAGGCAATGCACGGAAAGCAAGCAAAGAGTAACGGAACGCAAGGAAGGCAAGGGAAAGCAAGGGAAGGCAAGGGTAACGGAAGGAACGGCACTGTAAGGGGTAACAAGTCTAAGGCACGGCAACGCAGGGCTAGGCAATGCACGGCAAGGCAAGGAAAGGGTAACGCAGGGGAAGGCACGGTCAGGTGAGGCAAGGATAAGGCACGACAATGCAAGGCTAGGCAATGCACGGCAAGGCAAGGAAAGAGTAACGGAAGGAAAGGAAGGCAAGTCAAAGCCAGGAAAGGCAAGTGTAACAAAAGGCACGCCACGGCAAGGGGAAACAAGGCTAAGGCACGACAACGCACGGCTAGGCAATGCACGGCAAGGCAAGGAAAGGGTAACGCAAGGCAAGGCACGGTGAGGCTAGGCAAGGCTAATGCACGACAACGCAAGGCTAGGCAATGCACGACAATGCAAGGAAAGCTTAAAGCAAAGGAAGGCACGGTCAGGCGAGATAAGGCTAAGGCACGACAACGCAAGGCTAGGCAATGCAGGGAAGGGAAGCAAAGAGTAACGGAAGGTAAGCAAGGCAAGGAAAAGCAAGGAAAGGCAAGGGTAACGGAAGGAATTGCACGGCAAGGGGAAACAAGGCTAAGGCACGGCAACGCAGGCTGGGCAATGCACGGCAAGGCAAGGAAAGGGTAACGCATGGGAAAGCACGTTCACGCGAGGCAAGGCTAAGGCACGACAACGCAAGGCTAGGCAATGCACGGAAGGCAAGCAAAGAGTAACGGAAGGTAAGGAAGGCAAGGGAAAGCAAGGAAAGGCAAGTGTAACGGAAGGAACGGCACGGCAAGGGGAAACAAGGCTATGGCACGACAACGCAGGGCTAGGCAATGCACGGCAAGGCAAGGAAAGGGTAACGCAAGGGAAAGCACGGTCAGGCGAGGCAAGGCTAAGGAAAGCCAACGCAAGGCTAGGCAATGCACGGAAAGCAAGCAAGGAGTAACGGAATGCAAGGAAGGAAAGGGAAACAAGGGAAGGCAAGGGTAACGGAAGGAACGGCACGGCAAGGGGTAACAAGGCTAAGGCACGACAACAGACGGCTAGGAAATGCACGGCAAGGCAAGGAAAGGGTAACGCAAGGCAAGGCACGGTGAGGCTAGGCAAGGTTAATGCACGACAACGCAAGGCTAGGCAATGCACGACAATGCAAGGAAAGCTTAAAGCAAAGGAAGGCACGGTCAGGCGAGATAAGGCTAAGGCACGACAACGCAAGGGTAGGCAATTCAGGGAAGGCAAGCAAAGAGTAACGGAAGGCAAGCAAGGCAAGGAAAAGGAAGGAAAGGCCAGGGTAACGGAAGGAACGGCACGGCAAGGGGAAACAAGTCTAAGGCACGACACCGAACGCTAGGCAATGAACGGCAAGGGAAGGAAAGGGTAACGCATTTGAAAGCACGGTCAGGCGAGGCAACGCTAAGGCACGACAACGCAAGGCTAGGCAATGCACGGAAGGCAAGCAAAGAGTAACGGAACGCAATGAAGGCAAGGGAAAGCAAGGGAAGGCAAGGGTAACGGAAGGAACGGCACTGTAAGGGGTAACAAGTCTAAGGCACGGCAACGCAGGGCTAGGCAATGCACGGCAAGGCAAGGAAAGGGTAACGCAGGGGAAGGCACGGTCAGGTGAGGCAAGGATAAGGCACGACAATGCAAGGCTAGGCAATGCACGGCAAGGCAAGGAAAGAGTAACGGAAGGAAAGGAAGGCAAGTCAAAGCCAGGAAAGGCAAGTGTAACAAAAGGCACGCCACGGCAAGGGGAAACAAGGCTAAGGCACGACAACGCACGGCTAGGCAATGCACGGCAAGGCAAGGAAAGGGTAACGCAAGGCAAGGCACGGTGAGGCTAGGCAAGGCTAATGCACGACAACGCAAGGCTAGGCAATGCACGACAATGCAAGGAAAGCTTAAAGCAAAGGAAGGCACGGTCAGGCGAGATAAGGCTAAGGCACGACAACGCAAGGCTAGGCAATGCAGGGAAGGGAAGCAAAGAGTAACGGAAGGTAAGCAAGGCAAGGAAAAGCAAGGAAAGGCAAGGGTAACGGAAGGAATTGCACGGCAAGGGGAAACAAGGCTAAGGCACGGCAACGCAGGCTGGGCAATGCACGGCAAGGCAAGGAAAGGGTAACGCATGGGAAAGCACGTTCAGGCGAGGCAAGGCTAAGGCACGACAACGCAAGGCTAGGCAATGCACGGAAGGCAAGCAAAGAGTAACGGAAGGTAAGGAAGGCAAGGGAAAGCAAGGAAAGGCAAGTGTAACGGAAGGAACGGCACGGCAAGGGGCAACAAGGCTAAGGCACGACAACGCACGCTAGGCAATGCACGGCAAGGCAAGGAAAGGGTAACGCATGGGAAAGCACGGTCAGGCGAGGCAAGGCTAAGGCATGACAACGCAAGGCTAGGCAATGCACGGAAAGCAAGCAAAGAGTAACGGAACGCAAGGAAGGCAAGGGAAAGCAAGGGAAGGCAAGGGAAACGGAAGGAACGGCACGGCAAGGGGTAAGAAGGCTAAGGCACGACAACGCAGGGCTAGGCAATACACGGCAAGGCAAGGAAAGGGTAACGCAGGGGAAGGCACGGTCAGGTGAGGCAAGGATAAGGCACGACAATGCAAGGCTAGGCAATGCACGGCAAGGCAAGTAAAGAGTAACGGAAGGAAAGGAAGGCAAGGCAAAGCCAGGCAAGGCAAGTGTAACAAAAGGCACGCCACGGCAAGGGGAATCAAGGCTAAGGCACGACAACGCACGCTAGTCAATGCACGGCAAGGCAAGGAAAGGGTAACGCAAGGCAAGGAACGGTGAGGCTAGGCAAGGCTAATGCACGACAACGCAAGGAAAGGCAATGCACGACAATGCAAGGAAAGCTTAAAGCAAAGGAAGGCACGGTCAGGCGAGATAAGGCTAAGGCACGACAACGCAAGGCTAGGCAATGCACGGAAGGCAAGCAAAGAGTAACGGAAGGTAAGGAAGGCAAGGGAAAGCAACGAAAGGCAAGTGCAACGGAAGGAACGGCACGGCAAGGGGAAACAAGGCAAAGGCACGACAACGCACGCTAGGCAATGCACGGCAAAGCAAGGAAAGGTTAACGCATGGGAAAGCACGGTCAGGCGAGGCAAGCCTAAGGCATGACAACGCAAGGCTAGGCAATGCACGGAAAGCAAGCAAAGAGTAACGGAACGCAAGGAAGGCAAGGGAAAGCAAGGGAAGGCAAGGGTAATGGAAGGAAAGGCACGGCAAGGGGTAACAAGGCTAAGGCACGACAACGCAGGGCTAGGCAATGCACGGCAAGGCAAGGAAAGAGTAACGGAAGGAAAGGAAGTCAAGGCAAAGCCAGGCAAGGCAAGTGTAACAAAAGGCACGCAACGGCAAGGGGAAACAAGGCTAAGGCACGACAACACACGGCTAGGAAATGCACGGCAAGGCAAGGAAAGGGTAACGCAAGGCAAGGCACGGTGAGGCTAGGCAAGGCTAATGCACGACAACGCAAGGCTAGGCAATGCACGACAATGCAAGTAAAGCTTAAAGCAAAGGAAGGCACGGTCAGGCGAGATAAGGCTAAGGCACGACAACGCAAGGCTAGGCAATGCACGGAAGGCAAGCAAAGAGTAACGGAAGGTAAGGAAGGCAAGGGAAAGCAAAGAAAGGCAAGTGTAACGGAAGGAACGGCACGGCAAGGGGAAACAATCCTAAGGCACGACAACGCACGCTAGGCAATGCACGGCAAGGCAAGGAAAGGGTAACGCATGGGAAAGCACGGTCAGCCGAGGCAAGGCTAAGGAAAGCCAACGCAAGGCTAGGCAATGCACGGAAAGCAAGCAAGGAGTAACGGAATGCAAGGAAGGAAAGGGAAAGCAAGGGAAGGCAAGGGTAACGGAAGGAACGGCACGGCATGGGGAAACTAGGCTAAGGCACGACAACGCACGCTAGGCAATGCACGGCAAGGCAAGGAAAGGGTAACGCATGGGAAAGCACGGTCAGGCGAGGCAAGGCTAAGGAAAGCCAACGCAAGGCTAGGCAATGCACGGAAAGCAAGCAAGGAGTAACGGAATGCAAGGAAGGAAAGGGAAAGCAAGGGAAGGCAAGGGTAACGGAAGGAACGGCACGGCAAGGGGTAACAAGGCTAAGGCACGACAACACACGGCTAGGAAATGCACGGCAAGGCAAGGAAAGGGTAACGCAAGGCAAGGCACGGTGAGGCTAGGCAAGGCTAATGCACGACAACGCAAGGCTAGGCAATGCACGACAATGCAAGTAAAGCTTAAAGCAAAGGAATGCACGGTCAGGCGAGATAAGGCTAAGGCACGACAACGCAAGGCTAGGCAATGCACGGAAAGCAAGCAAAGAGTAACGGAACGCAAGGAAGGCAGGGGAAAGCAAGGGAAGGCAAGGGTAACGGAAGGAACGGCACGGCAAGGGGTAACAAGGCTAAGGCACGACAACGCAGGGCTAGGCAATGCACGGCAAGGCAAGGAAAGAGTAACGGAAGGAAAGGAAGGCAAGGCAAAGCCAGGCAAGGCAAGTGTAACAAAAGGCACGCAACGGCAAGGGGAAACAAGGCTAAGGCACGACAACACACGGCTAGGAAATGCACGGCAAGGCAAGGAAAGGGTAACGGAAGGCAAGGCACGGTGAGGCTAGGCAAGGCTAATGCACGACAACGCAAGGCTAGGCCATGCACGACAATGCAAGTAAAGCTTAAAGCAAAGGAAGGCACGGTCAGGCGAGATAAGGCTAAGGCACGACAACGCAAGGCTAGGCAATGCACGGAAGGCAAGCAAAGAGTAACGGAAGGTAAGGAAGGCAAGGGAAAGCAAAGAAAGGCAAGTGTAACGGAAGGAACGGCACGGCAAGGGGAAACAAGGCTAAGGCACGACAACGCACGCTAGGCAATGCACGGCAAGGCAAGGAAAGGGTAACGCATGGGAAAGCACGGTCAGGCGAGGCAAGGCTAAGGAAAGCCAACGCAAGAATAGGCAATGCACGGAAAGCAAGCAAGGAGTAACGGAATGCAAGGAAGGAAAGGGAAAGCAAGGGAAGGCAAGGGTAACGGAAGGAACGGCACGGCAAGGGGTAACAAGGCTAAGGCACGACAACAGACGGCTAGGAAATGCACGGCAAGGCAAGGAAAGGGTAACGCAAGGCAAGGCACGGTGAGGCTAGGCAAGGTTAATGCACGACAACGCAAGGCTAGGCAATGCACGACAATGCAAGGAAAGCTTAAAGCAAAGGAAGGCACGGTCAGGCGAGATAAGGCTAAGGCACGACAACGCAAGGGTAGGCAATTCAGGGAAGGCAAGCAAAGAGTAACGGAAGGCAAGCAAGGCAAGGAAAAGGAAGGAAAGGCCAGGGTAACGGAAGGAACGGCACTGCAAGGGGAAACAAGTCTAAGGCACGACACCGAACGCTAGGCAATGAACGGCAAGGCAAGGAAAGGGTAACGCATTTGAAAGCACGGTCAGGCGAGGCAAGGCTAAGGCACGACAACGCAAGGCTAGGCAATGCACGGAAGGCAAGCAAAGAGTAACGGAAGGTAAGGAAGGCAAGGGAAAGGAAGGAAAGGCAAGTGTAACGGAAGGAACGGCACGGCAAGCGGAAACAAGGCTAAGGCACGACAACGCACGGCTAGGCAATGCACGGAAGGGCAAGGAAAGGGTAACGCATGGGAAAGCACGGTCAGGCGATGCAAGGCTAAGGCATGACAACGCAAGGCTAGGCAATGCACGGAAAGCAAGCAAAGAGTAACGGAACGCAAGGAAGGCAAGGGAAAGCAAGGGAAGGCAAGGGTAACGGAAGGAACGGCACTGTAAGGGGTAACAAGTCTAAGGCACGGCAACGCAGGGCTAGGCAATGCACGGCAAGGCAAGGAAAGGGTAACGCAGGGGAAGGCACGGTCAGGTGAGGCAAGGATAAGGCACGACAATGCAAGTCTAGGCAATGCACGGCAAGGCAAGGAAAGAGTAACGGAAGGAAAGGAAGGCAAGTCAAAGCCAGGAAAGGCAAGTGTAACAAAAGGCACGCCACGGCAAGGGGAAACAAGGCTAAGGCACGACAACGCACGGCTAGGCAATGCACGGCAAGGCAAGGAAAGGGTAACGCAAGGCAAGGCACGGTGAGGCTAGGCAAGGCTAATGCACGACAACGCAAGGCTAGGCAATGCACGACAATGCAAGGAAAGCTTAAAGCAAAGGAAGGCACGGTCAGGCGAGATAAGGCTAAGGCACGACAACGCAAGGCTAGGCAATGCAGGGAAGGGAAGCAAAGAGTAACGGAAGGTAAGCAAGGCAAGGAAAAGCAAGGAAAGGCAAGGGTAACGGAAGGAATTGCACGGCAAGGGGAAACAAGGCTAAGGCACGGCAACGCAGGCTGGGCAATGCACGGCAAGGCAAGGAAAGGGTAACGCATGGGAAAGCACGTTCAGGCGAGGCAAGGCTAAGGCACGACAACGCAAGGCTAGGCAATGCACGGAAGGCAAGCAAAGAGTAACGGAAGGTAAGGAAGGCAAGGGAAAGCAAGGAAAGGCAAGTGTAACGGAAGGAACGGCACGGCAAGGGGAAACAAGGCTATGGCACGACAACGCAGGGCTAGGCAATGCACGGCAAGGCAAGGAAAGGGTAACGCAAGGGAAAGCACGGTCAGGCGAGGCAAGGCTAAGGAAAGCCAACGCAAGGCTAGGCAATGCACGGAAAGCAAGCAAGGAGTAACGGAATGCAAGGAAGGAAAGGGAAAGCAAGGGAAGGCAAGGGTAACGGAAGGAACGGCACGGCAAGGGGTAACAAGGCTAAGGCACGACAACAGACGGCTAGGAAATGCACGGCAAGGCAAGGAAAGGGTAACGCAAGGCAAGGCACGGTGAGGCTAGGCAAGGTTAATGCACGACAACGCAAGGCTAGGCAATGCACGACAATGCAAGGAAAGCTTAAAGCAAAGGAAGGCACGGTCAGGCGAGATAAGGCTAAGGCACGACAACGCAAGGGTAGGCAATTCAGGGAAGGCAAGCAAAGAGTAACGGAAGGCAAGCAAGGCAAGGAAAAGGAAGGAAAGGCCAGGGTAACGGAAGGAACGGCACGGCAAGGGGAAACAAGTCTAAGGCACGACACCGAACGCTAGGCAATGAACGGCAAGGCAAGGAAAGGGTAACGCATTTGAAAGCACGGTCAGGCGAGGCAACGCTAAGGCACGACAACGCAAGGCTAGGCAATGCACGGAAGGCAAGCAAAGAGTAACGGAAGGTAAGGAAGGCAAGGGAAAGGAAGGAAAGGCAAGTGTAACGGAAGGAACGGCACGGCAAGCGGAAACAAGGCTAAGGCACGACAACGCACGGCTAGGCAATGCACGGAAGGGCAAGGAAAGGGTAACGCATGGGAAAGCACGGTCAGGCGATGCAAGGCTAAGGCATGACAACGCAAGGCTAGGCAATGCACGGAAAGCAAGCAAAGAGTAACGGAACGCAAGGAAGGCAAGGGAAAGCAAGGGAAGGCAAGGGTAACGGAAGGAACGGCACTGTAAGGGGTAACAAGTCTAAGGCACGGCAACGCAGGGCTAGGCAATGCACGGCAAGGCAAGGAAAGGGTAACGCAGGGGAAGGCACGGTCAGGTGAGGCAAGGATAAGGCACGACAATGCAAGGCTAGGCAATGCACGGCAAGGCAAGGAAAGAGTAACGGAAGGAAAGGAAGGCAAGTCAAAGCCAGGAAAGGCAAGTGTAACAAAAGGCACGCCACGGCAAGGGGAAACAAGGCTAAGGCACGACAACGCACGGCTAGGCAATGCACGGCAAGGCAAGGAAAGGGTAACGCAAGGCAAGGCACGGTGAGGCTAGGCAAGGCTAATGCACGACAACGCAAGGCTAGGCAATGCACGACAATGCAAGGAAAGCTTAAAGCAAAGGAAGGCACGGTCAGGCGAGATAAGGCTAAGGCACGACAACGCAAGGCTAGGCAATGCAGGGAAGGGAAGCAAAGAGTAACGGAAGGTAAGCAAGGCAAGGAAAAGCAAGGAAAGGCAAGGGTAACGGAAGGAATTGCACGGCAAGGGGGAAACAAGGCTAAGGCACGGCAACGCAGGCTGGGCAATGCACGGCAAGGCAAGGAAAGGGTAACGCATGGGAAAGCACGTTCAGGCGAGGCAAGGCTAAGGCACGACAACGCAAGGCTAGGCAATGCACGGAAGGCAAGCAAAGAGTAACGGAAGGTAAGGAAGGCAAGGGAAAGCAAGGAAAGGCAAGTGTAACGGAAGGAACGGCACGGCAAGGGGCAACAAGGCTAAGGCACGACAACGCACGCTAGGCAATGCACGGCAAGGCAAGGAAAGGGTAACGCATGGGAAAGCACGGTCAGGCGAGGCAAGGCTAAGGCATGACAACGCAAGGCTAGGCAATGCACGGAAAGCAAGCAAAGAGTAACGGAACGCAAGGAAGGCAAGGGAAAGCAAGGGAAGGCAAGGGAAACGGAAGGAACGGCACGGCAAGGGGTAAGAAGGCTAAGGCACGACAACGCAGGGCTAGGCAATACACGGCAAGGCAAGGAAAGGGTAACGCAGGGGAAGGCACGGTCAGGTGAGGCAAGGATAAGGCACGACAATGCAAGGCTAGGCAATGCACGGCAAGGCAAGTAAAGAGTAACGGAAGGAAAGGAAGGCAAGGCAAAGCCAGGCAAGGCAAGTGTAACAAAAGGCACGCCACGGCAAGGGGAATCAAGGCTAAGGCACGACAACGCACGGCTAGGCAATGCACGGCAAGGCAAGGAAAGGGTAACGCAAGGCAAGGCACGGTGAGGCTAGGCAAGGCTAATGCACGACAACGCAAGGAAAGGCAATGCACGACAATGCAAGGAAAGCTTAAAGCAAAGGAAGGCACGGTCAGGCGAGATAAGGCTAAGGCACGACAACGCAAGGCTAGGCAATGCACGGAAGGCAAGCAAAGAGTAACGGAAGGTAAGGAAGGCAAGGGAAAGCAAAGAAAGGCAAGTGTAACGGAAGGAACGGCACGGCAAGGGGAAACAAGGCAAAGGCACGACAACGCACGCTAGGCAATGCACGGCAAGGCAAGGAAAGAGTAACGCATGGGAAAGCACGGTCAGGCGAGGCAAGCCTAAGGCATGACAACGCAAGGCTAGGCAATGCACGGAAAGCAAGCAAAGAGTAACGGAACGCAAGGAAGGCAAGGGAAAGCAAGGGAAGGCAAGGGTAATGGAAGGAAAGGCACGGCAAGGGGTAACAAGGCTAAGGCACGACAACGCAGGGCTAGGCAATGCACGGCAAGGCAAGGAAAGAGTAACGGAAGGAAAGGAAGGCAAGGCAAAGCCAGGCAAGGCAAGTGTAACAAAAGGCACGCAACGGCAAGGGGAAACAAGGCTAAGGCACGACAACACACGGCTAGGAAATGCACGGCAAGGCAAGGAAAGGGTAACGCAAGGCAAGGCACGGTGAGGCTAGGCAAGGCTAATGCACGACAACGCAAGGCTAGGCAATGCACGACAATGCAAGTAAAGCTTAAAGCAAAGGAAGGCACGGTCAGGCGAGATAAGGCTAAGGCACGACAACGCAAGGCTAGGCAATGCACGGAAGGCAAGCAAAGAGTAACGGAAGGTAAGGAAGGCAAGGGAAAGCAAAGAAAGGCAATTGTAACGGAAGGAACGGCACGGCAAGGGGAAACAAGCCTAAGGCACGACAACGCACGCTAGGCAATGCACGGCAAGGCAAGGAAAGGGTAACGCATTGGAAAGCACGGTCAGCCGAGGCAAGGCTAAGGAAAGCCAACGCAAGGCTAGGCAATGCACGGAAAGCAAGCAAGGAGTAACGGAATGCAAGGAAGGAAAGGGAAAGCAAGGGAAGGCAAGGGTAACGGAAGGAACGGCACGGCATGGGGAAACTAGGCTAAGGCACGACAACGCACGCTAGGCAATGCACGGCAAGGCAAGGAAAGGATAACGCATGGGAAAGCACGTTCAGGCGAGGCAAGGCTAAGGAAAGCCAACGCAAGGCTAGGCAATGCACGGAAAGCAAGCAAGGAGTAACGGAATGCAAGGAAGGAAAGGGAAAGCAAGGGAAGGCAAGGGTAACGGAAGGAACGGCACGGCAAGGGGTAACAAGGCTAAGGCACGACAACACACGGCTAGGAAATGCACGGCAAGGCAAGGAAAGGGTAACGCAAGGCAAGGCACGGTGAGGCTAGGCAAGGCTAATGCACGACAACGCAAGGCTAGGCAATGCACGACAATGCAAGTAAAGCTTAAAGCAAAGGAATGCACGGTCAGGCGAGATAAGGCTAAGGCACGACAACGCAAGGCTAGGCAATGCACGGAAAGCAAGCAAAGAGTAACGGAACGCAAGGAAGGCAGGGGAAAGCAAGGGAAGGCAAGGGTAACGGAAGGAACGGCACGGCAAGGGGTAACAAGGCTAAGGCACGACAACGCAGGGCTAGGCAATGCACGGCAAGGCAAGGAAAGAGTAACGGAAGGAAAGGAAGGCAAGGCAAAGCCAGGCAAGGCAAGTGTAACAAAAGGCACGCAACGGCAAGGGGAAACAAGGCTAAGGCACGACAACACACGGCTAGGAAATGCACGGCAAGGCAAGGAAAGGGTAACGGAAGGCAAGGCACGGTGAGGCTAGGCAAGGCTAATGCACGACAACGCAAGGCTAGGCCATGCACGACAATGCAAGTAAAGCTTAAAGCAAAGGAAGGCACGGTCAGGCGAGATAAGGCTAAGGCACGACAACGCAAGGCTAGGCAATGCACGGAAGGCAAGCAAAGAGTAACGGGGAAAGGCAAGGGAAAGCAAAGAAAGGCAAGTGTAACGGAAGGAACGGCACGGCAAGGGGAAACAAGGCTAAGGCACGACAACGCACGCTAGGCAATGCACGGCAAGGCAAGGAAAGGGTAACGCATGGGAAAGCACGGTCAGGCGAGGCAAGGCTAAGGAAAGCCAACGCAAGAATAGGCAATGCACGGAAAGCAAGCAAGGAGTAACGGAATGCAAGGAAGGAAAGGGAAAGCAAGGGAAGGCAAGGGTAACGGAAGGAACGGCACGGCAAGGGGAAACAAGGCTAAGGCACGACAACGCACGCTAGGCAATGCACGGCAAGGCAAGGACAGGGTAACGCATGGGAAAGCACGGTCAGGCGAGGCAAGGCTAAGGCACGACAACCCAATGCTAGGCAATGCACGGAAGGCAAGCAAAGAGAAACGGAAGGTAAGGAAGGAAAGGGAAAGCAAAGAAAGGCAAGTGTAACGGAAGGAACGGCACGGCAAGGGGAAACAAGGCTAAGGCACGACAAGGCACGGCTAGGCAATGCACGGCAAGGCAAGCAAACGGTAACGCAAGGAAAGGCACGGTGAGGCTAGGCAAGGCTAATGCACGAAAACGCATGGCTAGGCGATGCACGACAATGCAAGGAAAGCTTAAAGCAAAGGAAGGCAAGGTCAGGCGAGATAAGGCTAAGGCACGACAACGCAAGGCTAGGAAATTCAGGGAAGGCAAGCAAAGAGTAACGGAAGGTAAGGAAGGCAAGGGAAAGCAAGGAAAGGCAATGGTAACGGAAGGAACAGCACGGCAAGGGGAAACAAGGCTAAGGCACGGCAACGCAGGCTAGGCAATGCACGGCAAGGCAAGGAAAGGGTAACGCATGGGAAAGCCCGGTCAGGCGAGGCAAGGCTAAGGCACGACAACCCAAGGCTAGGCAATGCACGGAAGGCAAGCAAAGAGTAACGGAAGGTAAGGAAGGCAAGGGAAAGCAAGGAAAGGCAAGTGTAACAAAAGGCACGCCACGGCAAGGGGAATCAAGGCTAAGGCACGACAACGCACGGCTAAGAAATGCACGGCAAGGCAAGGAAAGGGTAACGCAAGGCAAGGCACGGTGAGGCTAGGCAAGGCTAATGCACGACAACGCAAGGCTAGGCAATGCACGACAATGCAAGGAAAGCTTAAAGCAAAAGAAGGCAAGGTCAGGCGAGATAAGGCTAAGGCACGACAACGCAAGGCTAGGAAATTCAGGGAAGGCAAGTAAAGAGTAACGGAAGGTAAGCAAGGCAAGGAAAAGGAAGGAAAGGCCAGGGTAACGGAAGGAACGGCACGGCAAGGGGAAACAAGGCTAAGGCACGGCAACGCAGGCTAGGCAATGCACGGCAAGGCAAGGAAAGGGTAACGCATGGGAAAGCACGGTCAGGCGAGGCAAGCCTAAGGCATGACAACGCAAGGCTAGGCAATGTACGGAAAGCAAGCAAAGAGTAACGGAACGCAAGGAAGGCAAGGGAAAGCAAGGGAAGGCAAGGGTAACGGAAGGAACGGCACGGCAAGGGGTAACAAGGCTAAGGCACGACAACGCAGGGCTAGGCAATGCACGGCAAGGCAAGGAAAGAGTAACGGAAGGAAAGGAAGGCAAGGCAAAGCCAGGCAAGGCAAGTGTAACAAAAGGCACGCAACGGCAAGGGGAAACAAGGCTAAGGCACGACAACACACGGCTAGGAAATGCACGGCAAGGCAAGGAAAGTGTAACGCAAGGCAAGGCACGGTGAGGCTAGGCAAGGCTAATGCACGACAACGCAAGGCTAGGCAAGGCACGACAATGCAAGTAAAGCTTAAAGCAAAGGAAGGCACGGTCAGGCGAGATAAGGCTAAGGAACGACAACGCAAGTCTAGGCAATGCAGGGAAGGTAAGCAAAGAGTAACGGAAGGTAAGGAAGGCAAGGTAAAGCAAGGAAAGGCAATGGTAACGGAAGGAACGGCACGGCAAGGGGAAACAAGTCTAAGGCACGACAACGCACGCTAGGCAATGCACGGCAAGGCAAGGAAAGGGTAACGCATGGGAAAGCACGGTCAGGGGAGGCAAGGCTAAGGCACGACAACGCAAGGCTTGGCAATGCACGGAAGGCAAGCAAAGAGTAACGGAAGGTAATGAAGGCAAGGGAAAGCAAAGAAAGGCAAGTGTAACGGAAGGAACGGCACGGCAAGGGGAAACAAGGCTAAGGCACGACAACGCACGCTAGGCAATGCACGGCAAGGCAAGGCAAGGGTAACGCATGGGAAAGCACGGTCAGGCGAGGCAAGGCTAAGGAAAGCCAACGCAAGGCTAGGCAATGCACGGAAAGCAAGCAAGGAGTAACGGAATGCAAGGAAGGAAAGGGAAAGCAAAGGAAGGCAAGGGTAACGGAAGGAACGGCACGGCAAGGGGTAACAAGGCTAAGGCACGATAACGCACGCTAGGCAATGCACGGCAAGGCAAGGAAAGGGTAACGCAAGGCAAGGCACGGTGAGGCTAGGCAAGGTTAATGCACGACAACGCAAGGCTAGGCAATGCACGACAATGCAAGGAAAGCTTAAAGCAAAGGAAGGCACGGTCAGGCGAGATAAGGCTAAGGCACGACAACGCAAGGCTAGGCAATTCAGGGAAGTCAAGCAAAGAGTAACGGAAGGTAAGCAAGGCAAGGAAAAGGAAGGAAAGGCCAGGGTAACGGAAGGAACGGCACGGCAAGGGGAAACAAGTCTAAGGCACGACACCGAACGCTAGGCAATGAACGGCAAGGCAAGGAAAGGGTAACGCATTTGAAAGCACGGTCACGCGAGGCAACGCTAAGGCACGACAACGCAAGGCTAGGCAATGCACGGAAGGCAAGCAAAGAGTAACGGAAGGTAAGGAAGGCAAGGGAAAGGAAGGAAAGGCAAGTGTAACGGAAGCAACGGCACGGCAAGGGGAAACACGGCTAAGGCACGACAACGCACGGCTAGGCAATGCACGGAAAGGCAAGGAAAGGGTAACGCATGGGAAAGCACGGTCAGGCGATCTAAGGCTAAGGCATGACAACGCAAGGCTAGGCAATGCACGGAAAGCAAGCAAAGTGTAACGGAACGCAAGGAAGTCAAGGGAAAGCAAGGGAAGGCAAGGGTAACGGAAGGAACGGCACTGTAAGGGGTAACAAGTCTAAGGCACGGCAACGCAGGGCTAGGCAATGCACGGCAAGGCAAGGAAAGGGTAACGCAGGGGAAGGCACGGTCAGGTGAGGCAAGGATAAGGCACGACAATGCAAGGCTAGGCAATGCACGGCAAGGCAAGGAAAGAGTAACGGAAGGAAAGGAAGGCAAGTCAAAGCCAGGAAAGGCAAGTGTAACAAAAAGCACGCCACGGCAAGGGGAAACAAGGCTAAGGAACGACAACGCACGGCTAGGCAATGCACGGCAAGGCAAGGAAAGGGTAAAGCAAGGCAAGGCATGGTGAGGATAGGCAAGGCTAATGCACGACAACGCAAGGCTAGGCAATGCACGACAATGCAAGGAAAGCTTAAAGCAAAGGAAGGCACGGTCAGGCGAGATAAGGCTAAGGCACGACAACGCAAGGCTAGGCAATGCAGGGAAGGGAAGCAAAGAGTAACGGAAGGTAAGCAAGGCAAGGAAAAGCAAGGAAAGGCAAGGGTAACGGAAGGAATTGCACGGCAAGGGGAAACAAGGCTAAGGCACGGCAACGCAGGCTGGGCAATGCACGGCAAGGCAAGGAAAGGGTAACGCATGGGAAAGCACGTTCAGGCGAGGCAAGGCTAAGGCACGTCAACGCAAGGCTAGGCAATGCACGGCAAGGCAAGCAAAGGGTAACGCAAGGCAATGCACGGTGAGGCTAGACAAGGCTAATGCACGAAAACGCAAGGCTAGGCAATGCACGACAATGCAAGGGAAGCTTAAAGCAAAGGAAGGCAAGGTCAGGCGAGATAAGTCAAAGGCACGACAACGCAAGGCTAGGCAATTCAGGGAAGGCAAGCAAAGAGTAACGGAAGGTAAGGAAGGCAAGGAAAAGCAAGGAAAGGCAAGGGTAACGGAAGGAACGGCACGGCAAGGGGGAAGAAGTGTAAGGCACGACACCGAACGCTAGGCAATGAACGGCAAGGCAAGGAAAGGGTAACGCATGGGAAAGCACGGTCAGGCGAGGCAAGGCTAAGGAACGACAACGCAAGGCTAGGCAATGCACGGAAGGCAAGCAAAGAGTAACGGAAGGTAAGGAAGGCAAGGGAAAGCAAGGAAAGGCAAGTGTAACGGAAGGAACGGCACGGCAAGGGGCAACAAGGCTAAGGCACGACAACGCACGCTAGGCAATGCACTGCAAGGCAAGGAAAGGGTAACGCATGGGAAAGCACGGTCAGGCGAGGCAAGGCTAAGGCATGACAACGCAAGGCTAGGCAATGCACGGAAAGCAAGCAAAGAGTAACGGAACGCAAGGAAGGCAAGGGAAAGCAAGGGAAGGCAAGGGAAACGGAAGGAACGGCACGGCAAGGGGTAAGAAGGCTAAGGCACGACAACGCAGGGCTAGGCAATGCACGGCAAGGCAAGGAAAGGGTAACGCAGGGGAAGGCACGGTCAGGTAAGGCAAGGATAAGGCACGACAATGCAAGGCTAGGCAATGCACGGCAAGGCAAGTAAAGAGTAACGAAAGGAAAGGAAGGCAAGGCAAAGCCAGGCAAGGCAAGTGTAACAAAAGGCACGCCACGGCAAGGGGAATCAAGGCTAAGGCACGACAACGCACGGCTAGGCAATGCACGGCAAGGCAAGGAAAGGGTAACGCAAGGCAAGGCACGGTGAGGCTAGGCAAGGCTAATGCACGACAACGCAAGGCTAGGCAATGCACGACAATGCAAGGAAAGCTTAAAGCAAAGGAAGGCACGGTCAGGCGAGATAAGGCTAAGGCACGACAACGCAAGGCTAGGCAATGCACGGAAGGCAAGCAAAGAGTAACGGAAGGTAAGGAAGGCAAGGGAAAGCAAAGAAAGGCAAGTGTAACGGAAGGAACGGCACGGCAAGGGGAAACAAGGCTAAGGCACGGCAACGCAGGCTAGGCAATGCACGGCAAGGCAAGGAAAGGGTAACGCATGGGAAAGCACGTTCAGGCGAGGCAAGGCTAAGGCACAACAACGCAAGGCTAGGCAATACACGGAAGCAAGCAAAGAGTAACGGAAGGTAAGGAAGGCAATGGAAAGGAAGGAAAGGCAAGTGTAACGGAAGGAACGGCACGGCAAGCGGAAACAAGGCTAAGGCACGACAACGCACGGCCAGGCAATGCACGGCAAGGCAAGGAAAGGGTAACGTATGGGAAAGCACGGTCTGGCGATGCAAGGGAAAGGCATGACAACGCAACGCTAGGCAATACACGGAAAGCAAGCAAAGAGTAACGGAACGCAAGGAAGGCAAGGGAAAGCAAGGGAATGCAAGGGTAACGGAAGGAACGTCACGGCAAGGGGTAACAAGGCTAAGGCACGGCAACGCAGGGTTAGGCAATGCACGGCAAGGCAAGGAAAGGGTAACGCAGGTTAAGGCACGGTCAGGTGAGTCAAGGGTAAGGCACGACAATGCAAGGCTAGGCAATGCACGGGAAGGCAAGGAAAGAGTAACGCAAGGCAAGGCACGGTGAGGCTAGGCATGGCTAATGCACGACAACGCAAGGCTAGGCAATGCACGAAAATGCAAGTAAAGCTTCAAGCAAAGGAAGGCACGGTTACGCGACATAAGGCTAAGGCACGACAACGCAAGGCTAGGCAATGCACGGAAAGCAAGCAAAGAGTAACGGAACGCAAGGAAGGCAAGGGAAAGCAAGGGAAGGCAAGGGTAACGGAAGGAACGGCACGGCAAGGGGTAACAAGGCTAAGGTACGACAACGCAGGGCTAGGCAATGCACGGCAAGGCAAGGAAAGAGTAACGGAAGGAAAGGAAGGCAAGGCAAAGCCAGGCAAGGCAAGTGTAACAAAAGGCACGCAACGGCAAGGGGAAACAAGGCTAAGGCACGACAACACACGGCTAGGAAATGCACGGCAAGGCAAGGAAAGGGTAACGCAAGGCAAGGCACGGTGAGGCTAGGCAAGGCTAATGCACGACAACGCAAGGCTAGGCAATGCACGACAATGCAAGTAAAGCTTAAAGCAAAGGAAGGCACGGTCAGGCGAGATAAGGCTAAGGCACGACAACGCAAGGCTAGGCAATGCACGGAAGGCAAGCAAAGAGTAACGGAACGTAAGGAAGGCAAGGGAAAGCAAAGAAAGGCAAGTGTAACGGAAGGAACGGCACGGCAAGGGGAAACAAGGCTAAGGCACGACAACGCACGCTAGGCAATGCACGGCAAGGCAAGGAAAGGGTAACGCATGGGAAAGCACGGTCAGGCGAGGCAAGGCTAAGGAAAGCTAACGCAAGGATAGGCAATGCACGGAAAGCAAGCAAGGAGTAACGGAATGAAAGGAAGGAAAGGGAAAGCAAGGGAAGGCAAGGGTAACGGAAGGAACGGCACGGCAAGGGGAAACAAGGCTAAGGCACGACAACGCACGCTAGGCAATGCACGGCAAGGCAAGGAAAGGGTAACGCATGGGAAAGCACGGTCAGGCGAGGCAAGGCTAAGGAAAGCCAACGCAAGGCTAGGCAATGCACGGAAAGCAAGCAGGGAGTAACGGAATGCAAGGAAGGAAAGGGAAAGCAAGGGAAGGCAAGGGTAACGGAAGGAACGGCACGGCAAGGGGTAACAAGGCTAAGGCACGACAACACACGGCTAGGAAATGCACGGCAAGGCAAGGAAAGGGTAACGCAAGGCAAGGCACGGTGAGGCTAGGCAAGGTTAATGCACGACAACGCAAGGCTAGGCAATGCAAGACAATGCAAGGAAAGCTTAAAGCAAAGGAAGGCACGGTCAGGCGAGATAAGGCTAAGGCACGACAACGCAAGGCTAGGCAATTCAGGGAAGGCAAGCAAAGGGTAACGGAAGGTAAGCAAGGCAAGGAAAAGGAAGGAAAGGCCAGGGTAACGGAAGGAACGGCACGGCAAGGGGAAACAAGTCTAAGGCACGACACCGAACGCTAGGCAATGAACGGCAAGGCAAGGAAAGGGTAACGCATTTGAAAGCACGGTCAGGCGATGCAAGGCTAAGGCATGACAACGCAAGGCTAGGCAATGCACGGAAAGCAAGCAAAGAGTAACGGAACGCAAGGAAGGCAAGGGAAAGCAAGGGAAGGCAAGGGTTACGGAAGGAACGGCACGGTAAGGGGTAACAAGTCTAAGGCACGGCAACGCACGGCTAGGCAATGCACGGCAAGGCAAGCAAAGGGTAACGCAAGGCAATGCACGGTGAGGCTAGACAAGGCTAATGCACGAAAACGCAAGGATAGGCAATGCACGACAATGCAAGGAAAGCTTAAAGCAAAGGAAGGCAAGGTCAGGCGAGATAAGGCAAAGGCACGACAACGCAAGGCTAGGCAATTCAGGGAAGGCAAGCAAAGAGTAACGGAAGGTAAGGAAGGCAAGGAAAAGCAAGGAAAAGGAAGGGTAACGGAAGGAACGGCACGGCAAGGGGGAAGAAGTGTAAGGCACGACACCGAACGCTAGGCAATGAACGGCAAGGCAAGGAAAGGGTAACGCATGGGAAAGCACGGTCAGGCGAGGCAAGGCTAAGGCACGACAACGCAAGGCTAGGCAATGCACGGAAGGCAAGCAAAGAGTAACGGAAGGTAAGGAAGGCAAGGGAAAGCAAGGAAAGGCAAGTGTAACGGAAGGAACGGCACGGCAAGGGGCAACAAGGCTAAGGCACGACAACGCACGCTAGGCAATGCACGGCAAGGCAAGGAAAGGGTAACGCATGGGAAAGCACGGTCAGGCGAGGCAAGGCTAAGGCATGATAACGCAAGGCTAGGCAATGCACGGAAAGCAAGCAAAGAGTAACGGAACGCAAGGAAGGCAAGGGAAAGCAAGGGAAGGCAAGGGAAACGGAAGGAACGGCACGGCAAGGGGTAAGAAGGCTAAGGCACGACAACGCAGGGCTAGGCAATGCACGGCAAGGCAAGGAAAGGGTAACGCAGGGGAAGGCACGGTCAGGTGAGGCAAGGATAAGGCACGACAATGCAAGGCTAGGCTATGCCCGGCAAGGCAAGTAAAGAGTAACGGAAGGAAAGGAAGGCAAGGCAAAGCCAGGCAAGGCAAGTGTAACAAAAGGCACGCCACGGCAAGGGGAATCAAGGCTAAGGCACGACAACGCACGGCTAGGCAATGCACGGCAAGGCAAGGAAAGGGTAACGCAAGGCAAGGCACGGTGAGGCTAGGCAAGCCTAATGCACGACAACGCAAGGCTAGGCAATGCACGACAATGCAAGGAAAGCTTAAAGCAAAGGAAGGCACGGTCAGGCGAGATAAGGCTAAGGCACGACAACGCAAGGCTAGGCAATGCACGGAAGGCAAGCAAAGAGTAACGGAAGGTAAGGAAGGCAAGGAAAAGCAAAGAAAGGCAAGTGTAACGGAAGGAACGGCACGGCAAGGGGAAACAAGGCTATGGCACGACAACGCAGGGCTAGGCAATGCACGGAAGGCAAGCAAAGAGTAACGGAAGGTAAGGAAGGCAAGGGAAAGCAAAGAAAGGCAAGTGTAACGGAAGGAACGGCACGGCAAGGGGAAACAAGGCTAAGGCACGACAACGCACGCTAGGCAATGAACGGCAAGGCAAGGAAAGGGTAACGCATGGGAAAGCACGGTCAGGCGAGGCAAGCCTAAGGCATGACAACGCAAGGCTAGGCAATGCACGGAAAGCAAGCAAAGAGTAACGGAACGCAAGGAAGGCAAGGGAAAGCAAGGGAAGGCAAGGGTAACGGAAGGAACGGCACGGCAAGGGGTAACAAGGCTAAGGCACGACAACGCAGGGCTAGGCAATGCACGGAAAGGCAAGGAAAGAGTAACGGAAGGAAAGGAAGGCAAGGCAAAGCCAGGCAAGGCAAGTGTAACAAAAGGCACGCAACGGCAAGGGGAAACAAGGCTAAGGCACGACAACACACGGCTAGGAAATGCACGGCAAGGCAAGGAAAGGGTAACGCAAGGCAAGGCACGGTGAGGCTAGGCAAGGCTAATGCACGACAACGCAAGGCTAGGCAATGCACGACAATGCAAGTAAAGCTTAAAGCAAAGGAAGGCACGGTCAGGCGAGATAAGGCTAAGGCACGACAACGCAAGGCTAGGCAATGCACGGAAGGCAAGCAAAGAGTAACGGAAGGTAAGGAAGGCAAGGGAAAGCAAAGAAAGGCAAGTGTAACGGAAAGAACGGCACGGCAAGGGGAAACAAGGCTAAGGCACGACAACGCACGCTAGGCAATGCACGGCAAGGCAAGGAAAGGGTAACGCATGGGAAAGCACGGTCAGGCGAGGCAAGCCTAAGGCATGACAACGCAAGGCTAGGCAATGGACGGAAAGCAAGCAAAGAGTAACGGAACGCAAGGAAGGCAAGGGAAAGCAAGGGAAGGCAAGGGTAACGGAAGGAACGGCACGGCAAGGGGTAACAAGGCTAAGGCACGACAACGCAGGGCTAGGCAATGCACGGCAAGGCAAGGAAAGGGTAACGCAGGGGAAGGCACGGTCAGGTGAGGCAAGGATAAGGCACGACAATGCAAGGCTAGGCAATGCACGGCAAGGCAAGTAAGGAGTAACGGAAGGAAAGAAAGGCAAGGCAAAGCCAGGCAAGGCAAGTGTAACAAAAGGCACGCCACGGCAAGGGGAATCAAGGCTAAGGCACGACAACGCACGGCTAGGCAATGCACGGCAAGGCAAGGAAAGGGTAACGCAAGGCAAGGCACGGTGAGGCTAGGCAAGGCTAATGCACGACAACGCAAGGCTAGGCAATGCACGGCAATGCAAGGAAAGCTTAAAGCAAAGGAAGGCACGGTCAGGCGAGATAAGGCTAAGGCACGACAACGCAAGGCTAGGCAATGCACGGAAGGCAAGCAAAGAGTAACGGAAGGTAAGGAAGGCAAGGGAAAGCAAAGAAAGGCAAGTGTAACAGAAGGAACGGCACGGCAAGGGGAAACAAGTCTAAGGCACGACAACGCACGCTAGGCAATGCACGGCAAGGCAAGGAAAGGGTAACGCATGGGAAAGCACGGTCAGGCGAGGCAAGCCTAAGGCATGACAACGCAAGGCTAGGCAATGCACGGAAAGCAAGCAAAGAGTAACGGAACGCAAGGAAGGCAAGGGAAAGCAAGGGAAGGCAAGGGTAACGGAAGGAACGGCACGGCAAGGGGTAACAAGGCTAAGGCACGACAACGCAGGGCTAGGCAATGCACGGCAAGGCAAGGAAAGAGTAACGGAAGGAAAGGAAGGCAAGGCAAAGCCAGGCAAGGCAAGTGTAACAAAAGGCACGCAACGGCAAGGGGAAACAAGGCTAAGGCACGACAACACACGGCTAGGAAATGCACGGCAAGGCAAGGAAAGGGTAACGCAAGGCAAGGCACGGTGAGGCTAGGCAAGGTTAATGCACGACAACGCAAGGCTAGGCAATGCACGACAATGCAAGGAAAGCTTAAAGCAAAGGAAGGCACGGTCAGGCGAGACAAGGCTAAGGCACGACAACGCAAGGCTAGGCAATGCACGGAAGGCCAGCAAAGAGTAACGGAAGGTAAGGAAGGCAAGGGAAAGCAAGGAAAGGCAATGGTAACGGAAGGAACGGCACGGCAAGGGGAAACAAGGCTAAGGCACGACAACGCACGTTAGGCAATGCACGGCAAGGCAAGGAAAGGGTAACGCATGGGAAAGCACGGTCAGGCGAGGCAAGGCTAAGGCACGACAACCCAAGGCTAGGCAATGCACGGAAGGCAAGCAAAGAGAAACGGAAGGTAAGGAAGGAAAGGGAAAGCAAAGAAAGGCAAGTGTAACGGAAGGAACGGCACGGCAAGGGGAAACAAGGCTAAGGCACGACAAGGCACGGCTAGGCAATGCACGGCAAGGCAAGCAAACGGTAACGCATGGAAAGGCACGGTGAGGCTAGGCAAGGCTAATGCACGAAAACGCATGGCTAGGCGATGCACGACAATGCAAGGAAAGCTTAAAGCAAAGGAAGGCAAGGTCAGGCGAGATAAGGCTAAGGCACGACAACGCAAGGCTAGGAAATTCAGGGAAGGTAAGTAAAGTGTAACGGAAGGTAAGCACGGCAAGGAAAAGGAAGGAAAGGCCAGGGTAACGGAAGGAACGGCACGGCAAGGGGAAACAAGGCTAAGGCACGGCAACGCAGGCTAGGCAATGCACGGCAAGGCAAGGAAAGGGTAACGCATGGGAAAGCACGTTCAGGCGAGGCAAGGCTAAGGCACAACAACGCAAGGCTAGGCAATGCACGGAAGCAAGCAAAGAGTAACGGAAGGTAAGGCACGGTGAGGCTAGGCAAGGCTAATGCACGACAACGCAAGGCTAGGCAATGCACGACAATGCAAGTAAAGCTTAAAGCAAAGGAAGGCACGGTCAGGCGAGATAAGGCTAAGGCACGACAACGCAAGGCTAGGCAATGCACGGAAAGCAAGCAAAGAGTAACGGAACGCAAGGAAGGCAAGGGAAAGCAAGGGAAGGCAAGGGTAACGGAAGGAGCGGCACGGCAAGGGGTAACAAGGCTAAGGCACGACAACGCAGGGCTAGGCAATGCACGGCAAGGCAAGGAAAGAGTAACGGAAGGAAAGGAAGGCAAGGCAAAGCCAGGCAAGGCAAGTGTAACAAAAGGCACGCAACGGCAAGGGGAAACAAGGCTAAGGCACGACAACACACGGCTAGGAAATGCACGGCAAGGCAAGGAAAGGGTAACGCAAGGCAAGGCACGGTGAGGCTAGGCAAGGCTAATGCACGACAACGCAAGGCTAGGCAATGCACGACAATGCAAGTAAAGCTTAAAGCAAAGGAAGGCACGGTCAGGCGAGATAAGGCTAAGGCACGACAACGCAAGGCTAGGCAATGCACGGAAGGCAAGCAAAGAGTAACGGAAGGTAAGGAAGGCAAGGGAAAGCAAAGAAAGGCAAGTGTAACGGAAGGAACGGCACGGCAAGGGGAAAAAAGGCTAAGGCACGACAACGCACGCTAGGCAGTGCATGGCAAGGCAAGGAAAGGGTAACGCATGGGAAAGCACGGTCAGGCGAGGCAAGGCTAAGGAAAGCCAACGCAAGGATAGGCAATGCACGGAAAGCAAGCAAGGAGTAACGGAATGCAAGGAAGGAAAGGGAAAGCAAGGGAAGGCAAGGGTAACGGAAGGAACGGCACGGCAAGGGGAAACAAGGCTAAGGCACGACAACGCACGCTAGGCAATGCACGGCAAGGCAAGGAAAGGGTAACGCATGGGAAAGCACGGTCAGGCGAGGCAAGGCTAAGGAAAGCCAACGCAAGGCTAGGCAATGCACGGAAAGCAAGCAAGGAGTAACGGAATGCAAGGAGGGAAAGGGAAAGCAAGGGAAGGCAAGGGTAACGGAAGGAACGGCACGGCAAGGGGTAACAAGGCTAAGGCACGACAACAGACGGCTAGGAAATGCACGACAAGGCAAGGAAAGGTTAACGCAAGGCAAGGCACGGTGAGGCTAGGCAAGGTTAATGCACGACAACGCAAGGTTAGGCAATGCAAGACAATGCAAGGAAAGCTTAAAGCAAAGGAAGGCACGGTCAGGCGAGATAAGGCTAAGGCACGACAACGCAAGGCTAGGCAATTCAGGGAAGGCAAGCAAAGAGTAACGGAAGGTAAGCAAGGCAAGGAAAAGGAAGGAAAGGCCAGGGTAACGGAAGGAACGGCACGGCAAGGGGAAACAAGTCTAAGGCACGACACCGAACGCTAGGCAATGAACGGCAAGGCAAGGAAAGGGTAACGCATTTGAAAGCACGGTCAGGCGAGGCAAGGCTAAGGCATGACAACGCAAGGCTAGGCAATGCACGGAAAGCAAGCAAAGAGTAACGGAACGCAAGGAAGGCAAGGGAAAGCAAGGGAAGGCAAGGGTAACGGAAGGAACGACACGGCAAGGGGTAAGAAGGCTAAGGCACGACAACGCAGGGCTAGGCAATGCACGGCAAGGCAAGGAAAGGGTAACGCAGGGGAAGGCACGGTCAGGTGAGGCAAGGATAAGGCACGACAATGCAAGGCTAGGCAATGCACGGCAAGGCAAGTAAAGAGTAACGGAAGGAAAGGAAGGCAAGGCAAAGCCAGGCAAGGCAAGTGTAACAAAAGGCACGCAACGGCAAGGGGAAACAAGGCTAAGGCACGACAACACACGGCTAGGAAATGCACGGCAAGGCAAGGAAAGGGTAACGCAAGGCAAGGCACGGTGAGGCTAGGCAAGGCTAATGCACGACAACGCAAGGCTAGGCAAGGCACGACAATGCAAGTAAAGCTTAAAGCAAAGGAAGGCACGGTCAGGCGAGATAAGACTAAGGAACGACAACGCAAGGCTAGGCAATGAAGGGAGGGCAAGCAAAGAGTAACGGAAGGTAAGGAAGGCAAGGGAAAGCAAGGAAAGGCAATGGTAACGGAAGGAACGGCACGGCAAGGGGAAACAAGTCTAAGGCACGACAACGCACGCTAGGCAATGCACGGCAAGGCAAGGAAAGGGTAACGCATGGGAAAGCACGGTCAGGGGAGGCAAGGCTAAGGCACGACAACGCAAGGCTTGGCAATGCACAGAAGGCAAGCAAAGAGTAACGGAAGGTAAGGAAGGCAAGGGAAAGCAAAGAAAGGCAAGTGTAACGGAAGGAACGGCACGGCAAGGGGAAACAAGGCTAAGGCACGACAACGCACGCTAGGCAATGCACGGCAAGGCAAGGCAAGGGTAACGCATGGGAAAGCACGGTCAGGCGAGGCAAGGCTAAGGAAAGCCAACGCAAGGCTAGGCAATGCACGGAAAGCAAGCAAGGAGTAACGGAATGCAAGGAAGGAAAGGGAAAGCAAGGGAAGGCAAGGGTAACGGAAGGAACGGCACGGCAAGGGGTAACAAGGCTAAGGCACGACAACAGACGGCTAGGAAATGCACGGCAAGGCAAGGAAAGGGTAACGCAAGGCAAGGCACGGTGAGGCTAGGCAAGGTTAATGCACGACAACGCAAGGCTAGGCAATGCACGACAATGCAAGGAAAGCTTAAAGCAAAGGAAGGCACGGTCAGGCGAGATAAGGCTAAGGCACGACAACGCAAGGCTAGGCAATTCAGGGAAGGCAAGCAAAGAGTAACGGAAGGTAAGCAAGGCAAGGAAAAGGAAGGAAAGGCCAGGGTAACGGAAGGAACGGCACGGCAAGGGGAAACAAGTCTAAGGCACGACACCGAACGCTAGGCAATGAACGGCAAGGCAAGGCAAGGGTAACGCATTTGAAAGCACGGTCAGGCGAGGCAACACTAAGGCACGACAACGCAAGGCTAGGCAATGCACGGAAGGCAAGCAAAGAGTAACGGAAGGTAAGGAAGGCAAGGGAAAGGAAGGAAAGGCAAGTGTAACGGAAGGAACGGCACGGAAAGCGGAAACAAGGCTAAGGCACGACAACGCACGGCTAGGCAATGCACGGAAGGGCAAGGAAAAGGTAACGCATGGGAAAGCACGGTCAGGCGATGCAAGGCTAAGGCATGACAACGCAAGGCTAGGCAATGCACGGAAAGCAAGCAAAGAGTAACGGAACGCAAGGAAGGCAAGGGAAAGCAAGGGAAGG